>NW_019174448.1:374434-428880 GCF_002260705.1 Seriola dumerili | reverse complement strand
GGGAAAGGAAACAAAACAATGAAATCATCCCATTTATTTTTTTACTTAAATCATCATCACTCATCACTTTATAAACAATCATAATTTTTCATTGTCTTTTTTTTTTTTTTAACAAACTGATGGATGTAGATTAAAATGAGTATACTAAGTACCTTTAATACGATCCCATTTCAGCTAGCATAATTGTTTTCATTTTTCTGCTTGATTTCGTTTTCTCTCTTCCCTCTTTATCTTTTGCAACAAATCCAGTAACCTGTGTTGTTTTCTAAATAGCGTTTAATGATTGTTATCCGTAAAACTGTCCGATGCTACAAGCCGGCTGAATTACTTTTAAGGACAATTGCAAAGGATCATCTTTCAATTGCATCACTTCATTAGCTCCTACAATGCGACAATGAGTCAATTACCCACCAATCCCCATACCGAGCTCTATGGCTCCATCTCTGACCGTCTGCGGGGGCTGGCCGCTGCCAGGGGTGCATTCAGCGTGCTCTGATTCGCCGTAATTATCTAAAATGTTCATTATTTTGCAATTTATTCAGACGGTGTGACAGAGTTTAAGTTTTGCCCAGTTTTCTCGGATTCAGACGAGGCCGGAGCGGGAATGGCTGAATAAACGCTCGCACAGATCGGCTGATCTGGAAAAGTGGCGGCAATTAAGGAAGATGTTGTGAGGTTTAAAGAAAAAAGATATTTTAATGGCAGTTTGAACAGAACGTATAATTTTTCCCAATGCCAGACTAAAAAAAAAAAAGGAAAAGAAAAAGAAAAAAGCTGTTTCCCACCTGACAAAAGGCCAAGAAGTATCGCCATCAAAAAGACAGTCGCCTTGTCACGAGCCACCTTGACAAAAGGTCCGGGGAGGAAACCAAGCTTGACAAAGCTTTTTACATGAGGGTGGGGAAGGGGGGGGGGGGGGGGGGTAGTGGGGTCAGGGTGAGGAGGGCGTGGGGAGGTGGAGGGGTGGTCCGTGGCTTTAGGCAATGACTAAAACATCTCCTCACGCCGTGGCCCACAGCCCCCGCTAATTAAAGTGATACAACATCTCACAGGCCAGTGCGCACATCTAATGGGCTGGGTGAGGCCTCCTGCCTCATATACTCTCACTCTATAGCTATGATCACACACACACACACACACACACACACACAAGCTATCCCCCTGCCTCCAAAGATCATGAACCCAGCATGGTAGCACCAATCAAAGCTGCTTATCCTGACTCCTACGTCTAATGTGTGTCTGACCTTAAACAGGGGCCTTGTCATGTCTTTAGACTCAGATCAGTCTGATAGAGAGAATAGGGCTCTTCAGTGCACGGGCTTGGTGTCCACTGGGACTCAGTGGTACATGATTTCTTCTGAATGAGATGGAGGAGAGAGCAAGACGTAACCGTGAAAAAGAACTAAAAGACCTAATTAATTTCAGACGGTATCAGAGCAAGTTCAAGAGGAAGATGGTTTTTTATATAGTTTCATGTTATCCAGCATTTAGAGAAGCCTGTGAACCTTCAGCTGAGGTTAAAATGCAGACATCATTCAGGTTTGCGGTGAATGCAGTGTTACTTCACTCGGTATGTACGTGGGACCGTCAGGATCATACGTGAGATACTCGTGTGTGAGAAGCAAAGAAAACTTAAACAAAACTTCTCAAAGACAAGAAAATACATAGAAAGAGATATAAGTTAAAGACGTTCAAATTAAAACCACAAAGAAACATTAAGACAGAGACAGAGAGAAGAAAACCAACCACTCTATCAAAGTAGGATGGATGTCCAGGATGAAATACTGAAGAAATGGAAGGAAAGAAAGGACAACTGAGAGGAATTAAGCAAAAAATAAAGAAAAAAAACAGTCAAAGAACACAAAAAGACAAAAACTGAGAAAGAAAGAAAAAAAGAAAGAATATAAAGCAGAGCAAGAAAGCAGACAATAAGGATAGACTTTATAAAAGAAAAGCAGCAGCCAAGAAAGACAGAAATACAAATATGAAAACAAAGAAAAGAAGAAAGGAAGGAATGAAAGATAAACAGAGATACAATGATGGACTTCTGAGATAGAGACAGAGAGGAAAACAAAGAGGAGGCGAAGCAAACACTCATCAAGCAGCCTGTGTTTGGTCATTTGGAAACTCTTCTTCTTCTTTGATGATGTTCCCTTGAACCCAGTGTGTGTGTGCGCTTGTGCGAGCACTTGTACATGCACGCACACACACACACACACAACAAAACACACACAAACACACACACACACACGTTGGCCGCCACGCCTCGAGTTTCGCCTGCCAACATCAAAAATGAAAGTGTCAGCGGACAGCTTGGCTTGTCACAGGAAGCAGTAGGCAGCCATGCCACATGTAGCTCAGAGACAGGCCAAGGGGGGCGGCGGGGGAATTGAGGGGGTGGGGGGGTGGGGTTGTCTGAGATGAAAATAAAGGGGATCGGCGTGTAAGGAAAGCAATCTTCGAACACCCCTTAACCTGATCTCATCACGCCACATCTGTTCAGCAGTGAACCTGTGAGGTGCAGGTGCTCTGGGGTCGCTGTCGTCATCCATATTTGATGAGTGTTACAGGTTTTCTGTGTTCGACTTGAATTTTACATTGGTCTAACTATAAGGCTTCCCCCCCCCCCCTCCCCCTCCCTTCCCACCTCCCCCCAATAACATTAATGATGAACTTGTACTTTTGACTCTATTAACTTCACAAAGCGGCGTTTTCAGCGTGTTAACCACGCACCGAGGCAGATTATGGAAGGGAAAGTGCTTGAAGCTGCTGTTCCTCTAATGGCCACTAGATGTCAGTTCTCAAGGCTTCATCGTCGGAACAGCATCAGGAACCCTACAACCTTTTGACCCACTTTACACACTGATTGACCAGTGTTGTGGAGTATAGAGTAACCAAGGTTCAAGCTCTTCTCCCCCCCCCCCCCCCCCCCCCCACACACACAGCTACTGTCACTTCTTTTTTTGTGCCCGCGTCAAAACCATGAATGTCTTCGAGGAGAGATCGTCTATTTCTGAGATCAAGGTTTTTGGAGTAGATGTGATTTATAGCTTGAGTTTAAAAGGTACCTCACTATTAAACCTGCTGCTAGTTGAGCTGTTGAGGAATCATAAAAGGTGTTAAAACAGGGGTTTGTTGTGTATTTTTGCGTTTCTCCTTAAAAAGAATTAATGAATCTTAGCAACGATACATTAACTATTCCCCCATTATATGACAGTGACTGTACTCAACAGTACTGAAAACCTCAAATTTTGTTCACCAGGATTTGAATTTCCCACGTGGTCCATGTTGTTCTGGTGATGTTGGATGATGTTTCTTAAATGACATTTTTGCAAAACGTCCTGTTATTCAAAGTCAAATTGAATGGTGCTTTATCGGCATGAATGCTTTAGAAAACAAAGTTGCCAAAGCATCAAAACACAACAACACCTAAGAAAAAATAGATACATGTATATATTAGTGCTTAGTCACTATTCTTGCAGAAAGTTAGAGAAGACCAATACTGCGCTCCTGCAGTAATCAGGAGGCAAGACATTTAGCATGTAAGACTGGAAAGGCTCACAGACTGTTCGATTCATACAAAACCGACGTGAAAAATGACAACTTGAGTTAGGTGCCCTCACTGTTTCTCGATGGACGCACACACACTACGTCTTGGCAGTGTCGTTGGTGGTTGCCTGGCAACCTGTCTGTGGTGACAAGACTCTTAGGAAGTAGCTGCATCTTTGTCTTTATTGTTTATCAAGGGAATAGTTAGAGCATAAACTGCCATGTTGGTGTTGTGGCATGGAAAACAAACATAACAGGGTACAACGTGCTAATTAGTTAGCTTTACAGGTTGTACATGTTTGTACTTTGCACAGAGCTAAGCTAAGCTAAGCTATTCACCACCTGGCTCCACCTGTATTTTTAACAATGACTGGTATCAATCCTTAAAATGTTGAACTATTCCCTTGATAAACAATAAAGATCAAAGATGCAGCTACTTCCTAGGAGTCTTGTCACACGACAGTTTGCCAGGCATACACCAACGACACTGCCAAGAAGTAGTGTGTGTGCGCATCCATCGAAGAAACAGTGAGGGCACCTAACTCAAGTTGTTTCATTTTTCACGTCGGTTTTGTATGGAATCGAACAGTTCTGTGAGCCTTTCCAGTCTTACATGCTAAATTGTCTTGCCTCCTGAATTACTTGCAGCGAGCGCAGTATTGCGTTCTTTGCTAACTTTCTGCAAGATAGTGACTAAGCACTAAATATACATGTATCTATTCTTTCTATAGGTGTTGTTGTGTTTGATTGCTTTGGCAACTTTGTGTTTTCTAAAGCATTCATGCCGATAAAGCACCATTCAATTGACTTTGAATTAACAGGACGTTTTTGCCAAAATGTCATTAAGAAAACATCATCCAACATCACCAGAACAACATGGACCCACGGGTGGGAAATTCAAATCCTGTGAACCAAAATTTGAGGTTCTTCAGTAATGTTGAGACAGTCACTGTCAAATAATGGAGAAATAATTAATGTATCGTCGCTAAGATCATTAATTCTTTTTAAGGAGAAACGCCAAAATAACCACAACAACCCCTGTTTTAACACCTTTATGATTCCTTCAACAGCTCCACTAGCAGGCAGGTTTTTAATAGTGAGGTACCTGTTTTAAACCTTCAAGCTATAAACACATCTACTCCAAAAACCTTGATCTCAGAAGATAGACGATCTTCTCCTCGAAGACATTTCATGTTTTGACGCTGGGCACAAAAAAGAAGTGACAGTAGCTTGTTGTGTGGGGGGAGGGGGGGGGGGGGGGAGAAGAGCTTGAACCTTGGTTTACTCATTACTCCACAACACTGGGCTCAATCAGTGTTAAGTGGGTCAAAAGGTTGTAGGGTTCCTGATTGCTGTTCCCGACAGACTGAGAACCTTTGAGAACTGGGGAGGATTGAGGGGGGTGGGGGGGGTGGGGGGTTGTCTGAGATGAAAATAAAGGGGATCGGGCGGTAAGGAAGCAATCTTCGAACACCCCTTAACCTGATCTCATCACGCCACATCTGTTCAGCAGTGAACCTGTGAGGTGCAGGTGCTCGTGGGGTCGCTGTCGTCATCCATATTTGATGAGTGTTACAGGTTTTCTGTGTTCGACTTGAATTTTACATGTGTCTAACTATAAGGCTTCCCCCCCCCCCCTCCCCCTCCCTTCCCACCTCCCCCCAATACATTAATGATGAACTTGTACTTTTGACTCTATTAACTTCACAAAGGCGGCGTTTTCAGCGTGTTAAAACCACGCACCGAGGCAGATTATGGAAGGGAAAGTGCTTGAAGCTGCTGTTCCTCTAATGGCCACTAGATCGTCAAGTTCTCAAGGTTCTCATCGTCGGAACAGCATCAGGAACCCTACAACCTTTTGACCCACTTTACACACTGATTGACCCAGTGTTGTGGAGTATAGAGTAACCAGGGTTCAAGCTCTTCTCCCCCCCCCCCCCCCACACAGCTACTGTCACTTCTTTTTTGTGCCCGCGTCAAAACCATGAACGTCTTCGAGGAGAGATCGTCTATTTCTGAGATGAAGGTTTTTGGAGTAGATGTGATTTATAGCTTGAGTTTAAAAGGTACCTCACTATTAAACCTGCTGCTAGTGGAGCTGTTGAGGAATCATAAAAGGTGTTAAAACAGGGGTTTGTTGTGTATTTTGGCGTTTCTCCTTAAAAAGAATTAATGAATCTTAGCAACGATACATTAACTATTCCCCCATTATATGACAGTGACTGTACTCAACAGTACTGAAAACCTAAAATTTTGTTCACCAGGATTTGAATTTCCCACGTGGGTCCATGTTGCTCTGGTGATGTTGGATGATGTTTCTTAAATGACATTTTGGCAAAACGTCATGTTATTCAAAGTCAAATTGAATGGTGCTTTATCGGCATGAATGCTTTAGAAAAACAAAGTTGCCAAAGCATCAAAACACAACAACACCTAAGAAAGATAGATACATGTATATATTAGTGCTTAGTCACTATCTTGCAGAAAGTTAGAGAAGACCAATACTGCGCTCCTGCAGTAATCAGGAGGCAAGACATTTAGCATGTAAGACTGGAAAGGCTCACAGACTGTTCGATTCATACAAAACCGACGTGAAAAATGACAACTTGAGTTAGGTGCCCTCACTGTTTCTCGATGGACGCACACACACTACGTCTTGGCAGTGTCGTTGGTGGTTGCCTGGCAACCTGTCTGTGGTGACAAGACTCTAGGAAGTAGCTGCATCTTTGTCTTTATTGTTTATCAAGGGAATAGTTAGAGCATAAACTGCCATGTTGGTTGTGTGCATGGAAAACAAACATAACAGGGTACAACGTGCTAATTAGTTAGCTTTACAGGTTGTACATGTTTGTACTTTGCACAGAGCTAAGCTAAGCTAAGCTATTCACCACCTGGCTCCACCTGTATTTTTAACAATGACTGGTATCAATCCTTAAAATGTTGAACTATTCCTTAAACTCAGTCTAAACTGGTAAATTTTCTTAACAGTGATGTTGCAGCAGTGCAGCAGACATCCAGTAAAAGAGGCTGCGTCTGCACTCAGCCTCTGCCGTTGTGTTATTATCTCCTCTGACTGTTGTAACAGCAGGAGCGCAGCAGCCTGCCCCTGTCTGTATGTTGAGGTGGCATTCAGACTCGGAGGGCTCCTGTAATTGGGGAGACAAAGAAAGAAGAGCCAGCGAGGTTTTAACAATCCCACGTCAGCAAGGCTCCATCAGCCGTGAAACAAAAGGGACCCGGTGATTTATCCAGCAGAAGGAGGGGCGTGGGGGTGGTGGTGGCGGAGAAGGCAGCAAGGAATTATCCGGAAAGGTCATCCTCAATTTCTGTCCAGAAATGATCTTTTCCCACTACGTAATAAACATTTATCTGATCCCTTTATTGGCTTTATTAGATCTGACAGTTTAGTTAAGCCATTTCCAGCCGCCGCCGCGGGTCGTGACAGTTAACGTTGCGCAAAAAGTTCCATTGCCTAGGTTTGTATTCGCTGGACTGAAGGGGCAAGGACAGTAGGTCTGGGCCCGGCATTATTACCACTGTGAAACGAAGGCTCTGCAGACCTGCTCGTGCACATTTAGATACCCATAAATATCCCTGCAGCACATGGCAGAGCAGAACATCCAGACACCGGAGCAGACTGGGTGTCGCGTTTAAGGTGAACATCTGAATATCAGTCGGATGTGATTGAAGCTACACTTACACAAAAGGTAATTGGGTTTGACAAAGTAATGTAAACACCTCATTATGAATGGAAAAAGTCATTTTTAAGATACAAGCCATTTCAAACACTGCATCAAATGTGGATCACATTTGATAATTACCGCTTTCATATGTGACTAAAAAGTAAAACTGTTAATTAAATCTGACACAGCAAAATCCCTGGAGAAAAGAAAATGTTTAGATGTCTAATTTGTATTCGGATCTGGATCAAAATACCTACAGTGACAAACAATTACAGGATCTATTTTCCAGATTCATGTGTAGAGTACGGGGCGGCAGCTCCTGAGGTAGTTACTATGGAAGTTCTTGATGACTTCCTGTGTCTGCACCGAAGACACAGCAACTTTTGTTTGTTTGTTTGTGATTTAATGGCATGTTTAACTACTTCCTGTGTTTGTAAAAACAAACAAAACAAAAAAAGACAACCTTTGGAAGAAGAATATCAGATTTTTACTACATGATTATCGTAGCCAAAATTATATTAGTGCAATATCTATGCAAAATCTGTATCAGTCAAATTTCATCTTTAAATTTGTTCGCTATGAAAACACAAAGCAATTAATGGACAGTGAAACGGCGGCCAGATGAACTGATAAACAAGAAGATCCACAAGGCCGAACATCTGCCATCACCATATTATCATATGTGGATTATTAACACAATATCAGTATTTCATTTTATTTTATTTGTTTTTTTAAACATCGCCGTTACTGTCAAGACCGGAGTGTAATGTTCTCATGTGCTGGATGCAACTAAAAAGGTCACAGGTTAATACTCATCCATGTCTGAATGCGCAGCGCTCGCGGCCACAACGTGCTGGGGTACAGTAATGAAAGTAACCTGCCACCCGGTGATTAGCGGGTTACAAATCCTCTCGTAGCGCTGATAAACGCCGCTCTGAGGAGCTCTGCTGTCCTTCTGTAATGACAGCCACTCCTGCTGTTGACGCCTGCATCAGTATGCAGCGATAATGGTGCGGTTGCAGAAGCAGTTGGGGTTGTAAACAACGTCTGTCATTCAGTTTAATAGACTTGGGGGCATTGTAATGGCTTTGTACCGCTTTCACATTCACTGCACCAAATGTGTAGAGTAAAGTGCCGGAAGATCATTTTACCTTGAAAATAGATTAAATAAACATTTCATCTCTTTCATAGCTCTTATCATTTCAACGGGAAACGCCCCCACCTTTCCACCCCTCCCCCCCCCCCATTATCCCCACCACCCCTCACTCCTCGCCCCCTTCCCTCCTCACTCAAACTGCAGAATATATTCTGTCCCTATTTCAATCATTTGTGCAGGCAAATGACAAAAGCTCTTTGAAATGAATTCTTATTTGTCCATTTGAATGCTGTTGTATTTACTCAGCTGTCGGTGAGTGAAATACGCTCCATCACTGCCGCCGCCGCCGCCGCCACATTACCGGCCGCCTCCTTCCTCTGCTTCACTGATAAGAGCACCACATACAGTATTTTCAATCCTCTCCCAAAATAATGACCGGCCTCTGTGCGCCCCGTGTTCCTAATATTTGAGAAAGTGCTTCTTATTAGTGAGATTTATGAGGCTTCCTCTCCGCCACTCTTGTGGTGGACCAGCCACCTCAGAATTAGTCATTGGCGTCCCAAGGTTAATTAGGTTGATCATGTCTTTAAATAGCAGGATCATCATTGCTCTTCTCTTTCGCCTGGCTCTCTACTCCCCCTGGTTCCCTCTGCTGGAGCGCAGCAAGACTGCTCATCGGCTGGGCTCCCATTCAGGAGCTGTCAGGGGTTTTTTTTCTTTCTTTCTCTCTCTCTCTCTCTCTCTCTCTCTCTCTCTCTCTTTTTTTTTTTTACCAAATCCTGGCTCCCAATGTGGGGCAGGCGGGCTAAGTTAGCGCGAAAGTGAAGTTGTCACTCAGAGACAGAGGAGGTGCGGTGCAGTGTGGGCCGGAGGAGCTAACGGTTTGCCTGCGCCTCGCCTCCAATCCAGACCATCTGTGGCCCCAGCTGGAGTGCCAGCGATGGTCTGGCACTTGTACCGCGCCATATTTACAGATCTAAACACAAATGGCTACTGCCTGATTGTTTCACGATTCATTAGTCAGACAAGCTCGGCTCTCGCGCCAGCCCAGCTGTTACAGAGTAAACCTTTGTCACTTAATAGGGCTGCTTATTGCCTCCCCATCAAACGTATTGATCTGTGGCCTCCTCCTTTTTAAGGTGAGGTGACTGAGAGCACGGGGGGGGGGGGGCATGGTGACATGGTGGGGTCAAGAGATGACGTACAGAGGGTTTATTAAAACATGATCCACCAGGAGAGATGTGGATAACAAAAAAAAAAAAAAAATTCAACAATTGATTTTTTTAAGCAGCTTTTTTATGTCACATGGGGTCTGCATGTATTTGGACCTTGAAACCACTTCTAAAGCCATTTACGGGCCTGTGTGGTCTCTGAGCAACTTGAATATTACTTTCAATCAAATACATTGCTATGGAAACCCTGAAAGGCAAAGATTTGAATATTGATTTTCTTTTTTTTTTCTTGTGAATTTTTTTCTTTATTTTTGGTGAAAATTTTGTAAAATCTTGTTGTTTTTAGATTGTAGATTTTCCGCCAGTTTTTTTTTTGCTCTGAGCCTAAAATAAAAAAGTTTAAAAAATGCCCCAAATATGCTGACCTTTGCAAGACGGCGTTCTAGCAGACAGGAAGTGGAATTTTAGCAGTGCTACAGTTACTGTAATTTGCACAAGTTACAAGCAAGTGGATGTAAATATATGCACTGTTTGCATTGTGGCTACATAAAGTTAACTTCGCACAACCCTTGTACCCCGGTTCGATTTGAGGGAAATCAAGTTTTCGACTTATTGGCAGCAGTTTGACGAAGGTAATTTCATGTTCTGGCCTGCACAGAGAACGGATCTCAACCTCAGCCAACGCCCATCCAGCCAGGCTTCATCACTCACCGCCGATGTTGGACGTCACTCGCGCTCTGGTGGTTGAACAGGAGATGTTCGGCAATCAGATAAAGGTGTAATGTTCAGGTTTCCAAATACTTATTGTGTATTTAAGTCACAGTTAAGTTTATCCGGATTATGACAAATGGACTTTTAATGCGCTCAACTTTCGCAGGAAACTATTCTTTCTTCTGTGACTGTGTATGTGAAAGTCAGGCGATAGTGCTTTGAGTGTAGCCGAAGCCGAGGTGCCGACAGTGACTGATGGAAAAAGAAGAGCAGCCTCAGCGGTATGTGTGACGCCGCAAGAATAAAAGCTGTCCTCAAACTTACGGAGCCATTCCTTAGAAGACAAAGAGAGGGTGGGGAAAACAAAAAAAAAAAAAACAGTCAATCCTGAGGTCAAGCGTTGATACACTGGTCACCGGAGGAGGGTGTATTGATTTCACATTAAGAGCACTAGGACGGTCTCGCCGCTATCAAAGTAATTCACTGATCCGGACCTCAAAGACAAGCTCAGCTATTGGCTTTCTGCCATTTCCCATCCTGCTCAGCAGAATCTATGAACGCCAGCTGAGCGTGCAGCGTATGGTGGCCTAAACGCCAACATTGATCCGAAAGCATTTTTTTGGGCTAATTTGTCACAGCTGATCACAAGGGAGAAGAAATGAGACCCGTTAAAGGTCGAGGTGGGCGCGGTCAGTGGGGGAGGGGAGGGGGGGGGTCAGGTGGAGGAAGGGACGGGGGAGGGGAGGGGAGGGGGGTAACAGTAGTGCAAAGAGGGAAGTCCCAGTGGAGCGATGAGGACCGGATTTAACCAACACCGTGACATTTGTATTGACTCGCTGTCGACTCTGCCACAACATCGCATGTGCAGACACACCGACCGTCTCTCTACAGTGAGCGACACGGGTACGCTAGAATAAGCATTACACGTCTCAGAACTTTAAATACCTGATTTAATTAACACGTTATTAGCTAATTAGCGCATGTTGATTAATGCTCTATTAATTCTCCTCAGACCCAATTGAATCCTCAGCGGCTATATTGGACATAAAAGTGGCAAACGGTGTAATTAGTCGCCCCGGCTCTGGCGGGTTTGCAGCTGTGCAGAGTTAAAGATGGTTTACAGATTGATTGATTCTGATTGTGATATTTTTCTTGGTTTTTAACAGTCTTAAATTTTCTGTTGTTTGCTTGTTTATTGAACTAATTGTCCTGTCCTATGTGTGTGTGTGTGTGTGTGCGCACGCTTTTTAGCAGCAGTGGAAGAAATATTTCAAGCATTTACTTAAGTAACAATAACAATAACACACTATAAAAATATTCCATTTTCCATTTTCCATTGTATTTGTTGTGCAGCACTTTGATAACAGTCGTTGATGTAGGAGTTTGTTGTACCTCAGTTTCTTACTCTGCTGAAGGTCTGTAGCTGAACCCGCTCACGTAACGCCCCATATTAAATAATAAGACCTCTTTAACTGTGAGTGTGAATATTTGTAGCTGGTTATTTATTTAGCAATTGATGATATTTTATTAATTAATCTTAATCTGCAAAGTAACTAGGAAGCAAAAACAGTATTTCCATCTGTATTTGAACAGAGTAGAAAATAAGTGCTGTGTTTGAGTAAATGTACTTAGTTACATTCGTTGCTTGTTATCCTACATGTCAGTATGTGTGTCTATGCTAATGTGGGTTTGCATATGTGCAGGTGTTGAAGGTGTGCATGGCTCTATATGTGTGTGTTTTTCTGTGTATGTGCATGTTGCTTTTCTGCACACACACGCACACACACACACACACACACACATGCACAGACAGCTCAGGCTTTGTACAGCTGCCGACCCTCAGAGAGGCGTGCTGGGGGCAGCGTGAGCCTCCAGTGCATCTATCATCACGCTGACAGGGCTGCCGTCCCCACACACTGTTCAAAGTGAGATATTCAGTATGGCTGCTTAGCAAATAATTGATGGGGTGCTTCCCGGTTTTTAAGGAGAGGAGCGGTTAGACGGCAGGCCAGCGACGAGCACTTTTAATGTGACGCGTGAATCACTCTTTCATGACCCATAAAGCCATCTGGAATAACAAAGCACCCGGCTCCCGTTTGGGTCTTTATTCAGAGTTTCAGAGAGTTACCGGTGGAGTTGCTTCTTTTTTCTTTTTTTTTTTTCCATTTTAAGCAATGATACCTCGCCCCTGACTCCCTGCTTGTTCCGCTGCACTGTGGTATACGTCTCCGAGTAAAGAAATCCTGTCTCAGCCTCTGTTTATTTGTCTGTTACAGCAAAACACAGATGAATACAGTAAACCAGCACAAGCTTTACAGAGGCTGCCAATGTCCTTCAGGACAATCCTCCTAACTACTTCCAAGAGGACAGATGGGAGTCCTAACCTGATTTCATTAGTCCAAAATGAAATTAAAAAACCTTAAGGGCGGCATGGTCCAAAACACAAGTGAAGCAGCTATTACTTCCTTTGCCTGTAGGTGGCAACTACAATTTTAGGCCTAAACTGCGTCTGCCAGTAGTTTTAATTTCCTGTAGGGGGTGCAGGTTATCGGGTGTAGGAATGATGTAACGACAGCTGAACAGCTCCGCCTTGTGGACAATTTTAACACCATTAAAGGCGACTGAGTGAAGTTTGTGAGTGAGTAACAAGCAATTTCATGAGTTACTCTGTATCTGAATGAAGGTTTAAGAAGAACGGTTTAGTTTTAAAACAAGATCGTGTAACGTTTTAAATGGACTCACTGTTGCTGCAAGTGACCCCTATTTACAGGTAATGCTGTCTGCAGCCAGGTGTCTGTAGCCAACAATGTTGTTTGAACCCAGGGTGGACAGCTAATGTGACTATTTACCCCTGCTTGTATATAGCATGGCAGAGACAAGCACCCAGGTGTCTGTAGCAAACATCGCCACCATGGTGGAAAGCCAATGTGACTATTTACACCCAGGTGCAAATAGTTACTCCATAATGTGAAACGCTGAAATTAAGTGGAAGAGTGATACGAATGGAGAGGAGTGATAAACTGACACAGAAATTATAGAACAGTATCTATCTTACGTTAGCTAACATTAGCCAAAATTAGCCTCCATAAACTAATGGTCAGACCAGATCAGGTCTACTGAACCGAGCAAGAGTGTGTTTTTATTGATCATGAGTCTTCAACTTTTCATTTGGTAGAAGACCAATGCGCCATTACTTCCTTCTCAAAGTTACGCAATCTCACTTTAAACTTCAACACTAAACGAAGAAGGAAATTTTGGGGCTTTTGGGAATATCAGGGACTGTACTGTACTTTCTGCTGACCAGTGGATCGGCCTCCCCAAAACAGGATATGTACGACTTTAAAAGATTCACTGTTCACAAGTTGCAGCCGACAGAACCAACAAAGTTCTTTGTAGTTCTTTTCCAAAAAAAAAAAAAAAAAAAAAAAGAATCCTCTTGGCCAGACATCTGTATTGACAGAACATAGTGAACAGTGAAGTGTGATGCCTTCAACGTCTGCGTGCTGTCTTTCCACTTCCTGTTATTGTCCAGCATGTTTGAATGGCGTCTGGAGCCCACTGCACCTTCCCAGCAGATGGACTGCAAATATGGCCTCTGATTTATCTGGCCACTGATTAACTGTGAGAAAACAACACTCCACCAAATGTGTATGTGTGCTGTGTGCCGGTGGTGGGGAGGACGCTAATATATTCATGAAAATGTATTCATAAAAAATGATAATTGTGATCGAAACCCCTCCGTGGCTCAGAGGATGAGTCAATAAAAAGCAGGCGAAATTGACAGGCGCCTGTTATATGGACAGCACTTGCAATAACAGATGGGGGGGCAGAGGGATGGACTGTGCACGGGCGCCTGATTGATCACACCAAAGTGGGTGAGTGTTAAAATGTTACGCAACAAGGTTTTTTATTTCCTTCCCTTGCACTGCTTCATCATACATGGTTGTTCTATGGCGAGAGGACGATTTTCGTTAAATCTATTTTCAGAACGCTGCACCTCAAATCTCGACGCTCTCCGTCCTTATTCGCCTGTTATATTCCGCTACTAAGTCGTTTAGGGTTGATCCACTCACTGTAAATGCTAAATGTAAATGTGTATAAACTGACACAGGAGTTTTCAGTCTCTTTCCTCTACAAAGTTTTTTTTTTTTTTTTTTACTTGTCAGACTTCAGCTCCCTGGTTGTGTGAGCGTTTAGCGGCGAGTTGGACAAGACTCAGACATAGATGAATGTCAGCCATTATCGCGGGCGGCCATTTGTGCTGGTATTTGACTCACTAATGATCGTCTTCCAGGCGGGGTTCATCAGCTCCACCACAGACACACACACACACACACACACACACACACACAGAATCAGATGCAAACTTGGGGCTAATTTGTCCCTCTAGTTTATCATTTCAGCCATAACAATCAGCTCATCCACAAATGCACACCCTTCCCGTTTGCCTTTTTAAAGCGCTCAGTCAGTATATGTGTTTCATGTGTTTTGTTGAAGGGAGCTTGGCAACAGGTTTTGCAGTGTTGGAGGTGTGATATCAGCCCTGGTGGACTCCTGGCCTGGCCCGTGTCAGCCTCGTGTGGTGGCAGGCCCACCTGGACCCAGCACCTGCTTCTGTCACTGGACAGGGCGATGAGTGCTGAGAGGAGGGTACTTGTTTATTTGTGGGCGCTGCAAGAATAAATCACCAGCAACTGTCTTATTAAGCAGTAGCACAAACTTTTAGTAGGTCAGACTATTATTTATAACTACAGCAACGCTGCTGTGGAGCCGAAAAAATAAAATATCATTGTTGGTGTTAGGTTTGGATGGTTGGAGGCAAATAACCAAACTCTTTCAGAGAGCAACTGAACTACTTGACCGGTAACTCTCAAAGAAGGAGCTGGTCAAAATATGAATATGAAATATAAAGTAGAATTAGTTTTCATCATAGCAATAAATGTTAGCATGCTTTAGCTAGAATACTTAGATAGTTGTTGGTTAGTACTACTAGTTAGAACTAGTAGCTTCACTTCTTTATTGGCCGCTTGTGAGCAGCAGAACAAACTGAGAACACAACATAGATATATTATTACCTCATAAAAACGCATAAGACAAAACCAACAAGGCCTCAATTTAAAATGACCATATACAGTGGGGTCCAAAAGTCAAGGATTCAAGTGGTCTCAGACCTTTGTTTGTCCCTGCATATGACCCACAGGCTTGCACCAGTGGCGGGTGTACCGGCCTTTTGTCGTCACGGTAACAATAATAAACATAAACTCAAACAACGGTTGCGGATCAGTCTAAGCACAAACACTACTCGGTTAGTTTTGGGAAAAGATCATGTTCGTGGATACAAAAAAACTTCCACTCCAACTTCCTCCTGTCACTTTTCTCACTCGCTCGACTACGTCACCTGACTTCCTCTTTTGCTGTTGTCATGACTACCACGACCACTGGAGGTCGCCTCATTATAAAATGTAATCTTGAGTCGTAATGCTGCTTGTGTGTTCTTTTTTCTTTTTTTTTTTTTTTTACAGGAACACAGTCTTAGCCAAAGTGTTAGTTGTATTTCTGGTCAGCTGGTGAATATAAGTCAAATATTCTCTCTCCTTTTTAAGCTCTGAAAACAGAACGTGTGTCATATTTTGACTTTGAACTGACTGACCAGTTCAGCATTTCTCAACTCCCAAACCTTGTGAACAAATACTAGGTGTTAAATATCTGAAGTTAAGCGTGCTTCAGGTGTTTCATAGTTAAATCAGGTAAGAAAAAATGTATTCCACGTCCCAAATTCGTCTCACAGCACATGATACCCTCTGTCAGTACAGGTGGAGGGGGGGGGAAACAAATTCACAACGGCTGTAATTTTTTTAAGTTTTAACACCTGAAACAAACCTGAGGGCAGCGAGCGACCCATTTGTCCAATCAGATGCAGATGTTTCGGTGACAGAGACCATCTGTCAATCAGCTGTTATTGACGGATCCGATCTATTTCTGTTAATGACACAATGACCAAAAGTGTAAAATGTGCTTGGTTATGATGTCATAGTTTGATTTTAAAGTCACGAGGAGAGCGAAATCAAGCAGATTTGGGTTTTTCAAATTCAAGCAGAAGAGTTACAACATTTTCTTTATCAGTAGCTGTAACATTGCAGTCGGACACTAAATCACTATGTTGCCATGTGTGACCATCAAACACATGTTTGGTGTGAGGGGCACAGAGAGAGAGAGAGAGAGAGGGAGTTGGCAGCGCTGCCCGAGCCCTTCAGTAAGGTCAGCTCGCTCGCCCCACTCCAAAATATCCCTGTGAGAGAGAGAGGGGAAGTACATTATACCTAATGATGCCTCGCCAAGAGTTGCTGAGTGCTGGGCATCAGGCGAGAGAACAGGGGGGGAGATATATGGACAGGACCCAGGAGGTGAAGGGGGGGGGGGGGGGGGGGGGGGGACTCTGTGAAAGTCAGTGGTCAGTCTCTGTGTGGAAATACTCCAGAGTTTGACTGAAAATGGATTTAGAAAGTTTTTTGTGTGAATGTTTTGATGGATTTACCCTGTTTTCCTGTTTCCTGATATTTATTATGTGTGATTAGAGTGAATAAATATATATATATATATATATATATATATATATATATATATATATATATATAATGATGATCTTGACATGAAGATATCATGGTTTACAGTTCAGTGTCTGCATGGGAACAATGTATTTAACAAAGCTAACTAAGCTCAAGGGTCCACTTACTGTATGAGATTTCAGAGCCTTCAACCACTTCTCATGGATCTGGCTCGGGTGTGATCACGAGTGGGTTTTTTTTCTCTCTCTTTCAGGCAAACACACAAGGATTCAACAGGGATGTGACCGAGGCATTCGATGCAGCAACCCGGGAGTCACCGTTTAACGGGTAGGTCGAACCATTGATGTGATAATGATGGACGTGGCCTCAGTTTTATCCCGGAAACACTATTTTAGACCACAAGGGAATCGACACATAGAGACGTTTTTATGATCTGACGCCACTATCAGCGACTGTTGAAAATCTCTGTTGCCAAAGTAAAACCACTGGTTAAAGTATGGCAGTTTTAAAGGTCCCATACTGTATAAAGGTAGATGTCAGTGTGTAGTTTGATTATAGATCAGGTCTAGGTTCTATATTGATACTGTGAAAGTATCAAAGCGCTCAGAGAAATGCACACAGCCTGTATTCAGAAACTGAGCCTTAAAACCAGCCGTCAGGACTTCTGTAACTTTGTGATGTCACCGCCCACAGACACGCCCCCCAAAGCTCCGCTCACCTGGACCCACCATCGAACCTTGCAGGATTTTTGAGTGTTTTACCTGAAATCTGCTTATATTTGTTATTAGATCCCTCAGAAAACAAGTCAGCCAATCACAAGTCCCGTCAGTCTTCACTGTCTCATCAAATAAAGACACAATAATACGGTGGCCTAGACGGGTCAACACAATGCAAAAGCCACAACACAAATACAAAAGCAAAAATGCCCATAAAAAACAAACAACAACAACAACAAAAAAAAGTTATACCCTACTTCCTACTACTCATACTTCGCTTCCAAATTCCTGCCGCCACTAGAGGGCGTTCTCCCTTCAACATAAACACATTATTTTAAGGCTGAAATGACCGATGCCGTCATTTTTCTTGAGAGTACAGTCATGTACACTCTCATTTATCCACAGCTGACTGAGAGCAGCTCCTGCGGCACTCCAACACAATGGAGATACATGAACAAATATGAATATTTAATATTTAAGTGTTGATATTAATTATTCATATTAACCGGCACTTTGCAAATGGATTAAATTAATTATGTTGATAGAATTAGACTAGATTTGGAGGTTAATATAATAATGTTTGTATTATATTTGCTGTAATGGATTCAGAGCCATCTCCTATTAATTGGATTGATGACAGTTCAAAACCACCAGGGTCATTTGTGCATCATCAAGGCTTTACATTAGTCAAGTTGGATGAAGTGTGTGCATGACTTATATAAGAGGGGATGCCAGGGAGAGTCTCCTTCTTCTGTAGTCTGAAACATGACGCGGTAAATGAAAGGATAGCACATAATAAAAATTCTCCTTCATTTGTCCTTTGTTCATACCGTAGATTAGGTTAATACCATCCTTCAACATTACACAGTGAAACCAAATTAGTTTTATAACCCAGCACTCTCATGTATCTCAACAAAATGGATGAGTTTGGATCACAGCGAAGACGTATGGAGCCCTAAAACCAACAACAGTGAGTAAGGTGTTAACATAAGTCCAATATGTGACTAAATATAACTGAACTTTTTCCTGATTTCTGTTGGTTTTGGCTCCATCCAACAAAATATTTCAACAGGGGAGTATTAGTGAAGACACATTTTTAAAAGCTGATTTTAAGGAAGTCTTAATTTAATTAACTTTTACTCACATACTTGTGTAATCATTGCATTGTAATCTTGCATTTTTTGAAAAGACAATAAAACTTAAAAAGGTGCAATTTTAGACTCATGAAACTCTTGGCTTTAGAAATGCAGCAATCAACAAATTTTATTTATTATTATTAACAAATAATTGACCATGTAATCACAATGTCCCTGTTTGAGTCTGGCTGCTGACTTCATTTCACCTCTCTACTATTTTCCAAATGAATGGGTGCTCTAGTCCTTTAAAGTCCTTGAAGTCTTTAGTTTCCATCTCTTTATTTTTGAAATTGTTTTGTTTTTTTTAACCCAGAAATGTTATGGTGTTTAGGAGGTTTCCCAACCTCGACATGAATATAAATCTACAGGCAACTACACATCTTATATAATATTTGCCACTAAATTGGGTAAATTTGACAATGCAGAATATCAGCAGAAAGTATCAACGATCAGCAGCTTCAATCTAAAGACATCAGCGTTCAGAAACCCTCATCATTCAAACTCCAGTTTCAAGTGGCCCTGTCCCTCCTTCCAGTCCTGTGCCAACACACTTCCTCGCCTTTAAAATCATATTACATTTGCAGAGGCCTGCGTATAAATTTTCCCTGTGTCTCATCAGGGCCCCCCGCTCAGTATGGCCTCTCCTCTGACTGATATTGGCTCATCATACTTAATCTAGAGTGAAATTTCCTAGTCTGTGCTAAATGACTTGCAGCCTTCACAAGAGAGGAGATATTTATTTTTCTCAGGGCTAATGACCTGTCCCCCGGACCCACCCACTGATGGTTATTTACTAGGGCCCAGATGCTTGGGCTCAAAATGAGTGGTAATGTCAGCGGGCGCCATCCTTCATCGGGCTGCCCCTGATTGAATCCGAGTGATCCCATTGACATTGACTCTGTGACTTTTAAGGCCATTACCTTCCACCGCCCACGATGATCACCTCATCATCGCTTCTGAGCTGACAGCTGATTAGCAACAAATTACTGACAGGAGAAGGCTCTGACACCGGTTGCAAGAGGTTGGAGAGTGTGTGTGTGTGTGTGTAGAGAGAGAGAGAGAGAGAGGTGGGTGAGGGGGTTGCCAAGGAGTCAGGGGCCTCCTCCTCCTCACACACACACACACATGCACACACAGAGTTAGACACCCTGAATACACTCAAAGTAATAGCCGTGTCTATGATGCAGCGGTGCCCTCACCGCTAAGCTCATGGTAATGTAATAAGTGTGGAGGGAAAATGCCGGGGCTCATATGGTTAGCCTTCCTGGGACGAGGACACAAGCAGCTGCTCCTCATTGGTGGAGAGGGAGCGCGCTTCATTTCTGTGTCTTCCTGTTTGGGCCTGATGTGGATGATCAACAAAGACACACTGTTGAAAGTGAAGGTTCACAACGAGAGGTCTTACAAGTTACATATCGAGTTCCACAACATAAACAATATCTCAAAAACTGCCTTTAGTTATTGTGATGGTGTTCCTCAGGGAACCTTCTGGGGCTCCCTGTGGTTTCAGTTTAAAGGTCCCCTAATTCTTCAAAGTCTTTCACATTTTAAGGTGTAGCATGGTTCATTACTTTATACAAGATCATATTCAAGCAGCTTTATCTAAAAAACAAAAAACAAAGACAGCTTAAAAGTCCCATCAGAAAAGCAAACACTGCTTATGTAACACCTTTAAAACATTGGTGCAAAGTGTGTTATATAAGGGAAAAGAGGAAATAAAAGGGACAAGACAATGTGTAAAATCAGTGAAATCCATTAATTCTTGAGACAGTTTCTTTTAAGTTCATCAATAAGCTATTTATCTATTATCTATATTTATCTGTAACACTCTGTGTCATGAGTAGAGAAGAATCGTTAAACTCATCAAACTGTCTCAGTAATGGCAGGTACACAACAACATCTACAGATAACAATAGCTAACTGTCTTGACCTTGATGGGACTACCTGCTTAAATAAACAAAACACTACTATTAATATTCTTTTTAAATAAAGTTTGTGTTGACAAACGACCTGTCATTTTTTTTTTGGACTTCTGTTTCATCGCCCAGCAACAATTCGCTGACTTAATTCCTTCAACGATCCTCAAAAAAAAAAAGGCTCCAGCCGGTCACAGACATCCACTTCCTCCTGAGGCACAAACAAATCTCCCTCGCCTCCTGGAGGAGCATCTGTCTGGGCCTCCAGCCCTAAAGGACCAGACAAGATGGCGGCAGATGAGGAGCGAGATGCTCCATTTGCTGCCAACAGGATCCATTTTTAATGCTTGGGGGCAATTTAAAGCCCCTTTTAATTACACATAGGTCCCAGTATACCAGGAGTCATGGATGGAGGGAATGGGGAGTATTTGAGGGTTCAGTGGCCTCATAGGTGCTTTGGTTCTGCTCTGGGAAATGCAGTGAGATGCTGGAGCTGACGGCTGACCCGGGCACTGTGGGTTCTTTAAAAAGTGAAAAGTCCCAGAAGTGCCAGGCAGAGGATGAAGTGGTCTCCACTTGTGTCTCTCAGGGACGGATACAGGACTGAACCGGCTGGAAAAGCACTTCCCCGCAATTACAGAGGCAGAACAGCTCACAGACGTCCCACCGGTGTATCGCCATTGGTGGGTCAGGGCGGGAGACGCTAAGAGATACTGACGCAGGCGGCTCTGTTCCTCGCAGGTGATCACCTGAAGAGGTTCAGGCTGCAGCGAAGTCACACAGGAGACCGCTGACCAGCTGAAGATTTCAAAAGTAGGGCTGCGACTAACAACTGTTTTGATATATGAACTGTCAGAAAATCAGTTTCCCAGAGCCCAGGGTGACATCTTCAAATATCTTCTTGTGCCCAATCAACAATTTAAAACAGAGATGTTACGCTTTCAAAGATATATCATAAAGAAAAACAGGAAACCCTCACACAAGGAGGGGGGAGTGTGAACAAGTTCACTTTTGGCATTTTTGCTTTGAAAAAACGATTCAATCAATTATTAGATTTGCTGCCAGTTAATTTTCTGCCCCCTGACTAATCAATTCATCAACTAATCGTTCCAGCTCTATTGTAACGAATAACTCACTGTGTCAGAGAAACACACTTCCCTCTTTCAGAAACTACCTTTCATGCGCTGGTGCTCAACAGACCGGGGATCGCTTCAGTTTAACAGGCAACAATCAGAGGAGTGTGGTGGCAGCTACCAGGCGTCAAAGTCACGTGACATGTTCCCGAAACACAGAGGTCAGAGCCAGATCACCCAAACCACTGCTCCGACTTGTTTCCAGCCACGATTTTAAATCACATTCACTCAGACTTTCTGAGTTTCGTCGACCTTATATACCCTCATGACCAAACAGCTTCTGTACTGTAGGGTGAGTGTTTGCTCTGTAGGGTGAGTGTTTGCTTTTTTGTTTGCTTGTTACCTTTTGTTTTACAATGATGTTTATTGTTTTGTAAAGCTCCATCATTGTAGTTTTCTTTTTCTTCTGATTAACTCATGGATCCATGGAGCAATGTTGCTGGAAGGTAGTCTGGTATAATAAGCAACACAAACAATGAGACAATCCTATTGTAATAAACTATGATTTCAAAAACCTTCTTATTTGAAAGGTATTTTTTTTTTGTCCAAACCATTTTTTGTGAACATCAGTCAGATTTTGCTGAACTACTTCCTGCTTCAACTTACGACCGTAGCCACTGCAGTACGTGCTTCAGTAAGTTCTTTGTTCCATCAGACAACTGTACACACATTTCAGGTGCTTTCACCTTCTATACAGTATAGTTCATGGGGCTTGTTTACAACCTGTTTCATCATCTACTTGTTCATGTTTCTCATCCTAATGAAATGCAAAGCTGCAATGTTTCCAGTGAGTCTAAGAAAATGATCACCAGGTTGATAAATGGCTGAATTGAGTAAAACCCTGTAGAGGTTTCCACTGTGTGTGTGATTGTAAACGTTGCCATGCATCATCCTCTGCATCACAGTGTCTCTCTGTTCGTCTGCTCCCTCCCCTCAGCCATAGCTGAACTATGGCCGCTGTGATGCATCATGGTCACTGTTTGACCAGCGAAGGAAGGAGGAGTGGGGGCGCAGGCTGAGGTTAGCCGGGGCTTCCACCAGGTCTTCTCGGTCTCTGGCCTCTGAGAACATCGGGGCGTTTAAGACAGTCATGAAGCCTTCCCTCTGGTGGATTGGGTCACATTGGCGTGTCTGTCACTTAGCCCTGGCTGACTCTCCCCTCTCTATCTCGCGCTCTGTCTGCCTGTCAGGATGGCAGATGACAGCGGGGGCCACCGGGGAACCGCCGGCTCCCGGTGAAGCTCCATTTGCTGCCCTCCGTGGAGAATCCCCCCCACCGGCTGTATTTCAAGACCATCGCACTGCTGTCACGCCAAAGACACCAGCAACAAGGCGAGGCCTCTCCCATAAAACATCAAAAGCGTCGGCTGCAATGAAAACACAAGCGAGGAGGGCCTTGTCAATCTTTACAGCCCTTCCTCTGAGTGACTACAGCGCCACCGCCACTACACACAGCTTCCACGCTATTCATTCATTTTTCATGCTGTGCAGTCGCTGATCCAAAATGTGCCATCTATTCTGCAGCTGACATGTCCAAATGTCTGAGTTACTGTATAATGCCGCTCATAACAGAGCTGTCTGTGAAAAGTTTTATGATATGGAAATATGTTAAGAGCCTCTGTGATGAATAGACATTATGGGACCAGAAATAACAGTAACACAAGCTCAGTGCAGCTTTTGTTGTGAACGTTCAAAGCCTAATATTTAAGTGACGTTCTCTCATATTTCAGTACATGAAATATCTTTAATTACTGTGCCAAACTTCTGAAACACATTTTAATCTTTGACTTTGTAGGTAAGTGTCTGCAGCAGGACGTAGTTCAAACTCATTTCCTAGTTTACAACATCGGATCATTTAAGTGTGTTTAAGTGTCTGTGCACAGGATGTTTACAGGTGTTTTAACCTTCCAGAAACCAGCACAGTGAAATGGTTCAGGGTGTGTTTTTCAAAAAATGTATTTCATATTTAAATTGAAGTAAAGTATGTGCAGCAACTGTGACAGTGAGCAGCACCGATGGCGACTAAATTTGCATCTCACAGTTTTCATTTAAAGGCACCCTGTGGAGTTTTCTTTTAATCCGTTTTTTCTCCACAACAAAATACTGCGTTTAACGAGCGATTAGATTTTTATTATATTTTAAACTTCTCAGAGCATCTTTAAGTCTCCAGGTCAGAACCGCTACAGAAACAACTTTTTGTCACCTTCAAAAAAGACATAATATTTGTGACTGTGCTCAACCAGTAAAACAACAGTCTTGAAAACAACTTACTTATAGTGTTCATGGTGGGTGACACCCAGGGGTCGCCCTCTGTGTTGGACCTCCTCAGTCTGAGAGACGACGTTGTTATGGAGGTTGCATGTTGTGGCTTGTGTCTTTTTATCTCCTGATTAACAGCTTTTTATTCGTCTAAAACATAACCAGTAAAATATCCATATTGGATTTACTATGACCACACACACTTCCCTTTATCTTCCTGTTTTACTTCCTGTTTGTGTGTCTTCATCCTGAGGACTTGTTGATATACACACACACACATCCCTGACAGCTTTTATTCCTTAAATGCTAATCCTAACCTTAAAGATCTGCACTGTACTTCCATCATGTGAGGGCAGAGTTTAAACAGGATGTTAGGCCGGCACATAACACAGTGAGGGATCTGTGTGTCGTCATATGGAGAAAAAGGACGGCTCTGTGATTAGTCGGTCGGTCGGTTGACGATTTGTTTAGACGTGCTGAGGTCTGGTTCTCCGTCGTTCACTGACATTTTTCCGTGATGTTAAAGTCTCCGCTTGAAGTGATCTGTAAACATCGGCATGGACCCAAGTCCAGTCCCTTAAAGAGTCCTGTAAAGAAGTGAGGACCCTCCAAAAACATCTTCACTGTGAAGGTCTGCAAGTCAACCCGGTTCTCACAGAGATAGAAGCAGAGGAACACACACACACACATACAAACACACACTCTCACACCACCCCCACAGAGATGAATCCTGTATGCATTATGTCCAGACTGACACGTCAAGAGGCCCTAGATTAACTGCTCCCCCCCCCCTCCAGACTTCCTTTTATCCCCTCCGTTCCAGGGGCCACGCTCATTTACATAAACAGATAATCCTTGATAAAAATTTCCATTAGACAAAGGTGAAATGGATCAATTTCTGCTGCCAAGATAAATCTCACGTTTTACACCGACAGGGTCATTACACAAGCCACATTTCAGGAATAATGTATTTAAAAAGTCCGCCGATAGCGGCCATTTCCCGCTTTCCAATTACCTTTAAGAAAAGCTTATTCTGTGGACAATAAAGCACATTACGGCACAATATGATACAGTCCATAAAGATCAGCGTGTTTGATGAGAGGTTAGCGAAAGCTCAGCATATTTCGGGGGGGATGTCACAACCCCGTGGTTATCGCTGACACCTCGCTGTGCTCGCCATGCAAATGTCCTATTACGCCCAGTCCAAATAGATTAAGAGGCCTGTTCAGAAATAAACAGTTTTTTTCCTGTTTCTTTTTTTTTTCTTCTCTCCTCTCTGCAGTGAAGGTGGGAAGAGAGAACGATGGCAGGGGAAGAAGAAGAAGAAGAAGAAGAAGACGGTTGGTTGGTTGGTTGGTCGGTTGGTCGGTAGATTGGGGGGGGTGAGGTGGGGTGGGGGGGATTGACAGGACAGCGAGGTGATGCCACCGGTCCGGGGCAGGGAGGGAACGGAAAAACTCATTAGTTTGCTTCCACCCCAATTCGCCGCTCTGCCTTCGACCTTGAGACATCCACTCCCCTCCATGCCCTGCCCACCCACCCCCCCACCCTCATATTTTAGGTGAGTCACAGAGCAGGGTGTGTTTGGGCAGCAGAGCAATACACAATATCTAGAATCCTTTTTTTTTTAATCCAATTTACTAATAATACTTTTGCATTTCAAACAAGCTGAAATATTCAGTTTCGCCTGGAAATAGCAGCTTTCAGCCACATCGCATGGCCTTCCTCTTCTGGTGGCGTTTGCTCATAGTCACTGATGCGATGTGGACCACCTGTCATCACGTGACCAGAAATTCCACGGTCACGTGATGACAGCTGAACCGTCGCTGTCGGCGGCAGCTGAGCAGACGTCATTAACTGAGGAAGTTTATTTTTTTAATGGAGGACAAATGAGAAATGTAGATTTTTTAAAAGACATGGGCGAGTTGATCTCTGGAAAAGGATCCAGGCTTTTTGGAGTTTGACCACAAACCAGGGAAGAGAGGAACGTTTTCATCTCTGGGACTTTGCAGAAGTACAAAATAAAATCAGTGGCGTTCATCTTTAAGCAAAATGGTCTTTGTACAGAATTAACATGGCTGCCGTAAACATACAGAGGAGCAAAGATCAGCGCATATGTGAATTCTATTAGATTCAAATCCTGTTTGTGTCTCAAATGACAGGGAAAGTTAAGATATTCGATTGCAAAGCGGGAAGCTAACTTAAGCGCTGGACTTCCAAGTATAATTTCTTAGAAACTTTCACTTGAGTATTTTCATTTAGAATTTTATTGTGTTCTCACTTTCCTACAGTTTTAGATGAAAATATATCCGTTTGTGTTTATGTGTTACTTTTCAGACTGAGTATTTACATTGCCAAGCATTAAATCCACACATAATATTTCACCACCTATATAGGAGTCTGTATATCCTGAGCTGTGAGTGTTTATCTGCACCACCTACTGCAGACTAGCTACAATATTATAGTGTTGCTTACTAAGTAATCTGTAAGAAAGTAATCTGCACGACGAGTGCTTCTGCAAATGATTTTTGTCTTTCTCAAAACCTGAGGACAAAAGCTGTAACGAGACTAAAGAGAAAGAAGAAAAGAAGTGGAATGTAAAAAAAGTGAATTTAATGAACATATTGACGTCACGTTCAGTTTCTATTGTTCAGTGGTTGTTTACATCCTGGAATGAAAAAACAAAACAAAGTCAGATATGACCACATTTGGAAATGATCGTGGGTATAACAGATCCAACATGACCTGTCCTGAGGTGATGTGTGTGTGTGTGTGTGTGTCTGTCTCTCTCTCTCTCTCTTACTCTCCATTATAGAGACAGAAAAAACCCCTTGTGCATGTGGACTCTCTTTTGTCTTGGCTGGAAAAACCCAAACTCTCCTCTCTGCCTCCGACCTGAGGACACATCTGTAACGTCTGAGGTATTCACTTTGCACTGAAATGTTCCCTGTGTGTGGCAGCATGTGCTGTAGACTCACAGGGTCGAGATGCCTGCAGAGATCTGGGCTGTGTGTGGGGGGGGGGGGGGGGGCAAAAAGAAATCATCAGCAGAGATTCTGCTCAGTCCCACCGACCACCTCCCCCCCCCCCACCCCCTAACGCCAGGAGACATGAAACCTATTATCTTGATGGGATCAGGCAGCATCCATCTTCATACTGGACTGCATGTGATGACAATGATGACCCTCAGAGCAACATGCCACCAGCGTCAGAGCTTCCTGGCAGCAGGTTTGGAGCAAATGGTAATTTTTTTATTTTTTTATTTTTTAAACCCTGCTTACAGACAGGCTCGTCCTGTATCTCAATTTAGTTTAATCCAACTGTGATTTATTTATCAAACGGGATCTATCTGCTTGTGTGTGTGTCCATCCACGCATCCATTTTTTATCATGCGCAGGCCCCAATCCTGTCATTTCCTTAATCATAACTTCAATTATTGCTCCGATCTAATGCACCAACTTTTAATAAATCATACCCGTTGAAACGGCCCCCAATTGGTGTGTTATTTATTATTGGCCTGATGCAGGAGCCAGTTTTGGGGGTGTCATACACTTAAGCTCATGCAGGGAGTTGACATCTCTATGGAGGAGGTAGACAGAGATACCATAGCGCCACCTGCTGTCTTTAGAGGGAAGTAGAGGCTTCATTTTTAATTTTTTTCCTCCCTCCTCTCAGTCTCGTCTCTGAAATTCATTGCTCTGCAGCTGCGAGTCTTTTGTTGCAGCCACACGGTGAAACAGCAAGTAACAACTGTGAGTCACTAAGCTGCTTATGCACACAGAGGTGGATGTTGTTTCTGTGAGTCTGGTCTTGTTTTCTTTGCTTTTAAATGTAAAAATGGTGCAGAATAAGTCAAATTATAAAACACAGACATAGAGGGAATCTGTGTGGCATATGGGCTTTAATATGTTGACCATGTAACTGTAATATCTCCGGTTTGACTCCTACATTTGTTACATGTCATTCCCCTTTTATCTGTCAGCTCTCTACTGTTAATGGCAAAAAATGCAAAAATAAATAAATTAAAAAAAAGCACATAAAACAAAATAAAAGTGGGGCTATAAATTAAAAGAAATTGCAAAAAATAAATAAAATCAAGTTTTTAAAATACATGCAAAATTACAAATGCTTGCATGACACAATCTGTTTTTAATATTTATATCAGACGAGGTGAAGAGCTGAATAAAAATGAGCAGAATCACTTTGAAATATTAATTCTAATGATCATAATAATATTTATAATTAGGCCCTAAGTGGCCACATACTGTACAGTCGGTGTCTCCTCCTCACTGACAGACACATTAGATTCATCAGTTTAATGTTGTTTTATCTTTAAGCAGCTCGTGGTCGTCGGGTGGCCTTCTGCTGCTCTGCTGTTGCGTTCACGTCCACAGCAGGTACAGAGTGACCTCCACAGGACGCAGAGCGAACTGCAGCCTGACGTCTGTCACCAATGATTTCCAACAAGTTCATTTATTTTTACTTTTTAAGTTACAGAGGGAACAAAATCACAAGGAGAAAAAAAGGTAATAATCAGAAAATATCTTGTGTATTTAATGGATGAGATGGAGCGGTTAAAGAATGAATGAGTGTCTGTTGAGTCGGGGAAGTTTTCCTTGTTACTTTAAAGTGATCCATCACTTTCATTTTATTTCCAGGTTAGATTTATACAGCAGTTAGCATCAGTGAGTTTGATAGATTTCACTGAAGGAGGCTGCTGTTTATCACCCACACTCAGAAACGTTAGATTCTCATATTCACAAGTGATATTCCAGATTAATTCTCTTCAGCGGACGAGGGAAATGAGAGACGTCACAAAGCACTGCAGTGTTCTCCTCATGAATCCTCTCGTATCATCCGACTGAAAAGCTCAAGAATGAAAATCCTCCTTTTCGCAGCGAAGGTGAAAAATATGAGTAATGGAGCTGAAACACACGGATGTGTTGACACAGAATATGTATTTGAGAGATTGGCTCATTGCTGAACTTAACACAGAGGCTAGATCTGTTGATTTTTGATTCTGGTGCTAGATGCTAATAAGCTACAAGCTGCTTTGCAAGACAATGAAAACTGAAGACAAACAATAATATAGTATGTAGTGACAGCATTCTCCTGGATCATGAAAATTAAATCTTGTTGTATCTCTAAAACCCTCATATTGGTGAACATTTGAATTAATCTTTATCTTAATCGCAAAGAAAGTTTGGATTAGCTGCCATAAAGGTCTGAATTATTTTTGCTAATCTCTGTGTGTTTTTATTTTAGTTATTTGTTTAACTTTTTAATTAAATGTTTCTATATTGTCTCTCAGCCTGTATTCTGTTTCTAAAAACAGACGAATTTTAAAGACACTGAATCTGAGAAGGAGAGAAATCATGTTTTACACCTGCACCTGAAAAATATCAGAACCTATAAATCAGCAGGGACTTTCACATTTTCTGTAGATCTACAGTTTCAGAACTGTTATACTGATATTTTTATTTTGTAAATATATAAATATACGTAGCATCTGTGCAGGGAGGAAGCTGTATTTTTTTGTTTTACCTTTTATTCAACCATTTAGGTTGTAGCCAAAACAAAACAAACAAAACAATACAACCATTTCCTGTAGGTCATGTGATTGGCTGCATTCGCTGATGAAGCTGAAGGCTCAAAAAAATCCTTGTCAATGGGACCTGAGATTATTTTCATTCATTATTGAGTCTCACAATCACAACAAAAATCATCACACACTTGAACCACTAATAAAAAATTTTTTTTTTTTAAATAATCACAATTCATACGACGAATATCAGTAAGAACGAGATTAAAGTGCTTCATGACGGATGAGAATCTCTGGCCTCAGTTTGTGTTGCAGGTCGTTCCTGTAGTGAGCTGCATTGTCCTGCAGACTAAATCTGTTTAATAACTTACTCACCTGCCTTTGTCTCAACAACTTACATTTTGAATTTAATCAGAATAATCAGTTTCTTCTATTTGATTTCTCTCTGCAGACTCTTCCAAGTGGCTGGAGCATTTCAGTTTTCCACATCATGTCAGCAACCGGCTGCTGCAGAATTTGAGCTGCAGCATTACGTGCCCAACCTCCACCCCCCCGACCTGAAACAAGTTGTTTTAGGTGAGTTATTATAAAAGGTACAAGTAACAATCATAAAAAAAAAAAGCTTTATTTTTTTTTCAGTCACACAAAACAATTGTGTCATTTTTAAAAAAATCTAAATCTTCTTTGTAAAACTCAAGAAAACCAATCATGTCTCCCATGTAACTCTGCAGCAAGAGGATAACTGCTACAGCGCATATGCAGGTCTAATCTACAGTCAGTTTTATAATAAAGGGCTTATTTTTGCTTTTTGTTCTGGAAATAAAAAAAAATAAATTAGATAAAATATCCCGCATACATACTCTTTGTGTCAAAAAGCTTAAACGGTCCGTCTGAGTGGAGAGGATGGGCTTTACCACTTCTGATCCATTAAGGATTACCGGCAAGTTTTGTCCGGCTGCAGAAAGTGCAACACATCGCAGCAGTTGTTGCTGTTGGAAGAACATTAATCTGATTCGCAGCAGCAGCTAAATGTCCTAACACAAGCAGCCCGCCCTCCTCCGTATAATCCCCTCCACTGTTGTAAAAATTGTTTTCGCTTTTCTTTGGAATCCCAGCAGGAATTACAAGACAGGGAACCAGATGTATCTTCTAAGACTAAAAAAAAAAGTAAAAGGAAGCCCAGAGATTAAGACTAATGCCTTTCAATATTGTTATACAGCTGAAACTTTCACAAAAAAAAAAAGACTGAGCAACAACGGCATTTCATTCCCAGAAAGAGCTCAGTGGTCCAGATGCTACGAGGATAGATTCAGACATTAGCGCCCGAACATTTGTTGATGCAACATTTCATTTTTTACTATTTTTTTTTCATCCCAGTTTGTGATGTACTGCTCTACATATGGCCTCCAAGCAGAGAGATGCATCATGTTTTACATTGTTTTTTGCATGATGTCTCTTGCCTAATAGCAGATTTAATTGTTTACTATTTGATTATCTACTTGAACAAAGCATTGTGGGAAACATGAGGATGTAAATGTTTCAGGTTTTAGCTCGGCGGCTCGTTTTCCACCTGTAGCTGCAACGCAACTAAAAACAGGCAAAAAGATATTCAGAAAACAAACTTGATCTTGGTAAATGATTATCTTACATAAATAATACAATCACAGTTATTAAATACTTTAAAAAACAAGATACACACTGTATATTCTGTGTGTTTTTGTCGCTTCATTTAAGTTCATTTGATGAGCCTCTGTAGGCGTTTTATTTTAAACAGATGCTATTTTGAAAAAGACCATGTAGACAGACGAATGTCCAATTTTCTAACATGTTGGAAATGTTTTCACTTTTCTCCTGAACTGCTACCAAAATTTGTCAATTTAAAAAAGGGAAATAAGCCTCGCAGTTATAGAATCAGGGTTAGATGTTTAGGGAGGCGGAGAGTCGCAGTATCGTCCAAATCATCCACCAAAATAAACCTGGAGCTACAAACAGCAAAATCCTGCTTCATTTTATGTCAGTATGTTCTGTTATTAAAAAAAAAAGTTATCACAGTTTGTTTTAAGCCTCTAAACCACTCACCATATTTCACTGATTGGGCTGACGTACAGTATCTGGTCTGCTCCAGCCCGACAGATCTCCGTGGGATTTCCATACTTACATATGTTAGTGAAAGTGTAATGTTGATGCAGTGTGTTTCTGAGAGGGTGCATTGTGCAGGTTGTACAGCTTGGTGTAATGTTAATTCTTGAATGGGATGGTTGGTTAAGAGGTTTTAGTCTAAGAAAATAACAAACACACACATAGATCAGACTACTCGCCATCGTTGTGTCATGGATGAGAAGGACGGGGTTCCTCAGGGAGGTCACCAATGGAAGAAACCGATAAGGTTCTTTACCTTTTAAGTATTAATTTGAGGATTTGGTGATCTACAGTTTGCATCTTGGTTAGATCTGGGTTACATAAAACTCCAAAACTTAAAATGAAGCAGGTTCTAACCACATGTTGAAATATAAAAACTGAAATGCTGTCATGTGCAATTGAAAGATCTGATAACATTTTACTTCTCAACCAAATCCAGCTCCGTTTTAAGGTCGTAAAATCACTACCTCCCGGGTCAGTGTGAATACAAATGTTACATGTAGTGTCACTAATCTGTGGCTGAGATCAAGCAGATTTTTTCTTGATTTCTGGTCATCATGAAGTGCCTGTGTTTGTAATGGAGGTTTTCCCAGGCTGGTTCTTTTCAGGAACATGTAAACAGAGTATTTTCACACTCCCTCCCTCTGTGGCAGTCTGACTTCACCCCCAGCTCTGTGGGAAGAGCAAAGAGCTGTCCCCGGCACTTTGTGTCAAGGCCTGCAGCACGGTCAGCCCGAGACATCCAGACATCCTCGATGTGAAGAGAAGAGAATGGGAGAGGAAGAGAAACTCTGTGTGACACAGAGCGGGGAGGCGGAGGAGGAGAGGGGACGGGGAGGTGGGGGAGGGAAAAGGCGAGGCCGCATCAGACGACTGCCGAGCTGCATCCAAGTGTCAGTGTCCCAAAATAGTGGCGAGCGACGACCAGACTGAAGACACCAAACAAACAACAGCTCTCAGATCAAGTAAACATCGGCTAACACACAGGACACGACAAACTGTGAAGCCTCCCTCTGTCTTCCGGTCTCGTTAATCAGAGCTGTGGAGAAAGCAATCGAAGGGGACACCCGTCCTATTAGAGGAGGTTGCCGCCGTCTCCCCCCCTCCTCTGACCGGGGTTCTCGCAAACACTTTGCCTTCGAAAAAACATTGACAAGCTCCCTCTGTGCGGTGCTGTGTGGACACAGAGGACAGAGTCTCGTCTCCAGCAGATGTCTTGTGGCGCCGACTATAAATAAAGCCAATGAGACCAGCCGGCCGCTGACGAGCACAAGCCGCCGCGAGGCCGTGTTAGCTTTGCAAAGGGCCTGTCTAGTCTTGGCACGGCAGGCGGGCTAACATTTGGCGGGCCCTGCATCTAAAGCCTGTGATGCCTGTGAGCTTTGTGTTCAGGGTTTGAAAGGAAAATAAAGATTTTAGCCCCTAGATTTGAGGGTTTTTTGTTTTTTTTTCCAAATCAAAGTTGTTTTCCATTTAGTGGCAGGTGGGAGAGAAAACTGAGGAAACGAAAACATGGATGCAGTGGAAAACATGTCATGCATTGTTCATTTCTCCTCTTTGCAGAAACATATAGTCAATTTAGCATGTGTTTAACATCAGTGAGAAGAGGTACAACATCTAATGTATTTACCATAATGTAATCCGGGGCAACAGTCAGAGAGGAGCGCACCAGTGTAGCCTTGTGTTTCATTGATGACCCTGACAATCCCAAAGGACATTGGTAGCCCGGGGGCCTGTCTGTCTCTATTTAAACCGGTCTAACGGCGCCTTGTTTGGAAAGGAGCGACTTTCACTTGCCAAGACTGTGTAGGCAGCCTCAATTAAGATGTAATGCGGTGTCATTTTATCGCACATTTCATAGTAGGTAGGCATTCACAGCCAGTGCTCCACCAGAGAAAATATCCCAAGATGGCCATGACATGGAACACTTACTGTATCTCCGCAATAATCATCACAAATGCGATGAAAAGGCCGATGCACAAATCAAATCACACCCTGCTTTTTAGAGGAAACATTCAGAGTATAAGTAGGAGTGCTTTAATTTCATGTTCCATTACACGCCGCTTAAATGTACAATTACATCCAGGCACATTTCTCCACGTTACGTCTGACAGAAAAATGGAGGACAGAAATCAAAGACAAAGATTCAGGAAAAAAAAAAAAAAAGGGCTGACGACAGATTGTCACAGTGAATCAGTGAGGAGTCAGGAAGAAGGTGGTGGCGGGGCGAGAGAAGGGGAGTCGCCCTTATGAAAAAAAAAAACCTCCGTCAGAGTCCACAGAACACGCTCCGTGTGAGAGGTGTGTCCTCCATCGTGAGTGTAGCAGGGTGTGATCTTTAATCCTTGAAGATGATGGCTGCACCATCTGAAAGGAAACCCAGTCAAAACTCTCCTGTAATATCTCGTATCATTTCTGACCTTTTTTAAAAAAAAAAAAAAAAAAAAAAAGAACTGCTGTAAATAAACAAAATGTTGTACTAACAGGCAACAGGAGGCGCTGACTGTGTGTGATTTCGGTGCACCGACTGAAAAATGTAAATACAGTCTCTGGTGTTACAGTTACTTTCCAGATTCTTGTCGTCATAGCGATGTTGCAGAGATGCTGCACTGAGCCACTGGGAAGATTGTTGTCAAGAAATACTTCCAGCACATAACCCCCGTCTAAAACTAGAGATGGGGCTGACGGATGAGGAGGTGTTTTAGAGGACTTTAACTACGCCCTGACTCCGGATCCACGCGTCTGTGTCTGTGAAACACAGTTTCAAAGTTCCCAAACCGGGTCTTTCTTTCGCAGCTGTGGCCATCGTTCCTATCAGTAAATTATTATGTTATAATCAGCAAATAAACTGATGAGATCTGGGAGGTGACGAGGTGACGCTCAGGTTAGCGGAGAGAAAACAAACTCTACGCTTTGTTTTCTGTCTGTTGCGATGAAGATTAAATGGTCAGTTTATCATTTTTAGATGTGGAAATAAAATCATAAGATAAAGAGTGTGTATTTGGAAATGAAGGTGCTGTTGTTATATGTTGAAGAGGCCCATTGTTCTCCTCATCCTGTTTATGCTTAAAGAAGTCATGAGCCTCACGTGGTTTGGGACGTCGTGTATCTTTAGTTTTCCTGTGTCTTAGGACATTTACATAAGTAGTAGATGTGTATGTACAGTATATCTCGTGGTTATAATCATAAGTTAGCATGTAATCGACCAATCCGTGTCCATTTCTTCCTCCTTTGTTATATAAAAAGTTTAGCCTGACTCTGTGTTGTTGGGACAGGGAATGATTCTGCTCACCAACTTTGTGTGAGCCCTGTCCTTCTTATTGATCAAAAATTCATCTTTTCATTAATAATCTTTGGGTCGTTCGGTGTCTATGTTTTTATTTCTGTGTCTGTGTTTTAACAGGAAATCCACGACAGTAATCATCCGTCACAGTTCGGTGTGTAATGAGGGACTGTTAGTGATATTTCGGTTTGTTTACATCCATCCAGTTTATATTTCTTGCCCCATAAGACTAAATGTCACTGATTGTTTTAACGTGTATTTGTCTGATTGACAGGGATCACAGACTATCTATTAGTTATGGTGTTCGCTGCTTCTTTGTTCATTGACAAAATTTGGGTTTTACCCCTTCTTGAGAACTGAAAAAGACGGCAGCAAGAAGAAACCCAAACTTCCTCATCGCCAGGGGCAAAAACAACTGAAGTCAACTGATTAAAAAATTCAGGGAAAAGAAGGTAGAAGAAAAAGACATGTTGCACATTTTCCCTCTATGTGTGTTGCTTATTTTTTAACTGTTTTCCCATCAAAATCATTTGTGGCAAATTACTGCCAAATATAAGCCCACAAAATCAATTAATAAGTAACTCAAGCAGCGACTGCAGCAGCAGGAGATTCTTGTTGTTTGCCCTTGCATGCACGAGTTACTATCTTAACTTGGCAGCTGACACTTTGCCAGAGTGGATGTGCTGAGAGGTGTATTAGAAGTGATAATGAAGAACACACTTCCACTTGAGAATGAGGCAATTAAAGTGGGGTGTAAACAGCAGAGGGAGGACTGAGTGTGACTTCGCTCCTGAGGGAATCCTCCAGTGTCTCTCACACCTGAGAGGTCTGCGGAGAGAGCGCTCGCTCTGATGAGGATTCCTGATGACAGTTAGCGACAGGAGGATGTAACACAGTCACACGGTGTAGCGGGATGACAGCCAGGAGACTGAGAGCTGCACTCAGCCGGCCTACATTCAACACGGGCCACACCTGCATACTCCAGCATGCATTTAGCTCCACGCTGTATCAATCTTGTGACATTTCAAGGTCCCTAAAGGGTTACATGACATTAACACACAACTATAACATGCAACGGCAGATTTCTGTTGCAGTTAAAAGGCAAAAATGTACTAACAAAAACTCAAAAAAAAGTAATAATCTGGAAAGAAGTCATGTGTCACAATTAGTGATAATTATAATAATAACACTGCACTGTGCTTGTGCTTGCTAAATTACCTGTAGGTGTGAATGTAATTTTGAATGGTTGTTTGTCTCTATATGTCAGCCCTGTGATAGACTGGTCACCTGTCCAGGGTTTACCCTGCCTCTCGACCAAGCTGGGACTGGCTCCAGCAGCCAGCGACCCTCAAAAAGATTAGCAATATAGTAGATGGATGGATGGATGGATGGAGGTTACTCTGTGCTTTACAAACAGCAAATTGCTGGAAAATTGGCAATTAGTGAAATAAAGTAGTAAATAAATTTAATCAACACATAGGGCTATTGCAAACAAATAAGTATTTAAATATAAAACATGCAGGGTGCATTTTTATGTCTTGATTTGGCCAGTCAAACTTAATCAAACTGCAAACAGAAATCATAATTATATGTATATGCATGTGCTGTAGGAGGCTCAAGCAATGTAAAAAGATATTAAATTATTATTTTAATTTACAGAAGAGACCTATAACCAGTGTGGACACTGTTCAAATCCATAGAGTTTACATTGTTACTTATTTTTTTCATGCTAAACAACTCATTTGAATATTTGAAGTGAGATCATATCCCTTTTTTGGCAACTATAAGTCAGAGTTTCAAATATTAAATTAATTAACTCTTGGGCTATTGAGAATTATGTGAATATTTTCTTCTTTATCATAAAAACGAATTGTAAAAATGTGTGGAGTGGCAATGTGGTTATAAATGTGTAACTTTTGGTCGTTCAAATATTCAATAAAATTCAATACCAGAAAAGGCGTGGCAGAGTTAGCAAGTTTGTAATTCTAAAAGAAAAACCTTGACTCAAGGTCCTCTTACTAATTTTCGATGCTTCCAGCTGCTTGAAGGTCTTCATCAGCGGAGTTGCGTCAATCGGTATTAGTCGGTTTTGGGTCTGTTGTTTTTACTCAGGCAGTCCTCGGACACACGGAAGGGGTCCTTCACTGATGACGTCGGTGGTGATTTGGAAGATGTTGTAGCCGAAACTTGATAAAACATTACGTTGTTTTTAAGTCAGTGTTTACTTATGTTTACAAATGCGTAGCACGTACTACAAACCACAAAATGACACAAACTACGCATATAGCAAACTAAAAGGTAAGTTTATTGTTTATTTATTGACTCTAAACAAAGCGGCGTGTTAGCTAATAGCTAGCTTCTAATAAGGTTAGCCTGTTCAAACAGACTCGAGCTGTAGTTAAAACACTAGTTGCCGAACTCTCTTCGAAAAGTGTGTAATTTTAACATTGACTCGGTCAGCTAGAGTGTTATTTACGGGATAAGACTTCACTTAAAATGGTTTCTAGTTCAGTTGGTGCTTTGGACACAGTCGGCCTATAATGATTTACAAAGCAAGCACGTTATGTCAACAAATCCAAAACTTTCAATATCGGCGACTCAGTGCTCGCCACCGTTACACTGATCAATACACTGTGTAAAAGTTAAGCCATTATTGATGGGCAAAGATTGGGATAGATAGGATTGTTTCTATAAATTCACATTTTGCTTGGTGTATCAGCTGCTTATTGAATCAAAGTTTGGTTGCTAAGACTTCTTAAAGAACTAGTGAGCTATTTTCTGGCGGTGTTACCGAACAGTGTTTGGCATTAGTTTTTCTCCTTAAAATTACAGCGGTACGGATAAATTGTAGATGGTTAACGTAACGTAAAGTAAAATTAGATGAAATGAAAGACAAGTCGGTGGCTGCACCTTTTTAAGTAGCCTTGTAATGTTAGCTAGCAGATATGAGCTTCTGTAGTTTCTATAAATAGAGGATCATTATGTACTTCACTTGTTGAATTCAACAAATAATTAAAGATACAGTTTCAGTAACTTGGTCACTTACTCCTTATTCCATTAAACAGTAAGAAATTTCTCCTGCCACAGTAGCAGGTAGATCTGACAAACTTGTCTACAGTTTAAATGTGTCAGCATTAAACTGGTCAACCGTGCCATACTGTTTTTTAATTAGACTTGCTATGTAAGTTCCAGCCTTAATTGAATCTGATCTGGATCTGGCTTCTCAGCTTCAGGTCACGCTAAAGCAGCCATGCCTCAGAAACCTCAGAAGAACGCCCAGACGGCACACTACATCGAGCTGGGAGGTTATCAGTACTGGCCTGTGCTGGTGCCCAGAGGGATCAGACTGTACACCTACGAACAGATCCCAGTGTTTCTGAGGGAGAACCCCTACATCACAGATGGATACAGAGCCTACCTGCCCTCCAGACTGTGCATCAAAAGGTGAAAAGCTTTATTAATCAGTGACTTCATTACTTATCTTGTATTACCTCACTACTCCCCAAAGGAGAAATTGTGTTTTCTCTTGATCACTCCTCATGGAAGTCAGTGTGCAGAGTCAGCTGTAGTGGTTGGCTCGGGGATGTTTTAATCAGCTGTCTGTTGAATATTTCATGCAGTGCTTTATTGCGTTTTTAAAATTTAGATCAATTTAGATTCATCCTCTCAGTCCACACTAAAACTGTAGAACACTGTTTATATAATAATACAACATAAGAGGAGGATGATTTCCTTTCAACAGTGCAGGAAAACAAAACTTTGTCTTTTTCTCCTTGACATGCAGTAGGTTTTTGTGTTGATTCAGTTTGTCTTTCTTTAAGGATACTTCCTGAAAAATAAATCGATATCCTGAAATACAGATGGGGTTTCCTTTTTCTTTTATTGAGAACAATATTTAACCACTGACAAATATTAATTCGGATTTTGTGAAGCAACCGAAGTTTGTTCGGGGAGTTATAACAGCTAATTACACTAAAGCAATTTTATTCCAGGCAAGTATGAATATAAATACTGTGAGCTGTGCAGCTGAGATTACTGATGCCAGTCTGTAGTGAGGGATGATTTTAGGACGAGGAGAACTGACATATTTTATCTGATTTTGAAGTTGGTAAATCCTCTTTTGCAGCCTCTTCATTCTGTCCAATGAGACGGTGAATATCTGGAGCCATCTGTTGGGCTTCCTGCTCTTCTTCTGTCTCGGGGTGTACAACATGGCCTCTGTGCTGCCGGCCTTCGGTGCCTCCAGAGAGGATTACGTCATCTACTCCATTGGGCTTTTCTGCTTCCAGGTACAGGACTGAGTTTTCCAGTTACGTCAGCCATTACTGTGTGGTTATGATGTCATCTTATTATGATGTCTCTTATATTATAAATACAAAGCACTGGTGGTTTTGTTTTGTCAGGTTTAAGTATAAATATCTGAACTCATACATGTTTGCTTTTTCACACCAAATTCTAAGTTTGTTGTCCAGTTAATAAAAATGAATAAGGCTTAATTGCAAAAAGATATTTAAGGTCTGTTTCTGTCACCTTCACATTTAGCAAAGTTTATTTAGGCTTATTTTAGCTTGTGTTCTGCTTTTGAGGCTCAGTTACAACAAGGTGTTGTGACCTAGTGTTCAGCAATGTGGTGATTTCAAATTAGTCGCATATCTTGGAAACTGCATATGTGACAGTTGTGTGGTGTTACCTTAATCTGAGCGGTCACAGAATAACATCAGACTTAATCCAAAATATTGGCAGATATTCTTAGCAAATTAAAAATAAACACAGGGATCTGACAAACAGAGTCGTCACATCCAATTAAAAATGTGACTGTTGAGAAACTGGGGAATTTTGAAGTGAAGAGCGGTTGGGACATCTCTTGTTAGATTATTCGTATTTTTCTACTCGATATCTTGCTTTGTAAATCGCATCCTTCTCTGCTGTAATGTCTGACTGTCTCTTTTTGTTTTTTTGTTTGTGGCCCTCGCATGACTCAGCTGTGTATGCTGTGTTCGGTGGGTTACCACCTGTTCTGCTGCCACCGCTCGGAGAAGACCGGCCGCCGCTGGATGGCGCTGGATTATGCCGGTATCTCCATCGGCATCCTGGGATGTTATGTCCCCGGAGTCTTCTACACATTCTACTGCAATAATGTAAGTCTTCAGCCTGCAGTCCACTCCTCTGATTCATCAGGCTCCGACATCCGCGTGACGATTTTGTTTTACTTTGTCTTTATGTTGACATGAGTGGGCGGTAACTCAGGTCGTTCACCAGCTACTTCTCCCCTCAGCGCATCAGATCAGACTTGATTCATCCCACACAGAGACATTCAAGTGTCACAGCAGCAGAAGTAAAACAGCAGATACACAGTACAGATGAGTGACCGAAAGGACTGGCATCCTAATACCACATAACCACAACGCCGCTGAAATTGCTCCTGATGGAATCAGATGGGCAGATAAGGTGTCGCGTGTCTGAATATTATCAGCATTTGTTTGAAGATTAGTGTTATCTATTGAACAAAGTGTCAGATTCTATCGAGGAAAGAAAAATCAAGTTCAGCTCTAACCCTTTGATCTCGCTTCCCTGAGTATGTAAATCAACGTGTCACTGTTTCTTGCTGCCAATACATTTGCAAAAAATAATTAAATTTACTCAGGGATCCAACAGAAGAGGCATTACACTTTAAATTCATGAGCAAGGTCAAAGTTAAACACTCCTGAGAGATTAGTCACGAGCTTCATTGTACAAACCCTGTAGTATTTTTTGTATTTCTGAGCTGTGAGAGTTTTTTCTTTTCCCAACATTTCCAGAATCTCAGGCTGCTGAGACTCTGTCTTTGTTTACCAGGGATGTTCTTTGATGTCTTACCTTAGCTTTGAGAAATACAAACTTATGTTTATTTACATAAACCATTTTTTATTTAAGAAAGAAGCCGAGTCCTCAGAATTTAAATTTTGTCTAAATACAAACAGCTGTACAAGAAATTTACTTTCATAAAATGATATAAAAAGGCTACAGTGTTCTTTTGAGCCAGTTTCTTGTTGCGCAGTGAGATGTTTAGTTATAATGTTCCCTGTCTAATCAATAGCGGTCAATGTTTCCCTCCTGTCAGTGTCATTTTAAGTCGACATAGAAACTGTGAAGTGACCAAATTACAGTTTAGATGAGAAACCAACAAGTAAAGAAGATCATTGAACTGACTTTGACTGGTAACAATAAATAATTGAGATCAGATACCAGCACTATTTGCTGCTCATATCATTGATTATAGGGAATCTTTATTCTAACTCAGAACTACATTAAGGTAAATACCTTATTTACAATATAGCTGAGTAAAAAAATAAACAAAAGATCCACTTAACGTTGCTGTTAAACTTACTGCAGTTAGATGTATATTATCGATGATGTAAACATGGTTTTGTGTGAGCGTTAAATGCACTGAGAGTTTAACATCTATAACCGAACTCCCAGGAGACTTTGCAACATCCTCGGCCTTTGAGAAGCAGTAATTGAATAAAGCTGAAGCGGAGCCCACAGTCTGGCTCTGCTGATTGACTCATTGTTCCTGGTGAATAAGCAACACGACACCTTCGCCGCGCTCGCCGTTTGGAAAACAGCCTCTGATGACACAAGCCAGTTTCAGTTCCTTATTCCAGCCGCCCACCACCATGTTTTTTTCTGTCCGGTTTGCATCTTTCTTTTTTTTATTTTTTTATTTTTCTTACTCCTGAAGTGTTTGGCTTCGCTCCGTACTGTTCGCTTTCCCCCGCATATTGGAAGCGCCGGGTTATTTTGCCCCCAGAACGCAGCTGAAATCTGCTCCAGCCCAAACCAGATGGCTGCGTTCACGGTGCGGTCCGTCACTCCTGTTCCCCACCATATGACGTTCGCAAGTCTGGGAGCCGTCTCAGCGAAGGGCCCCCCTCCCTCAGTCCCTGCCAAGACTGGGGCTCTTGCTTCTGGGTGGCTCTACTCTTATGGCAAGCCAAGTCCCTACAGAAAAGCTGATTTTTATATTTAGCTAGTCAAAGTCTGGTCTCGTCAGAGTGCTGTAGAAATGTAGATCTGGAGGAGAGAACATGGTGTCTGTTAGCAGAAGAGCTTAAAAAATTTTTTTTGGCTGGAGCCGAGTGGGGCCTTGTTCCTGGTGCAAATTTATTCACTGTGAAATTCAGCAGGACTCGTCACACGAGGACGTGTGACTGGACGGAGGCCTACATCCACACAAACGGACAGAAGGGACCGAGAGTGTCCAGACTTTACACACTCACTTATAGAAGTTTAAATATCACGTGCAGATCCGAGGGCGCGCTGCAGCTTTGCTTTTATATTTTCATGTATATGACAACAACTGAAACAGTAGGAGAGCAGATGGACAGATCTTCACAGCTTTTTTTTTCCAAGCAGATTAGTTGTATCATTGTAATGCTGATGCAAATAAAATAAACCCATACATGAAATGGCCTGAGGTGTTAATTAAAAAGAGAGAGAGAGAGAGAGAGAGTGTGTGAAAAAAGTGAAAGTGACCAACAAACACTCAAGTGATTTGGATCAGAGAGCGGTCCGGGGCTGCTACAAACAATTATTTTAATTCACGATTTATACGAAGATGTAATGAAAAATGCTCATTACGACTCAAACACATTAAGTGTCTGTGATATAAAACAGAGAAGTGTGAGACGCAGGAACGAGACATTTGATAGTTTTGCTGGATAAATGATTCATTCCCATTCATTCGACTAATGGTTTGAGCGTGAAACACAGAAGCTGAAAACAATGTTCTGTGCAGAGGAGGAAAGCACAAAAATAAATTGCTTTTCACAACAAGTTAAAACTCTTAAATTGAACCTGCTACATGTAGATACTGACCTTTGACCCTCTCCCTGCAGTACTGGCGGCAGGTGTACCTGGTGACGGTCCTGGCCATGATCCTGGCCGTCTTCTTCGCTCAGATCCACCCTCATTACCTCAGCAAGCAGTGGAAGCAGCTGCGCTCGCTCATCTTCTGCTCGGTGGCCGGGTACGGCCTCATCCCCACCGTCCACTGGATCTGCATCACGGGGGGCTTCTCCTCCGAGCTCGTCCAGGTGAGCGCGCTGTCCGCCGTGTCGCAATAACCATGATGTTCTCTTCCTTGATTCTCTTTTTCTTTTCTTTTTTTTGAGAGGGTTAAATTTGATGTTGAGCTGTGTGAACCTTCAATATTTTGACCAAATTTAATCTGAAAGTTGAAAATGATTTATAGAGGAAAAAATATGGAGGAAGAGCTTCAGACAACAGGTGCTGCACCGTGCTTCTGTAATAATGTTATTTATACTTACAGCTCTCTCAGCAGCGGCATGAGTCATTGTTTCAGGTTGTTGATGTTCAGTTCTGTCCACACACTGGTTCAGTAAATATTTCTTTTTTTTCCTTCAGGCTTTTGTTCCTCGTGTCCTGGGCATGTACTTCATCGCAGCATTAGCTCTCATTTTCTACGTTTCCAAAGTTCCTGAACGCTACTTCCCAGGTGAGACTGCTTTTTCATTTCCTCCGGCGTCTCAGTCACTCTGTTCTGTTCTCACTACTACAATACGATACAGTATAAGTATTTATAGCTCCAGAGTTGATCATAAATGATCAATATTATAATATTAACCAGTGAAATGTTTAAGAGGCTCGAGGTTGTAGTTTTATTTTTTGGAGGCGTTTTTAACAGCTTGAAGCTTCATAAAAAATGTTTCAGATTTTTGTTTTATGTGAATTTGAAGCATTTGCACATTTGATCTGGTGTTTTCCAGATCTTAAAAAACATTGCACAAAAATATCTGGACAATTACCTGCAGAGTATCCTGATGTACCTCAGCTGTTGTGAAGGATGATGTGGCACAAGTAAAAGACCAATGTTAAAGATGCTTTAAAAACTTACTCTATTACATTATATTCAAAATCACAAATGGTCTTTCAGTGTGTCAGGACTTTGCAGCCAAAGTAAAAACTGTCAAGACTCTGGTTTAATGTTTCTGCAGGTCAGCTGAACTACCTGGGCTCCAGTCACCAGGTGTGGCACTTGCTTCTAGTGCTGATGTTTTACTGGTGGCACCAGACATCAGGCTTCATCATGGCGTACAGACACAGCCAGCCCTGCCCCGACGCCCCCCAACACGCCTAGGACACTGCTGAGCACTCTGGGAGTCCTGCCGCTTTGAGACGGTAAGAAGCAGCTCCACTGTCACTGTACTGAACCTGACAACTGGAGATATCTCCCAGTGTATCTGTCATTAGGTTTCACTGTTAATCAAGTGTTCTGGTCTAAATGTTAAAGTCACGTCCAGTGATGTGTCTTTTACTAGTGGTTAAAAAGATTTTAGAGGAAAATTGGAAGAAAAACGATGGTGCATTTGGCTTCTACTTTGTTTCTGAATATGAAATAATATGAAATCCAAGTGAAAGAGAGACTGAGTTCGAATATAAGCCTCCAGCTGTTTTCTTGGCTGAGAGTTTTAAACAGCTTCAGTTTGGGTAAACTCAAACCGGGTGATGAAAATTATTTTTTTAAAAACAGAACAGAACCGGAATCACTCCAGGATTATACTTTAGATTTAGTTTTTAGTGGCTGTGGAGTTAAAATTTAAAATGAAAAGTTCATATTTAGAGTTTGAAGTTGAGAAATATGTTTAAGTGACATAATTAACGAATGTTTTTCACTTACAGAACATACGTCAGTTTTCATTATGTGGTACAGACACTTTAATTGGTTTTAATTATTATGATTTTAATTATTAATTCTCTCATCATTGAAACTGTTTGTTTCTCTCTCTCTCTCTCTCTCTCTCTCTCTCTCTCTCTCTTTAGGTTGGTGAACAGCTGCAGCGAATCCCAGCATGCATTGGACAGAAGGCAGGGGCACACCAGGCTCTCAGTCCATCGCAGTGTTACCACTTACCTGTGAGTCTCCGTGACGACAGAGGAAACCAACAGAGGGCCAGCGAGCCTCCAGGATGTGGAGTGTATGTATATCTTTAAGATAAAACGGGACCTCTGAGTGGTGGAAGGTGAACAGTCACTATTGTTTTTTTTTTTACCAGCTTGTCAGTTTTGTTTGAGGCCATTGCACTGCATTCAAATTTACAGAAGTTTGAAATAACTGTCTGTTCCTCTGTATAAATCACAGACAAAAAGCAGGTTCAGTCCAGTAGCATTTCTTTTTTTTCTTTTCTTTTTTTTAGAAGAGATCCTGCAAATTTTTGTAAGTGCCTGTAAATAAAACATCATGTAGCTCTTGGAAAATTAAATTAACTCGACTTATATGAAGTTTTGCTCTTAAAATTCCCAATTTTCAATTGTAACACTTTATTTTTAAAGTTGTTCTCAACCTGAGGCGTTTGATACTTTGAAAACAAACCACAACCTTTAAGCTTCTTTCAGTAATTAATCACAATAAATGTCCTTTAAAGGGAAAATGAAATGTTTCAGTTGTTAAATGTCACCAGTGGGTGTTAGAAAACAATCAGTTTTTAGGGTGTTGTAAGCTTAAATGGTTGAGATGTGTAGAGTTAAACTCAAACCAAATTATTTCTAATGGATTCTCTCTTCTTCCCAAAATGTCAAAATCATTTTGTAGCAAAAACAAGCAAAAACTGAGCAGTATCTTTCTCTTTCATGTTAATGTAGATAGAAAAACCAAAGACTCGGAGACACTCAACATTTTCTCACGTTTTAGGTTTTTGTCCTTCATTGGGAACAGTGTCGGTGTTTGTGTTTTCTTACCGCTGAGCGAGACGAACAACAGGTTGTTTTGGTCACAGGATGGTGAAATGTTGTACTTCAGACATGTGAGTACCTGGTGCTCCAGAATTGAATGTTTTTTGTTTTATGTTCTTTTGTGTCGGGGCTGCGTTGCCTCCGTTCACACTGACATGTACGTCAAGAGCTGCACAGGATGTTTGAGAGGAGAAGCCTCAGTGTTCACTACTGCAGTGTTTTCTATTTATTGAAACTGCGGCTCGTTAAAGAAAAGCTGTCGGCTCACAGGTAAAACTATAGTTTAATTGAAAAATTCTTGCCGTCGCCTCCGTAAACAAACCCAGTGACAGTTGAGTTGTGTGGAGGGCGAGTGGTCAGGGTGTGAGGGAGCAGCTCAGCCTGTAGGGGCTGCTAGTGAGACTTTTAAACTGTGTCCCAGTTCTAAACTCTAAATACTGATGTCTGCACTATATATATATATATATATATGTATAGTTATATAAGTTAACTTCTTGTACAGTAAACGATACAAATATGCAACTGAAAAGTAGAGAAAATATTTGGTACAGACTTTTCAGTTGCTTATGTGTATTTCTTTAAAGCTTCAGCACCAGTTCGTTACTCTGGAAGAAAAGGCCCTCATCTGTCTGCGTTCATCATCATTGTAGAGAATGATGCAACGTGTGCGCTGATGGACAACAAACAAACTTAGGAAAGCTTCTGCCGGTCTTAAATTTCATGATTTGTTTGTTTTTTTAGCATTTATTATAGTTCGTTTCAAGGCTTAACTACATCCTGTTGTGCAGCCGTCACTTGATTGACTCTGCACATCGTCACTTTTAAGTGTACGTCACTGTAATTACTGTCGAGTTACAATTCATTTGAAATCGGGACACTTTTGTTTTTAAAGATTCCAGCACTGATTTAACTTTTTAGAAACGTGTAATCCACACGTCATTGCACTTCATAATACAACTGCAGTTTTCCTCTGTACTGTGCAGCTCTGTTATCTACTGTAGATTCAGACTTTACTACTTTGCTTCTTCTCATTGTTAGAAAATAGTAACTGCTTTTTCTGCCTGAACCGATGAGAGACTCTCCCACTGTGGGTAAACTCAGTGTTTTCAGACGTGTAAACGTTCTCCAGCTCATTTAGGGTGATGTGCAATGTTAAAAGTCGATTTTTAAATTTTTTTTTTCCTTCATTCCAAAATGCAACACATCCATGCTGGGAAGATGAATCACTCAAAATGTAAAAATACTAGTCTTAATGCTTCAAACATGAATGCATGTCCCCTTAGTCATCATTCAATCACAGTAGGTGTCCAGTTGAATGGTAGCTGTCTCATTTTGGAATGAAAGTCATTTGTTTTCTGTGTGATACGTAATGTTTTTAAGATTTAGACGGAGATGAACGTTCTCTGGTGTTACGGTTTCAGATTCTTTTTGTGGTTCTGTGTTAAGTTATTCATTATAAACCTGCTCTGTGAAGATTTCTCTGAAAACATGTCGTCTTTGATAAGCTCTTGTGTGTCTGAGACTTGTTTTGTAGCAGCTGAAGTTTTGTATCTTGGACTTTTTTCATACGCGAGCAATCAAACTGCTGAACTCGACTCTAAATAAAATTAACTGTGTACTGTTTAAAAAGTGTTAAACTGCTTTGTTTTAAAATTCCACTTTACAGCATCCACCTCCAGCTGCACTGAGATGAATCTTATTTATTGCATCAAACAGCAGTAAAGCATGATAAATACAATATAAGATTTACCCTGGTGAAAATAAAAAGTAAAGTATTTGTATCAAATGGTTCCAATGGTGAAAACACAGCAACCTTTAATTCAAACCAATGTGCCAATGGGTTGTGTAGGTAAATGCTTAAGGCCGTCGACGTAGAGCACACAGAACGAGTTCATGGAAGAATTCAGCGCTGAAAGGTGTTGTCATGGAGACAAATGACCTGAATATTACATCACAGATTTCGCAGTCAGTCTTAAATGGGGGGGGGGGGTTTCCCTTTTATGAACTATTTACCTCGTTCTGCAGCAGAGAGACCTGTGTTAACAAGGAAGTCTGGTGAAAGTCTATCTTTTTTTTTTTTGTCAACAAATCCCATGAAAAGACCAAAACCAATAAGTATAGCAGATGTATCCCAAAGATTAATCCGCAGCTGAAGTCCCTAACAGATGCACCATTTCCTAATGTTTGCTAAAAAAACTTACTTAAGAAAAGCACATTCTCACATTAGATTCGAAGATTGATGCCACTCTCGCATTTTGTACTTTCAATATGAAGCTAGAGCGATCAGCCAATTATCTTAGCACAGCAAAATGACTGGAAACAGGGAAAACAGCTAACATGGGCTTGTCTAAAAGTAAAAAAAAATAATTCACCAATGAAAACCTTTAAAGCTCACTAAATAACATGTTCCCGTAAAACCACAGTTTTGTTGATTTTTTTATTTTTCTTTTGCCAATTAGTGATCTTTAGAGGTTCTGGTAGCTTTCAGACAGAGCTGGTTGTAGCTCCACATTAAACAGACATATAAAAGAGGGGGTATCAATGGTTAAATAACCTTATTTAGCAAAACGTCAAGCTATTGCTTTTAAGAGTTTCGTTTTCAGTAGGAACCGATGGGCTGTGTTTAGAGACAGACTAATGCGATAAACCATCGTTGGTTTTGGTCTTTTCATGGCCTTTGTGGACAGTAACAAAATTGATAGAATACCACCAGCCTTGTCCTTTAACTGTTGGTGCAGTAGCCATTTCAATGAGCATAAATTATTCTAAAAATGTTACAAAGTCTAATGTTGAGAGCTGAGAAAGGAGCAGTGCAGCTTACACGTTTCTATATGGGTCAAACTTCTTAAAACACAAACCCTAGACTAGTTATCTAATGTGGCTGTGTGTTTTATTTCTTCCTTATTTCTAACAGAATGTGTTGAGTTGTAACTTCATAAAAAATTAACAGTAGTTACATACAATTTTACTGCAAAAAAAAGTTAGGAGCCTAAATTTAAACTTGTCGCAATTAACAGATAAAAGTTTTTAAGGAAGTAGAATAAAATTCGATCCCTTCTAGTATTCAGGTGACATGCGACAGATCACAGCCTTTTGTGGCTGCGTAAAGACTACTGTGAAATTATGCATAGAGAAAGGTCTAATGAGGATAAAACAAAGTGGTTAAGGTCATCTCCCAAATGATTTCCACCGACACGAGAGGCCAACGCGGGCCGATTGTGTCGTGTTTTTTCCGAGGTACTGTGCAGCAAGGCAGAGCCGAGCTCAGGTAAGGCTTTGTGGTGCTAAAAAAAAACAAAAAAAACAAGGCAGGCCATAAGGAGCTTTTTGCAGCGAGTCAAGCAGTCAAACGTCAAGCTTATAATCACAGTACAATTTTTCGAGTAGGTCTTCTGGTTCGAATGTCTCTATAAGTGTTAAGATGCAGCATAAAAGGCCTCTCAGCAAACAGGTACAGCTGAAAGATATGTGGAAACACTCGCACCCCACAGGACTTAGGTTTTTGTTACTCAAACTGAGAGCTGTGATAAAATTTTTTCAAAAAAGAAGCATCAGGACAGTATTAGCTTGTGGTTCCATGACTTGTTGAAAATGATCCCAAACCAAAAAAAAAAAAGAAGAAGCTCAGGGGTTATTTAACAGCAAACAGAGCAGGAAGACGCAAGAGAAGTCACTGTTTTGAGGGAAACGGTGCAGCTCCGAACGGGTCAAGATCCACCGGCTGCGAAGGCGCCTGCTGCTGCTGCTGCTGCTGCTGCTGCTGCTGAGGTCCACTGTGGATGACCAGTTCTGTGAAAGGCACCGCCCCAAAGTCATCCATGATTTTGCTTTCTCCAAGAGCACCGTGAAGAGAACCCGTCCAGGACTTGCCATTGGCTGTGCCCATGTCGCTCTTACTGTCGCTGAGGCCTTGATACTGGCTGTGCCGACATCCGTCCTGAGGGTGGAAAGGTTTGGCTCCAAACGGGTCTAAAAGAGCGTCGTCTACTGGCAAAGAGGCTCCTTTGTCTTTCCCTTCAGCCATGGTGATGTCAACACTGATGTTCTCCTTAGAGTCAGAGGTGCTGAGGAACTCGTTGCTGCTCTGCGAGTCTCTCCGGCCGACCTTCTTGTGTCTGCGGACTCGCTCAGGTGTGCGGTAAGTTGGCTTGTTGGTCTTGCGCCCCCCAGTGGGCGTACCGTGGTGCCGTTTCCCATTGCTGCCACCTGCTGTGGACTCCTGCTTGGTTTTTCTCTGGCGTGACGACAGCTTCTGGAGGCTGCGCTGCTTCAGCCTCTGTTGCTGAGGACTCGCCGACTCCTCAAAAGACGGCTGGAAGATATCGTCTGCGCTTCTGGAGGTGATGGGAGGTGGCGCCGTGGGGCCTGGGTGGAAGGGAGAGAAGCCGAAAATGTCAATGTCTTCAGGGGAAATGGGCGGCGTTTGGCCCATGGGAACATCACTGCCACTCCTTCCAGACTTGGAGAGGTTCCGGTTGAACGGTGCTTTGGTAAAAACATCAAACTCGTCCCCAGCTTGCTGCTCTTGGCTGACTTGCCTGAAAGGCGCTTTGGCAAAGATGTCTGTGCTTTCTGCAGGCCCGACAGGCGAGGCTCCTCCCAGGAAGGGAACAGCACCAAAAACATCCACAGCTTCCTCAGTTGGAGCAGCTCTCGCTCCGCTGGGCGACTCAGGAGGGGTGATCAGAGTCATCGTGGAATCTCCATGTGGACTTCTCCTGGGACTTGCAGCAGCTGCTTTACCAGCTGGAGGTTTCTTTGAGCGACTCTTGACTCGGCTAGGGTCGTAGTCCGAGTCAGAGCTGTGTTTGTCATCATCCTCCTCGCCCTCTTCCTCCGAGTCCATGAGCAGTGGCCTCTGTCCTAAATTCTCTGGCTCAGTGTCGTCGCCGTGCTCACTGTTCAGTGCCTCATCCTCCTCTGGCTCTTCATCCTCGCTGCTTTTCGGTGAAGGAGGGTCAGACTCAAAGTCACTGTCAGACTCTTCACCTGATCTACAGTGACTCTTTTTGCCTGGTTTGTGCTCCTTGGTTGCAGGTGGCTGCAGATCCTCCACAGTTGCTGAGATGGGGGCAGGAACGCTGACTTCCTCGTTGCTCTGCTCAGTCTTTATCGCATTGGTACCTGCAGAAACAACACACAAATGTAAGAGTTAAAGATGTTACCAGTTTACTTGTATTGTAAGACTCTGGATTTACTTGAGACCTCAGCCCCTAGCAGATGTTTTGATTAAGTTTAATTATGAAAGTTTTAAATTAAAGGACGAGTGAGACGGAGAATCTTGCCAGTACAAGTACAAGTTTTCATTTCCTAATAATACCTCATGGCCTGTGTGATATGTGGCATTACTGAAATCAGGATTACTTGGCTTCCATTTGGATTTCCCCAAGTCCACAAATACAAATCCTAATAGTTTGTCTAATAATAAAGCAGAAGGAGCGACGAAGGAGAATCACAAAACTCAATATGGTCTGAAAGCTGCTCTGACTTCTCTACTCTGACTCTGCAGTAAGAAGAACAGGCTTAGAGGCCAAAGAAATAAGATGCCTGGCTTTTCAAGATTCACAAAATTGCTTTTAAATTCAAATCTCTTGGTAAAAAGATTGAAGCTGACAGTTACTTCCTCCAGGCTTACAAAAATAAAGCTTTGTACAGGAATTACTACTCCTTCTGCATTTCTATAAATTCTTACTCATTTGGCATTAGATGAAAAAAATTGTGCCTTATATTAATTCATTTCCAAGAGATTACAGTAAGGTATAATACATCATAGAATAATAAGGCATAAAAACATCATAGTATATGACTTGCATAATGGCAACTTAGAAATCAGTCTAATTAGCAAGTGGATAGTCTCCGATTATTTTGAAAATAAATTGTGCCATGTACAATGAGCCAATTTGTTGTTCCTTATTAGTGGAAGTTCTAAATTAGAAAGCAGAGAAAGGGCCCCCTGCTGTGAACATGAAGATGGAAACCCCTCCACGACTTGAATTGGCAGGACGTGATGACAGGTAAGCCAGATGAAACAAGGAAGCAATAAAAGATAAAATACAATAACGCAGCAAACACAAAGTAGTAAGATATAAAAATTCATGGTATAGTAAGTAGAAGAATATCAATATCATAAAAACATAGTATAATAAGGCATAAAATGTAATAAAACGTCATAGTATAGTATGGCATGAAATCTGATAAAAATGCCATAGTATACTGAGGCATAAAACGTCATAAAAACATCATGGTATGGTAAGGCATAGAAAGACCATAGTATAATAAGGCATAAAATCTCATAAAAACATCATAGTATTGAAAGGCAAAAAATGTGAGAAAAATGTCATAGTATAGTAAGGCATAAAACGTCATAGTATTGTAATGCAAAAAGTTTCGAAAAAACATCATACTATATCAATGCATAAAAGGTCATATAAACACCATAGTATGACAAGACATGAGACAAAATAATACAATAAGGTATAAAAATGCCACAAAAGTCAAAGTATAGTATGGCATAAAACCTCAAAAATACGTACATCATACTATATTAAGGCATGAAAGGTCATAAAAACGTCATAGTATGGTCAGGCATCAAACAAGATAGTATAGTTAGCTATGAAAATGCCAAAAAACATCAAAGTATAGTATGGGATAAGAATGCCAAAAAACGTAACAGTATAGTGCAGCAAAAAAACTCAAAAACGCCTTAATAGTACTATGAAATATTTTTTATTGACATTTTATGCCAACATAAAACTATACTATATGACGATTTTTTTGGCATTTTTCGAGCCATGACTTATGCTTAGCATGTTTTTTGCAATTTTATGCTAATTTTATATTATTTCGTCTCAATAGCTTCCACATACTACATGAGGACGTTTTTATGACCTTTGTAATTGCTTTTTCAATATATATGATGTTTTTGTTTTTGACACTTTGTTTATGCATACTATATATGACGTTTTTGGCAGTTTTTCGGCCATACTATAACTTAGATGGTCTTTTTGGCAATTTTATGCCTAATTATATTTATTTCGTCTCATACCTCTCACATACTAATTGACGTTTTTATGACCTTTTAATGGCCTTATATACTATGAATGCTTTTGTTTTTGACATTTTATGCCAATACTGATACTATGGAGCGGTTTTTGGGGCATTTTTCTGGGCCAAATACTATAAGATTAGATTGTTTTTTTTGATGTGTTAATGCCCTAAATTATATTATTGTCGTCTCATAACCTTCACATACTCATGACGTTTTTATGACCTGTTATTGCTTAATAATACTATGATGTTTTTTTGACAGTTTTTATGCCATACTATACTATGGCTAGACGTTTTGGATGGACTTTGTATATTTATCGCCACATACTTATGTATGTGAGCTCCGTTAGAGAAGTGTTTTTTGGCAAGTGTATTTATGCTGTTATTGCTACTTAGAGACTTGATCTTTTGTGGATGAGTGCCGCGCTTGTACAGTGACATGACGTTTTTATGACTTTTATGCCTTACATAATATTTTGGAATATTTTTATTTTGAACTCATTTTATTGCCATAGGTTGCTATACGTAGTGGTGACGTTTGGGCATTTTTGGCCTCTGCGTTCCTGCCATAGCAGGACTTACTTAGAATGTTCTTTTGGCAATTTTATGCCGTTACTATAATTTCGTTTCGTGCGAGATGTGAGGAGCTGTGTGTACGTGGCTGGAGGTTGTGTACTGTGTATTAGAAAAACGTCATAGTATAGTATGGCATAAAATGTCAAAAAAAAATATCATAGTATATAAGGCATAAAAGGTCAATAACGTCATAGTATGGTCAGGCCATCATACAAGATAGTATGTAAGGCATAAATATGCCAAAAAACGATCTAAGTATAGTATGGCAGAAAATGCCAAAAAACGTCATAGTTATAGTATGGCATAAAATGTCAAAAAACATCAATAGTGTAATTTAAGGGCATAAAAGGTCATAAAACGTATAGTATGTGAAGGTACATGAGACGAAAATAATATAGATTAGGCATAAAATCACAAAAAGACATTCATGTATGAGTATGGCAGAAAAATATGCCAAAACGTCATAGTATAGTATGGCATAAATGTCAAAAAAACATCATAGTATATATTAAGGCACTAGAAAGGTCATAAAAACGTTCATAGTATGTGAGAGGTATGAGACGATAGTATTAATTTAGGCATAAATTCCAAAAACCATCTAAATATAGTGTATGGCCGAGAAAAATGCCAAAAAGCGTCATAGTTAAGTATGGCAATAAAATGTCAAAACATCATAGTATTTAAGGCATAAAAGGTCATAAAAACTTATGTATGGTGAAGGTATGAGATCGAAATAATATATATTGAGCATAAAATTGCAAAAAACATCTAGGTATGGTATGGCCGAAAAATGCCAAAACGTCATAGTATAGTATGGCATAAATGTCAAAAAATATCATAGTATATAAGGCATAAAAGGTCATAAAACGTCATAGTTTATGGTAGGCATCATAATAGATAAGTTATATGTTAAGGGCATTGAAATATATGCCAAAAAACATCTTAAGTATAGTATGGTTAGGACAGAAAATGCCAAAAGTCATGGTATAGTATGGCATAAAATGTCAAAAAAATATCATAGTATATTTAAGGCATAAAAGGCATAAAAATCGTCATAGTATGGTCAGGCATGCAATAGCACAAGATAGTATAGTAAGGCATTAGAAATTGCCAAAAAACATCTAAGTATAGTATGGCAAAAAATGCAAAAACGTCAATAGGTATAGTGTATTGGCAATAAAATGTCAAAAA
>NW_019174448.1:266975-374409 GCF_002260705.1 Seriola dumerili | reverse complement strand
GCATAAAAGGTCATAAAAACGTCATAGTATGGTCAGGCATCATACAAGATAGTATAGTAAGGCATAAAATTGCCAAAAAACATCTAAGTATAGTATGGCAGAAAAATGCCAAAAACGTCATAGTATAGTATGGCATAAAATGTCAAAAAAACATCATAGTATATTAAGGCATAAAAGGTCATAAAAACGTCATAGTATGTGAAGGTATGAGACGAAATAATATAATGAGGCATAAAAATGACAAAAAAAATACAAGTATAGTATGGCAGAAAAATGCCAAAAACGTCATAGTATAGTATGGCAGAAAACGTCAAAAGTACATCATAGTTTATTAAAGCATAAAAGGTCATAAAAACATCATATTAAGCTAACGCATGAGACGAAATAATATAATTACACATGAAAATGCCAAATAAAGTATGGTATGGCAGAAAACGTCAAAAGTACATCATAGTTTATTAAAGCATAAAAGGTCATAAAAACATCATATTAAGCTAACGCATGAGACGAAATAATATAATTACACATGAAAATGCCAAATAAAGTATGGTATGGCAGAAAACGTCAAAAGTACATCATAGTTTATTAAGGCATAAAAGGTCATAAAAACGTCATAGTATGTGAAGGTATGAGACGAAATAATATAATGAGGCATAAAAATGACAAAAAAAATACAAGTATAGTATGGCAGAAAAATGCCAAAAACGTCATAGTATAGTATGGCAGAAAACGTCAAAAGTACATCATAGTTTATTAAAGCATAAAAGGTCATAAAAACATCATATTAAGCTAACGCATGAGACGAAATAATATAATTACACATGAAAATGCCAAATAAAGTATGGTATGGCAGAAAACGTCAAAAGTACATCATAGTTTATTAAGGCATAAAAGGTCATCAAAACATCATAGTATGATCAGGCATCAAACGAGCTAGTAAAGTAAGGCATAAAAATGCCAAAAAAACATCATAGTATATTAAGGCATAATTGGTCATATAAATGTCATAGTACAGCAAGGCATGAGACAAAATAATATAATTAGGCATAAAACATCAAAAAAACATCATAGTATGGTTAGGCATCAAACGTCATAGTATTGTAAGGTATAAAATGTCATTAAAACGTCACATTATAGTGAGGCATAAAATGTCATGAAAATGTCGGTTAAGACCCCAGTGGTTGTGTCTGCTGCTGCTGCTCTCTCTCCCTCCAGGTGTTGCGCCTTCTTCAGTGACAAAGAAGAGCTGCGTGTAGCTGCATCTGTTTGCTGATCGGCGGGAGGTGTCAGATGGTAGGACGAGAGCTGAGTCAAGGGAACTGGGCCAGAGTGTGGCAGTGTGTTTCCTGCACGTGTGTTACATCTTGCGTGAAGGAGGGTGTATTCTGAGTTTGCCTGTGTTTTCATTTTGTTCTCTCTATTTGTTCATAATTAGGTCTAATACCCTGGTTGATTAGAAGCCAGCGCTTTTACTTGTTTTTCTTTTTTTGCAAGATTTTGGGATGCATTTAATAATAAAAAATCATTGTTTTCCTCACACTTTTGTTTTGCGTCCTAATCTTTCTTTACTCCCAGAACACTTTTGTCATTTGTTACTTCTCCACATCACCTGGAACACACTGGGGAATGTGACAATGTCACAATATAGTAAGGCATAAAATTATAGAATAGTGAGGCATAAAATGTCAGAAAAATATCATAGTATAGCAAGGGATAAAAATATCATAGTATAGTAAAGTTATAAAATGTCATTAAATGTAATAGTATAGTAAGGCATAAATATAGTATAGGAAGGCATAAAAACATCATATTATAGTAAGGCATAAAAGGTCATAAAAACGTCATAGTATAGTAAGGCATAGAATGTCAAACTATAGTATGGCAAAAAAATGTCATAGTATAGTATGGCATAAAATGTCATTAAAACGTCATAGCATAGTAAGGCATAAAAACATCACAGTATAGTAAGGCATTAAATGTCATATTATAGTCAGGCATCAAACAAAATAGTATAGTATGGCAGAAAAATGCCAAAAAACATCATAGTATAGTATAGCATGAAACGTAAAAAATTCATCATAGTATATTAAGGCATAAAATGTCATAAAAATGTCATAGTACGCCAAGGCATGAGAGGAAATAATATAATTAGGCATAAAAATGTCAAAAAAGATCTCAGTATAATATGGCATAAAAATGCCAAAAAACGTCATAGTATTGTCAGGTATAAATAGTCAAAAGTACGTCATTGTATATTAAGGCATAAGAGGTCATATAAATGTCATAGGCAGGCATCAAACGAAATAGTATAGTAAGGCATAAAAATGCCAAAAAAAATCTTAGTATAATATAACCGAAAAATGCCAAAAAATGTCATAGTATAGTATGGCATAAAATGCCAAAATAACATCACAGTATATTAAGGCATAAAAGGTCATAAAAACGTCATAGTACGCCAAGGCATGAGACAAAATAATATAATTAAGGCACAAATTGCCAAAAACCGTCATAGTATTGTCAGGCATAAAAAGTCAAAAGTATGTCATTGCATATTAAGGCATAAGAGGTCATATAAATGTCATAGTATGGTCAGGCATCAAACGAAATAGTATAGTAAGGTATAAAAATGCCAAAAAAAATCTTAGTGTAATATAACAGAAAAATACCAAAAAACGTCATAGTATATTAAGGCATAAAAGGTCATAAAAACGTCATAGTACGCCAAGGCATGAGACAAAATAAAATAATTAGGCATAAAAATGCCAAAAAAGATCTTAGTATAATATGGCAGAAAACGTCAAAAAAACATCATAGTATATTAAGGCATAAAATGTCATAAAAATGTCATAGGATAGTCAGGCATCAAACGAGATAGTATAGTAAGATATAAAAATGCCAAAAAAGATCTTAGTATAATACAACAGAAAAATGCCAAAAACGTCATAGTATAGTATGGCATAAAACGTCAAAAATAGATCATAGTATATTAAGGCATAAAATGTCATAAAAATGTCATATGATAGTCAGGCATCAAAGGAGATAGTATAGTATGGCATAAAACGCCAAAAAAACATCACAGTACATTAAGGCATAAAAGGTCATAAAAACGTCATACTACGCCAAAGCATGAGACGAAATAATATAATTAGGCAGAAAAATGCCAAAAACGTCATAGTATAGTATGAAATAAAATGTCAAAAATATATCATTGTGTATTAAGGCATAAAATGTCATAAAAATGTCATAGGATGGTCCGGCATCAAACGAGATAGTATAGTAAGGCATAAAAATGCCAAAAAAAATCTTAGTATAATATAACAGAAAAATGTCAAAAAACGTCATAGTATAGTATGGCATAAAACGCCAAAAAAACATCACAGTATATTAAGGCATAAAAGGTCATAAAAACGTCATACTACGCCAAGGCATGAGACGAAATAATATAATTAGGCAGAAAAATGCCAAAAAACGTCATAGTATAGTATGAAATAAAATGTCAAAAATATATCATTGTGTATTAAGGCATAAAAGGTCATAAAAATGTCAAAGTATGGACAGGTATCAAACGAGATAGTATATTAAGGCATAAAACTGCCAAAAAAAATCTTAGTATAATACAACAGAAAAATGCCAAAAAACGTCATAGTATAGTATGGCATAAAACGCCAAAAAAACATCACAGTATATTAAGGCATAAAAGGTCATAAAAATGTCATAGTACGCCAAGGCATGAGACGAAATAATATAAATAGGCATAAAAATACCAAAAAACGTCAACGAATAGTATGGCAGAAAAATGCCAAAAAGTGTCTTAGTATAGTATGGCATAAAACGTCAAAAATACATCATAGTATATTAAGGCATAAAAGGTCATAAAAATGTCATATGATAGTAAGGCATCAAACAAAATACTAAAGTAAGGCATAAAAATACCAAAAAAAATCTTAGTATAATATAACAGAAAAATACCAAAAAACATCATAGTATATTAAGGCATAAAAGGTCATAAAAATGTCATATGATAGTAAGGCATCAAACAAAATACTAAAGTAAGGCATAAAAATACCAAAAAAAATCTTAGTATAATATAACAGAAAAATACCAAAAAACATCATAGTATATTAAGGCATAAAAGGTCATAAAAACGTCATAGTACGCCAAGGCATGAGACAAAATAAAATAATTAGGCATAAAAATGCCAAAAAAGATCTTAGTATAATATGGCATAAAACGTCAAAAATAGATCATAGTATATTAAGGCATAAAATGTCATAAAAATGTCATATGATAGTCAGGCATCAAACGAGATAGTATAGTAAGGCATAAAAATGCCAAAAAAAAATCTTAGTATAATACAACAGAAAAATGCCAAAAAACGTCATAGTATAGTATGGCATAAAACGCCAAAAAAATATCACAAGATCTTAGTATAATATGGCAGAAAACGTCAAAAAAACATCATAGTATATTAAGGCATAAAATGTCATAAAAATGTCATAGGATAGTCAGGCATCAAACGAGATAGTATAGTAAGATATAAAAATGCCAAAAAAGATCTTAGTATAATACAACAGAAAAATGCCAAAAAACGTCATAGTATAGTATGGCATAAAACGCCAAAAAAACATCACAGTATATTAAGGCATAAAAGGTCATAAAAACATAATAGTACACCAAGGCATGAGACGAAATAATATAATTAGGCAGAAAAATGCCAAAAACGTCATAGTATAGTATGGCATAAAACGCCAAAAAAACATCACAGTATATTAAGGCATAAAATGTCATAAAAATGTCATAGGATGGTCCGGCATCAAACGAGATAGTATAGTAAGGCATAAAAATACCAAAAAACGTCAACGAATATTATGGCATAAAACGTCCAAAATACATCGTTGTATATTAAGGCATAAAAGGTCATAAAAACGTCATAGTACGCCAAGCCATGAGACAAAATAATATAATTAGGCATAAAAATACCCAAAAACGTCAACGAATATTATGGCATAAAACGTCCAAAATACATCGTTGTATATTAAGGCATAAAAGGTCATAAAAATAACATAGTATGGTCAGGCATCAAACGAGATAGTATAGTAAGGCATAAAAACATCATAGTATATGACTTGCATAATGGCAACTTAGAAATCAGTCTAATTAGCAAGTGGATAGTCTCCAATTATTTTGAAAATAACTTGTGCCATGCACAAAGAGCCAATTTATTGTTCCTTATTAGTGGAAGTTCTACATTAGAAAGCAGAGAAAGGGCCCCCTGCTGTGAACATGAAATTGGAAACCTCTCCACGACTTGAATCATCCAAACTGGCAGAACGTGATGACGGATAAGCCAGATGAAACAAGGAAGCAATAAAAGATCAAATACAGTAACGCAGCAAACACAAACTAGTAAGATTCATAGTATAGTAAGGTATAAAACGTCATAGTATAGTAAAGTATAAAAAAGTCATAGTATAGTAAGGTTTAAAACGCTATAGTATGTTAAGGTATAAAAAGTCATAGTATAGTAAGGTTTAAAACGCTATAGTATGTTAAGGTACAAAAAGTCATAGTATAGTAAGGTAAAAAATGTTATAGTATAGTATGGCATAAAATGTCATAGTATAGTAAGGTATAAAATGTCATAGTATATGACTTGCATAATGGAAACTTAGAAATTAGTCTAATTAGCAAGGGGATAGTCTCCAATTATATTGAAAATAAGTTGTGCCATGTACAATGAGCCAATTTATTGTTCCCTATTAGTGGAAGTTCTACATTAGAAAGCAGAGAAAGGGCCCCCTGCTGTGAACATGAAATTGGAAACCTCTCCACGACTTGAATCATCCAAACTGGCAGGACGTGATGACAGATAAGCCAAAAGCTTTGTTGCTGATAGATGAAACAAGGCAGCAATAAAAGATAAAAGATAAAATACAATAACGCAGCAAACATGAGGTGCTCTGCATCTGTTCACACAAGCCAACACGACCCAGATTATAACTTCTTATCATGTTCACCTATAGGACTGAAACAATAGAAACATCTTTAGTCATCAGAGAAGATGTCAGACTGACACAGATTAGTTGAAGGATTGCAGGCTGAGTCTGATCTCTTAAAAGGTTCAAATAAGGTGTGGAAACATGCACGAGATTGTTCACTTGTCTGATGGAAGATAAAATCTTAAATCTCTTAGAAATGTCTGACAGCGGAGCAGGAGCTTAGGGACGCCTTCTTCCTCATGCAGCAACTATAACTGCACCCGGATCGATTTGATGAAGCTGCTGAGAAGACTGACTGTACATTTTACTATGTGAAAACCAGTCCTGATGATTAAAATGGAGATTCTGGGAGGACAAAGCTTCCAGTGAGGCTCCATGTAATGAGTGTGCTGAAAAATCAATCCACATGTTTGGATGTTTAATTGTTTAAGTCATTAATCAAGCAGAAAATGCAAAATGTTTCCTGGTTCTAGCTTCCCTAATGCAAGAATTCACTGTAATCATTGTAGCCATTGTAAAAGATAACACTTTAGGAATTTTTATTTTGTCAAATAAATCAGTTTAACACTTTTCCTAATCACAACGGCACCGGGTTTGAATCCTTTAAACTGCTGATTCAGCTTCAGTTTCTGTGAGGGAGAATCTCATTATCACTTTAGTAATTTTCCAGATTGAGGTTAATGTCTTCCCACTTTGACAGAGGAGGATTCATAGAGTCTTTGAGGAGGAATAATTAAGTGTCACACAGCTAAAGGATGATGAAAATGACCTCAGTCATTTTAAGAAGAATACTTAAAATATAAAAATATAATATAAAAAGGGTCCAGATAGTTTGTTATTATGGCTTTTGCATGCTAAATCTCCGAATAACAGGATTGGATGGATTGAATATCAATAAGTAAAGCAGAAGAATGATCAGGGTCAGAGGATGATGTGACTGTTTCACAACATGTTTGGTGAAGGAGAAAAATATTTCAACACTTTCTCACGTCTCTGTACGGTGAATCATAAAGTGAGAGGACTGATACTATATTGTACAAGCTGCTGTATATTTAATTAATCAAATAACAGCTGATGAGGGATGAACAATTCATCAAAATATTATTTAAATCGCAATAAGTGTAATATCCGATTAAGAGGATCTTAAAGTTTTGAATAAAGGTAAAATGTGTCACAACAAACATAAATGAAGCATTGTGGTGCCACGGCCTACAAATGATATTCTCCAGATGTGAAAGGAACCACCTTGTTTTATACAAAACCCAACAAAAATCACATCATTTTTATGTTTTTCAGTGAAAATGAAATTCAAAAATGACCATTTCAACTAATTATTGCAATATGACCTTTTTTTGCATATTGTTCAGCCCTACAGCTGTTTAATGTGATCATCATTTAGGGCAATTCAGTTACAAAATGAGACTGTAAATTATATATTTGACTTGCTTCAATCCTTTGTTGAAATACATGCATTTCATGGCCTGATGGGTATTTTTTTGGGTATGAATTTTAAGTGTACTTGCTGATTTTATGAAAATTCTGATGCTTCTACTTGAGTTGAAGCTTCTTTAACTGAGCACGTGTTGCATACAGAAATGATACTATAGACAGAAGGAAACAATGAAGTGTACAATTGGATAAACATGAGAAAATTTAGGTCATCAAAATAAGGTCATGACACCTATAACTGGACCTTTTTAAAATGTATTTGGAAGAAGAAGAAAAAAAAAAAAAATCAAATTTAGACAGAAAAAAGTTCAAACGTAAATGTATCACAGTGAAGTCGTTTATCATCAGGGTTTAACACGAACAGTCTCGCAGAGTAAGCTGCTGATGTTTTTAATGTGTCACACACCTGTCCGTCATCATCACTGCGCATTAACATTTTGTTTTGACTCTGTGATAAACGGGTTTGAGAGCTCACAGTAAAGACAGCCATGTTAACATCAGGAACATCTTGCTCGTGGTGTAGTGGTGGAGAAGACGCTAAACTTTCCCATACTTTAAAGAGCTATAAAAAAGGAACCAAAGTGAATGCTGATTTTGAATGTTTTTTATTTATCAGTAACATTCTATAAAGAAATACATTCACACTCACAGTATGATACAGGACCTTTTACATAGTCTGCTGCAAAAAACAAGATATGTATAAGACAACTTATTGATCTATAGGTTGTATTGGTTCTGCGGGAGAGGTACCAGGAGCTGCTGATATCTACTACGACTAAAACTGAAGAGCTGTGACATTTTTTCAACACGTCTACTGAGAATTAATTAAAATAAAAAGTTCCCAAACTTTTAGTGATCTGGGGCCTCTAATTCCTCGACAGGATGTGAAGCTGACAAAAAAAAAGAAAAAAAAAAAAAAGAAATGTGTAGAAAGGGGGAAACCCCGAGACAGAGAGGGGGGAGGGGAGCACAGAAAACTTGCAGATGTAAACAATATATAACAACATATTCAATGTGTACGTTTGCTTGTTTGTCCCACAAAGCCTGGGATAATAATATTTCGTGTTTCCTCGCACTTTAAAAAGAAAAAGAAAAGAAAAAAAGAAAGGAAAATAAAGTGCAGTTAATGGCTCTGGTCATCCCTTTCACTTTCTTTTTCTTGGCTTTGATGGTTCACCTTTCCAAAACTATCATCCACCAATACACATGAACAAGATGTTTCTGAGTATGGCTGTCTTACTGAATGAAAAATGAAACTCAAATAATAATAATAATAATGATAAAACAAAACATTAAACTGAAATGAAGCATAGTTTTTTTTTTGTTTTTCACAAAAGGTCCAATAAAAGCAAGCAGTGACATGAGCGGAGACATGAGGTGGAACGGAGCCATCAGGCCACATTAACTGTAATCTTTAAACTTACCTTCAGCTAAAGTGTAAATACAACAATGTGTGTGATTCATGTCTGCATGGACGACTAAGATGGGTCACTCTCACATGCTGCTCTAAGGCGGGATAACAGCAGCACGGTGAGGATTAACAAACATACAGCCCTTTAGGATTGTATGGATTCAATTAATAAAAAATTAAAAAATCTAAATGTTCACCATTTTGACAGACGTCACCAGAACGCTCTCGTCGAGCGTTCCTCTCAACACAAACATTTACACTACAGAATGTGCCATCAGCCACGTGGGTTCAACTTAAAACAAGAACAACAGTGAACTCTAAACATGGTTTAGAGCACCAAGTTGTGTCAGTTCTCATGAAAGCCCTATCAAGCTGATCTATATTACGTCTGAATATAATATACAAGACAGGAGAATAACTTGTTAAACAGGATTTTCCCAGCTCACACACACTCTCTCTCAAGTCAGACCTCTGACTGTGAGCTGGTTTCCTGAAAAGGTGAAGAATAAAATTTAACGCTCATTTACCTGCAAACTGGCTTTAATTTCTTTCCTTTGGGAGTTGAGGACAAGAGAACTGCTGCTCAGTTCCATTCAATATCATTAATTCTTCAGCTAATGCAACTCTTTTGCAATCACTGTGGGGGAAAAAAAGCTCTGTCAGCTTTGTTGGTTAGGTAAATAAACATGTGACACAAAGGCACTTTGTATCTACAAATGGAAACCCAAGCGACTTCCACGGAAAAAGGAACCGATAGTATTAAAAAAAAGAAAGAAGGAGTTGAATCAAAATGTGCAGTCGCACCACCAGCAACTTCATACCGTCTGTCCTGGCCTGCGTGTTCGCTGTGCTAGCTGGAGACAATGTAGATTTTGGTGGCGTCTGACACAACCACAGGGAGTCATCAAAGTCAGACTTTGTTCAATTCCATCGTTAGGGGCTTTAACCTGGATCCTGCTCAGGGGCAGAGCGGCTCCGCCCCGGCCGAGTTAACCCTCAGTGGGTGAAGCCACAGAGAGGATCTCTGTCCACAGAACCCTGTGAGCTGCAGTAACAGGAATCTCCTGCTTGACCCTCAATACGAGGTCTAACACCATCTTGGACAAAATCTTGATCAATGTCGAAGTCACAGAGCAACAATGTAAACGCAAGAACAGATGAAGCTGTGGCCAAATAAGCTTCTGCCCCTTATTTTATTGAAAAATGGCACTGGCAGTGTATTCTGTGTCATTTGATGTTTAACTGTGAGAATTTTGTCCTAAATGTCACTAAAGCTCTACATCAGCTGTCAGAGGAACTTAACATTTCCCCAACGTTTCTCTCTGAACTGCTCGCCGTCTTGGACCCTTCAGTAGTTTACAGACAGGTTTAAATTCTGAAACTACAGCTCCCTGTTAGAGCAGCTCTGCCTTTGAGAAATTTGCTGTTATTGAAAGTAAAACGTAAACAGCTGATGGAGCACTGGTGCTGAAACCAAAGCTAAACCAGATCAGGACACAGAGACACAAGTGGAGAAAACACAACCTGACTCTGACTGCTTCACACTAGTGTTTTGTAAGTTGCTGGCAGTGTGTTTGCACTTTATGGGATATTAATAAAACCAGTAAATCACCTGTAACTGAAACAACAAACTGACACACTGATGGCACAAACACAAGAAGCTAAAAGGCTGATCCAAAATTAATTATAAATTTTTTCATGCCAGCCTGTCGGAATGAGACCCAGCCCCAACAAAGTGGGTTTATTTGACCTCTCTGGGTTTTGAATTCAGTACAAAAAAAAAAAAAAAAAAAAAGAGTCCCTTCAGTCTGTTTGGTTGCTTTTTTCTTTCTTTTTTTGGTTTCTCCTTTGATCCAATTTCAACTCAGATAAAGTTTTATATATTTGTTAAGGAACAAGTGAAGACAATAAAATATTTCCACACTTACATTCAAGTGCTTAGAGGGTTATATTGCATCATTATCTTGTCTGACTCTACTCTAGACTGTAGCCACTGGACTTGCATTAAGCCTGCATGTTTAAGGACACGAGATGAATTTACTGTAGAAAGAAAAAATAAAATAATAAAAAAAAAAATCGAACTCTTGCTGTCCTCTAGAAAATATCTAAGCGCTTTAGCGTTGATACTGTTTATCATTAAATATATTCTGAGTTACAAACAGCGTTTCTAAACTGCCTATCAAAACAGTAACCAATTCACATTTAAGGAGCAGGAAGAGCACAGAGGCACAGAAGCTTATTGCTGCCACCGATGTAAATATATGTAGAAATACTGCACTTTGATATTCACATTGTTTTACCCAGCCTAGGATCTGTGTCGGGGGGGTTAAACCACATGCAGGCCAACGGGTTTAGTTAAGCCGAATGAGAACTAATTATCAGGTTGTATTAGAGAGGGTGTTAACATCGGCCTCCGCGGTAAAGTGCACAGTCCACACGAGAACATTTGAGGCTTCATCTCGACAGTTTTGCGATTTGTGAGGAATCCTTGCATTGCAGTTAAAATGGCCGAAGAGAGTTAGCTGTGTTTTTTTTTTTGTTTTTTTTAATGTAAACAATGGCAAAGAGCCACAACTTTGGAAGTTCAAGTGTTGTCTGTTTTACCCCAGGTGGGGTTTATCAGTACCAGGGCTAAGCGATGATGTTTGGGTTAAAGTAGTCTTCATCAGTCACTGAATGTTTATATATTTTTAACCAAATTAATGAGGACTAATTGATCGATGACTATGAATGACTTAAAAGCTACTGAACGAGCCTGAGGAGGGAGGGTCAGGGTTACTGGATATCAGAGAAATCACAGCTCTGTTTGTACAACACGGAGCTGGATCATTAAAGCGTCTGAGTAACAGGTTGTTAGATGAGATGAGAAATACTTACTGCAGGATCACAAACTGATACCAAAGGCTACATCCACTAATTAACCTCTGACCTCTACAATGAAAGGAAAATTTAAATATAGCGAGTCATGAGAAACTGTACGCTGATGATTCATGAAAGCCGTGGTTTTTAATTAGATCGCCTGTGTATTAACGGTTTGAACCAGCGAGGGACAACTGCTGTGTACATGGTGAAATTCTAACATCACTCAGCCCTCATTAGTACCAGCCACATTTCATGTTCTTTACACTTACGCGTTTTCACTTCGGCCTCGTTGTGTTCATATTGCTTTTTAGTGCCAATGGAACTAAACCATTTTATCCACCTGTGTTCCTGGTCGGACACAGTGAGTATGAAGTTTTTGTAGCTTAAGTTTTTTATTCACTGAAAAAAAAAAGAAAAGAAAAGAAAAAAAAAAGAAAACGAAATCTGTGCCTCACCATGAGTGTATACTTTTATAGACTGCGTAGTGAGACCTCTGTGTTTTAGTACCTTGCTCAAGCCATTTGATCTCTACAGGGAATGTAACCCCAAACCCCGGCAGAGTTAGTGTCGTACTCCGCCCCAGGGAGCTGTAGAGGAGACTCAAACACTTCTTCCAGCTCACTTGCATAAAGGTTTGTTACCGCAGGGCAGTTGAAGTGATCACCACCAAACCCAGTGTAACAAGCCAAAGCTGATTGCAGTGAATTCGGCATGTTTTTTTTTTCCGACCACTTCACTGATGCACCTGCAATACCTGCATTTCTTCCTACTTTAGTCACAGAAGAGCACCTTTCATTATATTTTATACTTACAACAGAAGCACATCTAATCTGCTGACTGACGATGGGAAACAAAAACGAAAAAATCTGACTGATCATTGGTTTCTAAAGCCCCACTGTGGGGTCTGTGTGGCAAAGGAGCTCCTGACTGGAGGTCAGGTGAGAGCAGAGGGGGAGGGGGTGGGGGCAGGTGGCTCCACAGTGTTGGGTCCTCATGGTAGAGACTCCTCTAAGACTTGCCTGCGCTGGCCAAAAACGGGACTGAGCCGAACAGGTCCTCTGGTGGGAGGGGCTTGGGGGTGGAGGCAGCTGGCTGCGGTCGGTCCGTTTCCACACTGGCTGTTCTCTCCACTGGCTTGTCTGTAGGTAGAAGGTCACAGAGAGACGATACTTAAATGCAATCCTCCATTCAAGTTATCTCTAAGTTTGGTACTTTACTTTACCAATAACTTTAGATGTTGTTAAATCTGCAATTTTCTTGTGTCGAAATTCCACTGAGCACCGACTAAAACAGACAATAAAGCGCTGACACTGAACACTGCTGATAATATAACCTCACCGGTGGACATAAGGGGAAAAGTAAATCTCTTTATTTATTTGAAAGAGCATCTTTTGTAAAACTATCCCTCTTTAAAAGAGGAACAGTTGAGCAATAAATGATGAAGTAAAGAAAAGAGTAAACGGGTCACTTGCTTGCTCTGAGCATGTCAAACTCCCGGTCGATCAGCTCCTCCTCCGTCAACTTGGAGAAGTTGTCCTCTCCGAAAGGGTTCCAGCCCGACATGTCGGGGGGGTTACTGACTGTGCTGTTGCAGCTCTGAGAGGGCGGGGTGATCCCGTCTGAGGCAAGAAGAGGGTTCCTACTGTGGAGGGAGGACAACAAAACACCACGTTACATTTAGGATTTTCCCCGCTGCACACAACTTTGTCACAAGGAAGAGACTACGTTATACTTAAAATAAAAACCCAGACGGTCAAGAGATTTTCTGCTCCGGGGTCGAGGAGGTTTGTCCGGGAAACAAAGGTTCAGACAGACAAATCTAAATTAATACAAAGTGACAAAAGTGGAGATTTTAATACTTTTTTCTGTCACTTTGGCACCTTGCAAATAAACACAGATTTTCTTTGCTCAAATTTGCTTTTATATAATGTTCCTGTCTTTGTTTTAAATAATAAAAAACATCAGTAAAAACAGCTGTTACAAAGTTACAGTTTATTACATAAGAGAGAAATAAGAGATAAAAAAAAATGTAATCTTGAAATATAGGTATCACAATTACAAACCCAGGTTAATTGACTCCATGATTTAGAAACCAAACTTACTTAATAAACCAAAAAGAGTTTTGACAAAATGTAATACTTCAGTGGGGTTTTGTCACCTTATAACAAGAAAATGTTCCAACTGGTATTTGAAAAGAAATATTTTCATCGTATTTTGACATCTGGTTTGACAGTAACTTAAACTGAAGAACATATTTAAAACCTGAGTATTCTGTGACAATGTTCAATTCACCGTTATTTAGTTTTATGTTGAAGATCCATTGATATGCTTAACACTGCTGACCAGTAAAGAACAGGATCCAACATTATACCAATACTTGGATCTGGTTTCATTTTTAACGAGTCGCCTTCGAACTAACACGATAAGTTCAGGGGACGTCACCTGGGGTTAGTGTACGAGGGATCCACAGGTGATAGCCCCCCCATCTGGACAGTTCCTGCTCCAGGCCCAGCAGTGGGTGTGGTCGTGTTAAAGGAACCCAGGGGGATCTGGAACTCAAGAGGGGAGGACATATAGGGGAGAGGCTGCTGAGCGGGATGATGCGGCTGCTGCTGATGTTGTTGATGATGTTGGTGGTGATGCTGCTGCTGCTGCTGCTGTTGTTGTTGTTGTTGTTGCTGGACAAAAGCCTGTTGGTACTGGTGCAGCTGTTAGGGACGGAAGAGAGGGAGAAGAGGGGGGAGGGAATGAGGGACGGACCTTTGATTTCATGGCGCACAATGACGGCAACAAGATGATGAAATGTTGTTAGAAACCAGTTCTGGATTTGGAAAGCTGGGGACACAGTGGAGGGGAGGGATGAGGGAATGAAAGTCAAACAGCACGTAGGACACAAAACTGAACAAACGAACTTCCAAATGCAACAAGGATCACCTAACACACTGGCTGACAAGTTTCAAGCTACTTTTTGGGCCATTTTGAGAAAAACACAGGTTTCACACAAAGTACTGAGCAAAAGTTTTAGGCACGTCTGCGAATCCCTTCTGCAGCAGGACAACGAGCCCGAACACACAGCCAGAGTCATGAAGAACTACAGTATCTTCAGTGACAAGAACAAGGGCTCCTGGCAACAGATGGTCTGACACTGAGACAGACTGAATCCACGGAGGAGAACTGGTGCTGTATTAAAAGGCAAAGGAAGGTCTGAATCTGAAAACAAATATTAGATTTGATTTAGGATTTTTCTGCTTCCTGTTTACTGATAAAAGAAAAACTGTTCATGGAATTATCATTGAAAGCATCCTCACTTTACTTTTAGAGCCTTAAAACGTTTGCACAGTACTGTATGTCAGCTGTTCTAAATAACATGTCAGCAAAAAAAACTCCCTATTTTCCCAACAAGAAACAAAAAAAAATGAGGCCCCTTCTCCATTCAAGAAGTCATAAAGATCTCTCTCATTTAAAAACCCATCATCACCGGTTTGTTTTAGCTTGGGACTATACCAGGAGCACCATGCAGGTCTCTGAATATAACAAGGACTTTTTATGTGAATTCTCTAAAGATTAAATGAGTCTCAAGTTATCACTCACTAAATCTGTTGTTGTTGCTCCGTCTTCTACCACTTTATTCCATGTTCTTTTAAAAGAAAGCACATTACTGTTGTGCTTTTAACGAACTGTACCGATAAAGTTGATGTTCTGTTATTAAACCATATGACAAATTTGCCGTCGCTTTGCAAAGCTTTGTCATGAAAACAAGGCGCAGGTTGAAGTTCACTGAGGAAATGCTGCTTTTTAAACGTTCAGCAGGTTTCTTGGGAATAAGAACAGTAATTATGAGAGGTGCTCTCTTGTCCTGTCTGTGAACTGCTTCATATGTCAGGATGCAACGCAGAGGAAACTGCTCGATTTCACCCTCTGTTCGATCCCCTCGTGGCTTCGCTCAGACCAGATTGCCTCTGAAATAAAACAGATGGTACGCGTTCGGTGGGAAACGAGACTAAAAATTGCGCCGCCCTAACAGTGTGCATTTGGAGGACCTGTGTTTGTGTGTTTGATTCAGTAGCTGTGTAAATACTAGTTTTTTGAATATTTGGACAGAGTCAGTAGGAAGTTTGAGCGTCTGCTTCCAATGCTGCTTGGCACAGACGTGGAGCGATTCGACTGAAGCGGACTGGCTGCCAGTGTTTGGAACAGAGAGAGCAATTTTAGGCCATTCTGACATTAAATGAAAAATTCAGCTCTGTGGTGTTTCACGCTGCGTCTCCATGTGTTTCGCCGTCATTTGCTCAAACTATTTATTGCAGTTTTGGATAAAATCTTCTGTTCTGAGATTCTGTCGTGATTTTGAGATAGGAGCAGCCTCGAATGCTTCAATGGCTTGAACGCTAACAAAAGTAAATTCATTTTGATGGGTTTCCATTTTAGCACAGATAGAAAATCAATCTCCAGCCTTGACAGGTTTGGTACCAGGTTCAGACCTGTGATAGAACTCACCATGGCTGCGTACTGAGCCTGGGCCTGAGCCTGAGCCTGAGCCTGGGCCTGGGCCTGAGCCTGAGCCTGGGCCTGGGCCTGAGCCTGAGCCTGGGCAACCTGCTGCTGGTACATCGGCTGCATCATCATCTGCTGTTGCTGCTGGAGCAGGGCCTGCTGCTGCTGAAGCTGGAGAGACTGCTGCACAGCCTGTTGGTACTGAGGAGGGTTGTGAAGAGATTAAAAATCTCAACATTTCCTCTGATGCCAGCTCCAGAAATCAACTGCCAGAAAAAGCTGTTGAGCAGTGACTTTGATTTGTATATGTTTGTGTTGGATGTACCTGGAGGTATTGGAGTTGCTGTGCATTTGCATGTTGTTGCTGCACTACTTGTTGTTGTTGTTGTTGTTGTTGTTGTTGTTGGTGATGATGATGATGTTGTTGTTGTTGTTGTTGTTGTAGCTGCTGTAGACGCAGGTCGCCAGGCTGTAGCTGCTGCAGGACTCGGTGCTGCTGACTGCTAGGCTGGGGCTGCATGGACGGCGGCCCTGAGCCAGGGGTGGGAGCTGAGTGGTCAAGATGAAGGGATGGATTTATTACTTTGAACATCACATCACCACAGACACCAAGAAGAGTAAACTGTAAAACTGTAAGCCTTTGAAACATCCAAAAAAATGTACAAGGATAACACTTGAATACCCTGTGATAAACCTGACTTTATTTGACCCCTGTAAATAGTGGTGAGTGATTAATTATGTTTTTGAGTAGGGTGGGAGTTTTCTGAAAGTACCATCTAAAGTCTTTTGTCAAAAGTTACAAGACCTTCAGACAAACTTTAGCATTTGTTTTTCTCCAAACAAACACACTGTATCTTCATGTCATATGAATTCATGTACAGTCATGTACGGTGTGTAATTTCTCAATTTTAAGTTTTATTTTCTTTTTCTGTAGCAATAAAAACGCAGCTGCAGCACAATGGAAACTTCCTCAGATGTAAAATATCAGTGTCACTCATGCTCAGCAAACCTTTCTGGCCGTTGCTGACGGGTGCTGAAGGCATGGTCATCTTGACAGGGGTGACGGTGTTGGCGAGGGGCAGGACGTTGCTGTTTGCTGCCTTTGGCCTCTGTCTGGGAGCTATTGATGTTTCCGTGGGGCCGACAGAGTCTGTTATCCTGGAGGGAGGGAATCAAAAGTTGCGGTTTGATTTTCTTTGACCGATTCCAGTGAACTGTGTCCCTCAATGCAAAGGTGTACGTTTGCACTTTGTGCCATCCTGATGTCTGATGTGTTGTTCTGCTTTTAAATTTATTCCTTTTCATTAGCCTGAAGAAGAATCATTCTTTAAAGCTTGAAAATTATAATCATCAACCTTGAGTTTTCTCTTATTTTCTATTCTATACAAGTTATCATCATATCATTTTATTACCAATACTATTTTGTACATCATAAAGAAAAATTAAGATGAGAAAACTCAGCAGTACCTGGCTTTTGTCATGCTTTTCTTAGCAGCGACCTCACTGGCCGTTAGAGGCTCTGGGAGAGACGTAGGGATGGGAGAGCTCTGGAAAAAGAGCAGGAGAATTATGTTAACAAGAAAATGACTGCAACGGATGAAGCCACACTGATTGCTTCGTTCCAGTGACTTACAAAGAGATTTGGCACTGGACAGTCTTTTCCAGCTAACTTGAAGGCAAAGTAGGACACTTGGTAAATGTCTGGTCTCTTCTCCTGGTCGGGTTCGAGCATATATCCTGGAACAGACAGAGGTCATTTTATACAGCATGCTGTGCAAAACAACACTAGCTGATTTATTGCAGTTAATGTGCATCTTCTCTCTTTTGCCACTTGGTGGAGCTGTTGGTCAAACAATTAAAAAAGGAAGCTCCACCACAGCATACATTTAGGGAAGTGAAAGAGCTTGAAAGCAAACAGGGCTGCCATGACTGACAGTCCATGACTGGTTCAAACAGGCCGAGCTGTGTAAATGCAAGTTCCAGTATATACCCAGATGTATGTCGAACACATTCACAGACAAACTGTTTTGCAGACACAAAAGTCAAAAGAAGAAAGCTTTGCAACTCAAAACACACCTTTTACAACTGTCTGATTCACTAAAACAGTGACTGTGAGGTAGTAATGATTAAACTACACATTCTGACATCGTCAATCTGTGTGTTAAACTGCCCCGACTTACTGATTAAGCAGTGCAACTTGAAGGAGAATTTGGAGTTATCTGGAACAATAAAGGTTCCGTCACATATGGCAACTTGACTCTCCCCAAATGGAAGTGCGAAGAAACACAGCTTGTACAACAAGCATCCAAGTGCCTGTGGAGAAAAAAGAAACAGTCTTGAAAAACACCTGAACCCAGTGACTTTGAGTGGTGAGTATCGCTTCAAATTTTCAATGCCTGCGCCAACACGATACGCAGGTTTAGATACCTCATCATACTGCCCCATATACTTTTTTCAATTCCTTTCTTTGAGAATTTAGAACATGTCATTGCTTAAATATGATACAGTTTTAAACCGGTAATGATTCAAAAGTAAATATCTGATCAACAGAGTCCAAAAGATTATGAATCCCATTTGCATTTGATGCCAATTTCGAATGCATGATAGTTGTTGATAGTTGGTGCATGTGATGATGTTTGGAGCTGAAAAAGAATCAAGTTTCGCTATTCAGCCCTGGTAAATATGCAACAGTTGAAAACATAAACACTGAAAAAGAGAAACTACAAGAAGACCGGGGTGAGAACTTCAGGTACTTCCCTCACTACCTTGAGACTGTGAGGATGCAGCCACTACTGAACTATTTTTTTTTTTTTTAAGTATATTTTTTGGGGCTTTTTATGCCTTTATTGGATAGCACAGTAGAGAGAGACAGGAAATGGGGAGGCAGAGAGAGAGGGGGAATGACATGCAGTAAAGGGTCGTCCGATGTGGGATTCGAACCGGGGCCGACTGCAGCGAGGACCGTAGCCTCTACATATGGGGCGCCACTCGACGCCCCCACTACTGCACAATTTTAACTACGTTTGCTGAATTACCACTAATGGTTTCTAATTTAATGTTTAACTTGTTTCGAATCAAGGAAGTAGAAAAAAACAATCCAAAATCAAATTTAAAGTTTCACTCTGTGTATGCACCGATGAGTCAAAAACATTATGACTACTCACAGATGAGGCGAAGACTGTGGATTGTATCATAACAACGACTTCCTATTTCATTTATGAACCATCAGTTATGTGATGTAAAACATATTTTGTAGTTTAAATCATTTTCCATGGCTTCATAGCTCGACTAACTCAAAAAAAAATACAGCACATTAAACCAGCTGCCTGTTTTAATGTTGTGGCTGATCATTACAGACCACTATAGGTCACTTAACGTGTCAGGTACAGTCTGTTCTAGAGGGAAGTGAAGTCCTGACCCTGGCACCAACTGAGCTGCACAGGACTGCTTAGCAAAGAATTAATGTTCCTTATGTCACCGGCTAAAAAGCGGCTCTTAAAAAACAGGCCCGGAGTCTGCTCCCCTGGCAATATGACTGTCCAAACAAATCCACATGCAAAAGTGCTCTGCTCCCGAATCTTATATTCAGTTGGCGCTATATTTGGCTCGGGCATCTTTTTTTGCTGATGATGCAGTTGGAGATGAAAGAGACTTTGGAATTAGCCACAGCGTTTAGGGAATGTTTTCCTTTAAGCGCTCTAATCTGAAGACAGATATTCTTCACAGTTCTCTGCTCAACAAGCTAATCCAGTCTGATATTAAACTCCTAATCCGAGTCAGACAGCACATCCGCCTGCAAACCCCCAAAACGCATGAATAAATGCATATGACATTTGTGCAAGGCACAATGTATAAAACAGTATTTTCAAACACGTGGCTAAACATAGAACGGGAAGTGAAAACACAGGGGGGTTGCTGACAGGAAGTTGGTGCTTTTTGTTGTTCTATGTCCCAGTAGCTGTCATCCTACACCCAGAGGCCTACTAAAAGCTTCTGTATGATAATTTGCAAATGTATACATGCACATAACTATAAGTGCAGACTGATAAATGAATCCAAAGTGGCAGGAGCATTAAAATAACAGCAAAAGCTATAGTTGTTGGCTGGCAGATAGACAATTAACCTGAGCCACAATTATCACAATTAGATTATATTATGCTGCCTGATCCCTGCAGTGCTGTTGTTGTTTCTATACATTTTACATTATACTTCACAGTAAAAACATCACAGCAGTGATCGTGAGTCACAGATGTAAAACGACCGAACATGAAAACGTCCAAGCAGAGTGCAAACTTTTATACGCAGGGGTGTGTCCCATCAACAGCTACATCTTTCTATGTTGGCCGTTTTACCTCCCTGGGTTTGGAGTGCATCAATTTACACCGCTCCTCAAAATGGCTGCTGTCCAAGCCCTTCTTCTCGCCTCTCTGCCTCGCACCTTCAAATCAGCCGAGGCCCGTTTCACACGAGCTTATCGAGGTCCTCAAGTGAGCCTAATTATCTCAAAACGTGGAGAAAATAGAAGAGGAGAGGCAGCGGGGAGGGAGGAAGAGGATGAGATGGAGCCCTGGCTTTGTTGTGAATGATGTTGCTCAATGTTTTATGAGGGAAAAACACTGTTGGAGAGCTGGTGGAGGCAAATAGCCCAGGGTGAGCCAGGAAGAGAGACACAGAGCGAGAGAGCAAGAGAGAGCGAGAGAGCTGAGGAACCCGTCGGGGCAGAATGACGCCCAGGACACTGCCAGGACAAACCAGCCCTGCAGGGTGCATAACTAACACACACACACACACACACACACACACACACACACACACACACACACACACACACACACACACACACACAGTTCACAAATGCAAAGTAGTATCTTACCCATATATCAGCTTTAGTGGTGATGGCTTTCCCTGCGTACAAGTTAATCATCTCCGGAGCCCGATATGACAGGGTCGTGTACCTGTGACATACAGCAACAAGAAGCAGTCAATTGCTGCTCGATGGTCACGTGACTAAGCACCAGCGGCGCAAGGTCACTAAATACACAGTCAAGTGTATTTATGCAGGTTTGAGCACAATTGTGGAGGTACTTTTAATGTTACTTTATCACATTTTAAAAAGGAAAATAATGTATTTTAACCCTAGTGCAATAACTGATTTTTTTGGCCACTCCCTTCACCTTTTAAAATGAACATGACAAACTTGTTAGCAAACATTACAGAAACAGCAGTTATCTTTCCGGCCACCTAACAAATGTAAGACCATTATTCACTGTTTACTCTACCTAAGGGAAATACCTGGCTCTTCAGCTGCTAAATGCTCCACCATATTTTTTCTACCACTTTGACATGTAGTGGGGTATTTTTGCATTTCGGTTTTGTTACTTTTGCTGTAGTAAAGGTTACTGGTTTCCTTCATGACTGCTGAGCACACGTTTCTTTGATGACGCAATGTGTGCTTCCTGTTACTGAGGCACAGAAAGAAAAATGACCAGAATCTGCCAGCAACGGTTGCCTAGTTCATCTTTCAAAGTAACACGGAGCCAAACATTTCATTTTGCTTCCCGTTCAGTCATTCTGATAATGATCAAAGCAGCTGGTTGTGTTTGGAATAAAGTCAGCTGAGTTATGAAAATATGAAGTCACCACAGTTCAGAGGCCGGATGGTTTCTGTATGACCGCTGTCATGGAGGAGGAGAGTTTACACACGGTCATATACTGCTGATAAGCGCCACACATTGTCCTTTATTGCCGCTGTAAATGTGGGAAAGTTGACAGACCAGATCTGAGCCGCCTGCTCTGATTTGACACTACACAAATAGAATACAAACACACCGCACAGCCATTGTGCAGGTGGTGTGACAATAAAGGTTTGTACACCATCATCTGCATTGGATCAGCAGCAGTTTGCAGCAGCGTGTTTATTTATGGTTTACTTGCATAGAGTTATGTGAGACGATGGTAGAGCTGAGGTATTCTGATCTGCTCCCAGTGTGACTTACAAGCTTATTCTTCTGTTTTGCGGACACAGATAAACAGAGCCAGAATTGCAGCAGGTTGTGTGGAACACCTTTTTTGACAGAAGTCTTGCGGTCATTGCTAAATTTGGTTTGGTAAGGAGTATTCTGCCGGCTTTACAGTGGAACGAGCTGGGTGTGAATGTTAAGATACAGGTAACCTCAAACACATCTCCTAGTTATGGCTCCTCTTGACTAAACAGTCCGGGACACTGAGGAGAGCCGGCAACTAAATTGGACTATAAATCTATTTTGTGCTTTCCCGTTTGTGTTCCCACCAAATTTAAAAAGGAGCGTGAGGTTGAGGCACACACAACCAATACATTATTACAAGGCAGTACCTTCGTTTATGACACAATTATGGCACAAAGCATAGAGTTGTAGAATTCTGAATAATTTACTATTTTGTGTTGATGTGACGTTAGAATTAATGCTGGAAAGGAGATGTAGAGAGTCAGGAAAGGACTGAAAACAACAGAGAAGTTGAAGGTTTTTTTTAATGTTTCCTACCTATTCTTCAGTCTTTGAATGTAACTGCATTAAAACCGTCAGAAAATAAGGTTAGGCATAATTGTTAATGCTTTCTTTCATTATGTCTCTATTGTTGCCTTACTTTTCTGAACTGGTTGGGAAATCTGCTTTGCAACTCAGTTAAAACCATCAATAACATTGCAAGAAATTCCCACCCTACAAATCTTGTTGTTGCAATCTAGAGGCATTAGTTTGACTAGTCAGTAGCTTGTGCTAGTGTAAAATCTGCTTTGACGGATCCTAGGCCATCTACTATCTCAATACTATCTCAGTAGTTGGGGGGCAAGAGTTAAACCTTTAGAAAGCATGTTCCTGCAGTTAAAATGCAGATAGAGTTTCTCAGTTTCTCCATATGGTTCCTCTGGTGCGAACAGACACACACTGGTCATTTTTGGCAGTGGACTTACACGACAGTGCCAACTTTAAACACCACTTCGACAAGTAAAACAATAATGTTCCAGGAGCCAGAACATAGAAGCAGGTAAATATTATGGCTTAATCAACTAGTGGCATGAATAACATGAAAAAAAAAAAAAACCACTTACTTCTTAATTTCGTCCTCCACAGCAGTAACTCCATCTTTATGTGGCAGTAAAACCTTGTGAGTGGCACTTCCAAAGTCACACAGCACATAATTTCCCTGGTCATTCAGCAGGATGTTTTCAACCTGGTGAAGGAACAGACAAAGGTTTTAGATTTTTAATGAAAAATAGGAGGACTGCTGCCATTTATGCATTTTGCTCTAAATTTCATGTGCAGAACTGGTCTGACAATGGCCCCTATGAAAACTCTGCATCCTGCACAGTTTAGCAAAAGCTGTGGTCGCGATTGAAAGTCATTCAAAATCTTCATCAAAAACTGTGACCAACCAACTTTGTGACTGACAGACGAACAAACAAACAAGCTGAAGCTCATCTCCAATTACGTCATTATGGGCATGGATGACAATTAGTGGATAATGTTGCTTGTAAAAACTCACAAATCCCACACCCACACACAAAACTGATTTAATACACAATGATGGAGTAGTGAGACAAGCCCTCATTACAGTAATTCTGCCACAGGAGTCTCAACATAACTGTTCTGTGGCCTGAGAGACAGAAGGGAAATCTCTTCAAAATAACAAGTCAGTCTAAAGAGAGATCTGTTTCTTATTTGTATGTTATCAGATGCATTTCGTTTTCGGGTTTTCAGGCCATGGTTTTCAGTTAACGCTTTTATTATAGGGGTACAGCAGGGAGATTTCAAGCTTGAGTAAAAACATAAAACCAGCAAAGAAGGATGTGAGTAATGACTGAAAGATGGGAAACAAGTAGCAAAGAAAAGAAGAACAAACAGAAAGAAAACCAAGACACAAGGAGGGAAAACAAAAGTGCAACAAGGTCATAAGATGCAAAATGTAAGAAAGAAAGCCAGTAAAGTAATTTGTAAGAGATGTGAAACAGAAGAAACCAAAAAGAAGACAGAGGAGAAGATTTGTCAACTGTCCAAGGGAAAAGTGAACTAATGAAAGCAACAGAGACTGTCTCAATACTGTTGACGGCTCAGGGTTAAGGGGCTTTTTTTGCACTCTCACTTTCCCTGGCGATGCGTGACTGGGACTCCATGGTCTTTTGTGTCCCTGCGATGTTATGTAAGCCATGTAGGCTGAACAGATAGACAGTGAACAGAGGACAGGCCTGTGGAGCTGAAGGAACCGCTCTGTTTAGAGGTTTGTCCAACTGGACAGAGTACAGCAGCCCACAGATGGGGGCACTGAGGAGAATTCAACTAGGGTGGGAAATTACCACCGGCCTCCAAAATGAGGGTAATGCTGGCTCGTAGCCACCCTTAATTTGAAAATCTACTCTAAAAATCAAGTTGGCTAAAAGCTAGTGAGGAATTACAAGATGAACCAGCTACAGTTGCCTGTTCAAAGAGTAAGCCGGGTGCTCTGGCAGCAGGAGGTGTGGGAGAAAGAGGAAAAGGAGGTGGATGAGCGAAGACCAGGGGGGTATCAGCTGAGAGGAAGGGGAGGAAATAAGAACAAGCTGGCAAAGGAAGTGGGGGAGCACAAGAGGAAGCAGAGGAGTTAGAACAAGTAGTGAAGTGAAAGCCAAGTGTTCTTTCTTCTGCTGACCAAGCAGATTAATCACTTAACTTTATAAACATCTGACATCAACTTTAACTAGAGGCCATCCTGCAACGAGATCACACCAGCACCAGCAGCGACGCATGTTAACACGCTGACGTTCTGCTACACCTATGTTCTCTCAAAACCTCCTCTGTGCTGGTTCCTGCTACAGTAGGTGTCTCCAGCACCACAGTATAAAAGGATGACACACACACACACAAACACATTGACTCACAAGGTGAAAACAAAACCAGCCATGCGCCGTTACTGCTGGTAATAGACAAATGTGCAAATCCACAAGTTCCTCCTTTTGATGTTGTTGACATCTTTGGAAATACAGTTCTGTTGCAGTGCACCTCACTTCAGAACTTGTCAAACACTGTGGGGGATTTTCAGACATCTTTTCTTTTTGTTTCTGTTGAGGAAGTTCGTAGGTGACACACTTTTCTTTAACCTCTCATTATATGCCTGCTCTTGCTTCCAGGAGTATTTGTTTTTTGCTTTTTCCAAGACCTTTTCAGACCCGCTGGGTGTTTAAGGACAGCGAGTGTGGCAACAACATTGCCCTGTCAGACTAACATCTACAAGCTACTGTCATATTGGACAGAGGAACTCAGAGTAGGTCAGTAAATTGGTTTTAGTGTTTTCCTTGAGGGAATCACTTTAGGGAGTTGCATTTACTGATATTTTTTGTCAAGGGTTAAACTTAATGCCTAAACAATTATTTGATTAGTCACTCAGCAGATTATTTGACGGCGATAAATGATTTCGGTAATTTATTAACCAGAAATATCTCAAAGTCTTTGGTAGCAGCTTCTGAAAGGTGAGGACTTGGTGCTTCTCTGTTAAATGTCTCTGTAAATTGAAAGTCTCTGGGTCTCAAACTGCTGCCCTGAAAAAACAAGCAATCTGAAGCTGTCACAGGCTGTCAGGAATTGTGATGGGCCGTTTCTGACACTTCATAACCAAAAAAAATGATCCATCCGACAAACAGAGGAAGGATAGAGGGAGGAAAGAAAGAGAGGGAGCTTCCCGTCACCTTTAGGTCTCTGTGGATGACGGGCGTCTTGCATTGGTGCAGGCGGGCCACGGCCTCACAGGTGTCACAGAAGATGTGAAGGACCTCAGCCTCACTGAAGCCCACGTTCAACCGCTGGTTCATCTGCTTCACCACCTGACCCGCTGCAGGAGAGAGGTGGAAGGACAGATTAAGGACTCGACACAGCTCATCATTTCAGGCTTGGAAACCAACATCAGCCAACACGTTCGGTGTTTTGACCCTCTCAGTTCTCCTGTGCAAGTGTGTTTATATTCACGCCCTCAGGTTGGACACCACCTGATTAAGATTCAATATATCGTACACAGTATCTAAATGTTTTAGTCTTTTGCTGTCATCACTGTAAGTTAGCCAAGGCTATAGTTTGTGTAACCTTAACAACAGGCCACAAACATTGAAAAAAAAGGAAATGCCATGTGTTGTTTGAGCACATGACAGTTATCTTCTGCTTTTAGCTCACACACAGCATAATGTTTCAGGAATAACATATACCAGAAAATTAAGGCAAAAATGTTAACATAAATTAAACATAGTCATGTAATGGCTTCACCTAACCATCTGATTATTCTCAGTAACCAGAGTAATGTTTGCATATAAACTTGTCCAATGAGGGCAAAACCTCTCAAAATAACCTTCCAAAAAAGACAAGCTGAGCCAGCGAGCAGCCGAGATCAATAGAGAGGCCGCACAGAGGACAGGGGCAGTAACACAGCATTAACTAGTAGATATGTTAAAAAATACTAAATAACAGACTTTTGTTCATGAGCGACTTTGACTATTAACCTCATAAACTAAATGTAAATAGCTGGTGAATGCTAGAATTGATCTATTAATCAATGTGCACAAAATAAAGTTGGCTTCTTTTTTGGCAGGCGTTGCTGTAACTTCCAAAAAGGCAATGAAAAAATGTAAGAAAAAACTCAAATTTGCAAGAAAAAAAAATATGAAAAAATGTCCCAGTAATCCTAACAAAGCCTGACCCAAGTAACAATCAGCAGTCACAAATATTACATCAGAAACAACACAACCTTAATGAATCTGAAACATGGTGGTCATGTCATGTGTATATTTTAAAAACAAAGAGGCCGCACCTTTACAGTACTCCATGAGGATCAGGACCTCCCAGACGCTGTCCGACACCGCACTGATTGTGGAGTCCAAGTAGTTCACTATGTTCTTATGGCCTGACAGCTCCTTCTGCAAATGGCATGAAAAGATGGGAGTGATCAGGACGGAAAGACACAAAAGAATTCAAAAATGTACTAAACGGGAAGAAAGGAAGACCCCACTAAAGAAGATAGAAACTGTGAATCTCTAGAATTTAATTGTTGAGGACATAGGTCCCACTGCACAAAGCACAAATACAAAGTACATACATGGATTGCTTAAATGCACTATTGCCCATTTCAGTAAATGTTGACGAGTGTTCCTGTTTGGACTTGTCATGTTGTTTCTGCTGTATTTGTTCAGCAGTGACAAGTTTCTACTGAAAGTACAATTTAAAATGCAGCATTAAAAACTGCGGTCCTGAATAAAGCTCTGCTGTTTCTGTCATCTCGTTTTAAGTTGTAAAATCAACAACAAATGTAAACTGCATTAAAGCGGACAGAACAGTCAGTCATGTTAGAGGAGTTAAACATTGCATAAAAGTTGCAGCCCACCAGAAAGAATAAAGAGAGCAGTGTAAATCTGTGAAAACCACATCCAAATAATCAAACACTCAAAGAAGAAAAACTGCTGGTGATTACATCCTTAGAGAAGACATCCCAAGCAGTTCAACATCCAGCTGAACTCAGTCCAGCCTCGGCTTTGCAGTCAAGCTACTGTGTGGCAAGAATGCGTTTTGTATTCTTTCATGTTCTTACGCCATGCTGATCTCTTAACTCCACTAATCTTTCTTAACTTGATTGATTCACTGGATTAAAGTGTTTGTGGTTGTTGGTTGTTGAAACACAGCACGGGACCAGAAGACTGCTGTGTGCTGTGGAAAGCGACACACCTAAGGCAACGTCCCAAAAGGCCAGAACTGTCGATGTTTAAGGTCAGCTGTGTGTGTGTGGGACTGTGTGGGTGAGTATTACACATTGTTCCAGCAGATGAAGCAGTCAACAGACACACACAAAGCTGGCCAAACAGCTCAGAATGAGCTGTTCACTGACACACTGGGGTCAAACGGTCAAGACGAGACATCTGCTGTTGTGCAAGTCCTATATGTCTGGTAGGTTATAGAATAAATGAGAATATATAACTGATAGATCAAACGTATTTGTCAGTGGGCCAGGTGCATTAATACAACGTCACTCAGCACACAGCCAAAAAGATTTTTGCTCTTGCCAGACTGGGAATGCTGGAAAACAGGATGGGTTAGGCAGATGGAATGAGGATATTATATGCATCTAGTTTTATGAGAGCACGTGTCTTCATGAGGGCTCTGTGGAATTATGTGCTTAAGTTAAATACCTGAAAACTGATAGTCTTCAAGTTCAAATTAAGAATTTGTTCTCCATTCAAGAGATAACTGGAAGGAAATGCAGCTAAACCCAAGCATTAGTTTGACCCTGCAACTGAACGGTGGAATATAATAGAGTAAATGAAAACTAACGTGCGGTGAGCATATTCAAAATGAAAGCTCTCTTAAAAATAAAGATAAACAGGAAGACTTCAGTTTAGATGAGAGATAATGTCTCTGACTTTCAGCGTGTACTGTGATGGTGCTCTCACCATGATAGTGATCTCCCTCTTATAGACATTCAGGTCCGGGACGTTGTTGACGTACATCCTTTTGAGAGCGCAGCGGACGCCGCTGTGCGTACGAGCCAGAAACACCACTGAGAACCCTCCTGGAAAAACCAAAAGATGACAAGTTAGCATTACATCAGCAATCTTCACTCTTCTCATACACGGAAATTATTTTATAGGGTAATGGTTATGAGGGTTCAGACAGAGAAGCTTCTAATTGACAATTGCTAGATTTGCCTCTTTGCCTTGCATGAAAAATAAACCTCGGCTCATATTATTTCATGACAGCAGCAACTGCAGAGACATTTCAGGGTTAAGATCCACACAGCCAATAAATCATTTCTTTACATGCACATGTTTAGTTTCATCTTCCTCCCAAACATCTTATTTTGCCACAAAGGTATCTGTTGAGATGTCCATGAATAAACATTTCCTGCCCAGTTTCATGTCCAGTTGTGCTGCTCAGTGTACAAAAGACAAGTAGAGAGCTTTTAAAAACCAATGTCGAAAACTCAACAAATAAAGTGTTATCAAAGATTTATTAAGGGTCTCCAAAAGCTGTTATTTTAACAGCAGCTAACTACCATCCATTTTCATGGGCAAGTAGTCTGAGCTCATTTAGTTTGCACTGGCCAAACTCCAACTGGTCTAATCCTGGAGTGAATGAAGCAATTTGCTTTTTAAAATGAAAAAGGTTTTACAACAATGAAATATGAAGCTGAAATTGCCACGGGTGAGTGGAGTTCTGGTGTTACTCATTGTCAATATTTTTCACATTTCGTTATGTTGCAGCCGTTTTCTAAAAATAAAAATAATAATAATTCAAGTGTAGAAACATCTCAAAGTTGATCAAGAGAAATATGTGTTTTTACTTTGTCATTATAGGGTATTGTGCGTAGATAAATGAGGAAAAAGTATTTCTTTTTTTTATTTTAACTTCAGATTGCAACATAACAAAATGTGAAAACACTGAAGGGGTCTGAATAGTTTCCGAAAACACTGCAGGAGTAGACGGTGTTGACAGAGACCAAGGTGTTTAGCTGGGTGCCAGTAGCTGTTGTCACTGTCCTGTGTGCATCTCTGGGTGAAAGGACTGCGTCTCATTAGACGGGGTTCACTGAGTCACTGAGTGGTGGGCATCAAAGTCCACCGACCAGAGAGGAGAAAGAAGAGATCTACAATGGCATGCTTGTTCCCTTACAAGTCACCTTAGGTCATCTGAAAAACAGCATGGATTTGGATTGGGAACGAGCAGGAGGGGAGGGAGGTGAAAGTGACCAGTGGGCACAAAAGCCGTCATTGAAGAGTCCATCAAAGCTACTTTTAAACAAATGTGGGGACAGTGCAACACAAAAACCCCCAAGTACAAATAATTCATGCAGGTTAAATCTGTGTTCCCATGGGAACAGTAAATAGAAGACAGCGGACCTGAAAGTCAGGTAAATTCAGGTAAACATAAACAAACTGAAGCATAGTGTTTGCTTGTATGTTGTCACAACAGTGTGAGTTACTGTGGCACACATTATCAGATTAGATGGGGTGACTGATGCCATTTTGCAGCACAGAGGAATAAACAGGCAGCTAACGAGACAAAAGACAGCTTGCAACAGCAGAGCTGCAAGTCATACTAAAGCAAGGAAGAGCACTCGATAGTATAAATGAGAAACCACCACGAACCACCAAAGTGACAGCACATTCTGACTGGATGTAGTGCAGTCTATTCTGTCTCATCTAGTGTTTTACCTCATTTCAAAACCATCCTATGGATCAGTTGCATCAAAAGTCACAGAGATGTTAGATTAGCACCTCTGCTGCTGACGGTCCTAAGGTCAGAGTTGGCTGCATATAGACATTAGACAAACAATAAAAACTAGAACAAACTCCGCCAACCAGTCAAGTTGCAGTTACACCTACGTCTGTCCTGACTAATGTTGTGAAGAAATTTTGTCATAGCGTACGTTGTGAGGTCACAGTGACCTTTCACCTTCGAGCACCAAATTCTACTCAGTTCATCCTCAAGTTCAAAGTGAACGTTTGTGCCAGTCAGATGTGATGAAATCCCCTGCAGGCGCTCCTAATATATTTCACAAGAATGGGATGGTTGTGAGGTCGCAGTGACTTTGACCTTTAACCACCAAATTCTAATCAGTTCATCTTTAAGTCCAAGTGCATGTTTGTGACAAATTTGAAGATATCCCCTCAAGGGGTTACAGAGATGTCACGCTCACGAGAATGGGACAAACGGACAACCTGAAAACACAATGCCTCCGGCCGCGGCTGTCGACGGTGCGGAGGTGTAAAAGATAGGCTAGTGCTGGTGGCACAATAAAACAAGCTGCTTTTAAAACGTAATGTTGATGTTGCTGAAAATGAAAACACACAGACGAACAGGAACAGGAACTAACTTATATTAACGTGAAATATCTCAGATGCAGGTGGTAAAGAGGAATTAGAATTAGTCAGAATAATGTAACGGAATGAAAAGACAATGTTTTTTATGGATGTATAGATGGAGCCAGACCTGCTGCAATTAAAAAAAATAAATAAAATTTAAAAAAAAAGATAAACCAGAGACAGAAATTCTGCCAAGACAAAGTACAAGAGCCAGAGCTGTTTACACCTGCTGGATGCTGTTCATTGATTTGCCTTGGTCTGCACTGTGTGCTAAGGTCAGCTTGATGGTCACTCCAAACTGCTGGGCTGGGCTTCAATTGATTTCCTGTAACAAGGCAGTGGAGTGCAGAGCCATCCAGAGACTTGGGGGGGGGGGGGGGGGGGGGGGAGAGGGGGGGGGGGGGGGGGGGGGGGGGGGGGGGGGGGGGGGGGGGGGGGGGGGGTGAACTAGAGGCAGAAAACTGAATCATATGACATAGTCTTGTGAAAGAACAGCTTTTAAGACAGCAGGATGCACTCAGCTCTGAAGACTTTCTGCGGGCTGAAACACAATCACACATAATGCAGATTCTGCTTCATGACCCTGGTGTATAAGAAAAAAGGACCTGTGAGTCATCCTGTCCAAATCTCAAACATTATGTGCTGCTTTGACACAAAGACGTGGGATGCAGACGTAGTAAAGATAAAACTTGAGGCAGCAATGTAGGCAAGAAGATGTGGGGGTTGCTCAGACCGGATGACAGATTTCACAAGGCAAAATCCATTTGCTCGGGCAAGGGGCCAAGAGGCTGGAAAGAGCAGGCTGTTTAAGCATGCATGGACAAGAGACAAAAGAGCGGCTAACCTTCACTGAAAAACAAAAAACTGAACAAACTAGGGAGCTACACTTTACATCCTAACAACCAAATCCACCTCCACTGTGTTGCCTCATACCTAGTGCAGACTACAAGATATTTTGTGTGTCAGACTGTTGTCATGTTCACTTGGGAGTGCCCAAATGACAAGGTGTACTGATTGAAAGATTATTCCTGTCCAAGAGATCCATGAGTGGAACGATTAATCTGATCATCTCTTGTCTTGGATGCATCTCTGAGGTGCTCCAAAACTCTCCATTCTGAGCATCTGGGACAGCTCAGAAAACAACCACTTATACTGGACCAGCCATGTTGACATGTTACCCTTCCTGTGTTTCCCGGTACTAGCCGGTACTTGTCTGTTATTACAAAATGACCACTTCACCAATCCTGGCTGCTGGTGCTGTGGCTGCAAAAGGGGAGGTGGCTTCTGGAAAGTTAGGAGAAGATAGCGGCCTCAGCTCAGGCCATCCCACCAAATGCTTCATATCTGCCTGCTGGGCTGCTCTGGGACTGACTGGGGCCATATGCTCCAGGATCAGGTTCTCACTAAATCACCACACTGAGCCTTTTGTTGCCTCCCATGACTATGCCAGCCACGGAAGTGGTACGCTATTGAGTGTATTATTCTCCTGAGTGGCTCTGGATGGAATGATTTGTTTTGGAGGGGCTTTGTGCCCAGCATAGCAACTTCCTGGACAAATGAGGGAATCCTAAACGACACAAAATGCCCCTCACTGTACAAGAGGTTGGCTCCAACCGATGACAATAACAAAGCTGTCTTCAACTGACTGACACTGGCTGCACGAATGCAAACATTAACATTAAGATGCCACAACAATGTGTTTGAATGGGGAATGCAAATATGAGACGCTCAAGATAAAGCAGACTGGGCTAGGCAAGCACTCTGAGCAAATGATTATTTTTAGTGTTCCTTTGGATGCTTTTTGAAAATTAATTATTGATAAGATCCAATAAAAATGTTCTCCAATAGCCGTTCCATTTTGGATGTAGTTGCAATTTGGAAATACCTGGATTAATTAATTAATTAGTGTCCTATGAAACCTCTTACAAATGTTTTAATCTTCTCAATCTTTTTAGAAGTAACGAGTAATGTAAAAAAACATTTTGGAGGCCTTATGCTAAACAGCAAATATGGAATATATCGAGAAAAAAATGAATATTAGAGCATAGCTGAATGTCAATCCTTGAGTTTTATTATTTGTAACTGAATCCATTCAGTGTACTAAAGCACTGCTGATGGGCATTTCTAACTCTGGTACTCAGCATCCATTAGTCACATCTCTCTGCTATTGTGCCTCCCCTCCTGCTTGTCTGTTAGCTGGCTGCACTGTGGAGAGGGGACAGAAGCACTTCACTGCTGTGAGGATATGGTCAGTTGTCAATGACAGTTGGGAGGAAAACCCCGAATTCACCAGGCCAAGGAGAAGGGGGGGTTTACTGACATTAAAAGCCTGGTACTAAGCAAGGGCTGTAATTACTGGAGAATTTTCCCTAACCCTGCATCCAGCGCTAGGGACCCTGACATCACTGCAAAGCCTGACTAACTAGGACAGTCACAGGCAGCCCACATGACAGCCTGTGGAAGAGGCCTGAAAGAGGATCTCAACAGCCTCTGCGAAACAGATACTCAGCGTGCCTTGTGATATGGGCAAGGAAAAAAAAAAAAAAAAAAAACAACTTCAGAAGTGGTAGAGGAGTGTTTCAATGAGGGGGGATTAGAGGATTAAGTAACATGCAGCAAACAGAGATGATACATTCATAGTTTCTGTTCAAGCAAGAGGCACAGATGTTCTTCCTCTGAAGCATGATGTCATCTGTGATAACAGACCACACTCTGACCAGTCTTTTTCTCTTCATCTCTTTCACTTTTGCCTTTTTTTTTTTTTTTTAAAACCCACAGCTTCATGCTTAAACAAAGATATCACGCTTGCTTGTTAAAAAGCTACAAACTAAGATTGTAGTTCCATTGAAAGTATCTCCTTCAGCTTTTAAGAGCGGAAAATGCCATTTCTTTTTGAGAACATTTGTAGCAGGCTGAGGTATTTCCTCCTGGAGGCCCCCATTCCCTAACATGAACCCACAACACTTCCCCTACAAGTCTTCATAGTTGTTAAGATTGAAGATGAGTGTAATTAGCTTTTACTAAAGTTGCATGTGGTTACACTGTGTTACAAAAAAAATGTGAAGGATGTCTCACCTTTATATTGGCTTACAGAAAATTTAAAATAAGTAAAAGTGGCAATCTGACCTTTCCATTATATGAATAACATTTTTCTACTTGAAATGATTCAAATGAGAAATCAGGTAGTTCAAGTGCTGTTCCCTGTTTTCTGAGCCGTCCTTTCGCCTGCAAATCTTCTCTTGGCCTTCTTCCCCAGCTTCCCCTCAAGTGAGGGCTATTTCTTAAGAATACCACCCCCCCCCCATTTGGGTAAACCCTCAAAAGGAGCACCCACCAAGAAAGTTGCAAATGAATAGTGTGAAAACACTTCAGCAGTAGTATTCCCAAATAAAACACCAAGAGACAGAATAAATAAATAAATAAACACATGACAGTATAGCAGCCATACATTGAAGATCTGGAACAACCTACATTTCTGATCCAGTCTGATTATAGCTTAATACTGTGATAAGTGTATAATCACTGAAATATTTTCTTCTACAACAGCTCGGTTGCAGCATAAGATGTTCCAGCAAAAACAGGCCGACCTACTTTAATTTTGGGGGGGAAAAAAAGACAAAAAAGACAAAAAAAAAAAAACCTCTTTTCAAGATAAAATGATCAACAAAACAGAAGCTGACACCAAACCTAATCCAAAATAAAGTTTTTTCAGATGGTTCTTGTTACATTCTGGGAAACAGTGTTCGAATTCAGTTGCCTTGACTAAAAGCTATAACACCTTCAGTTGTTGATCTGGAAGTGCATTCTTCTTCTGGACTAACAGGTGCCATTTTTCCACAGTAAAAGTAGGAAGTTGCTTCAAGGTCTTTGCCAGTTTGCCATACTGTGCCAGCTGCTCCTGCTAATTACCAATAATGACTTTTTGATCCCCAGCGCTTTAGCAAATCCTTTGAGATTTGGTATTATACAGTCTAATGCGGGAAGGGCTTTTGTTCTGTGGCTGATAAATGTTGCGGCCAAACGTGCTATTTGGTAAGTGTGAAACTGAAGTTAGATCAAATAAGTCAAGGCGGCTGCATGCACATGTTTCACTTTCATATTAGGAATAGATATGAAAGTTAGGATGTCTTATTTTCATCTTCAGTTCAAATGTAGACCATCCAACCTGAGGTTTTTCACATTCTTCACAGTTTGCAAACATCGAGCCCTTGTAACCCACTTTGGGCTAGTGACTGTTAGGAGCACTGCTTAATCTGTTTCACTGGAGTCCTCAAAAGTTACACTAACGCAACACTCAGAAAAGCATCAGTGGCATAGGTTGTCGGCCTAAAAATAGACGTGCACTTGCTTTTAGCGAGTAGTTGAGAGATTCTGCACTCTGTGAGGTTTTTCCTGACAGAGCCCCACACCACCTTGTTATATTTTCTGGACCTTTCAAGGTAGAAAAGCTGCCTTGGCTTTTTTGATAGATAAAGATACAGCTCATCTGAAAATATACGAATTCTGACTCTAAATTTACAGCTACTTAATTATTTACTTAAGTAATGTGTCAAGTTTTTGTATAAAACATAAGCAAAGATAACGCTGTCTGATTAATGAACACTCATCTCTTTACTGATTAACCTAACCAAAATGGAAATTCTACAAAAACTTTCTCATCCAAGTTTCCTCTTCCAGTAAAGTCTCGTATGAATGGCCGTAGCAAGGAGATAACCGAGGTCGTTTCAGGTCAGATATTTTTAAACTTTTAGAGGTGAAGGTGACACTCTGTCAGAACACAGAGGAGGCAGCGGGATACAGGATGAACTAAAATGAATGAAAGGTGCATTCAGGGGGGGGGGCAGCTGATAACCTCAATCTGGCAAATGCTCCAACATCTTGAAGTGTTACTTGGTCATAAGCAGCGTTTTAGAGTTTGAGGACACACACATTTCACTTTAACTGTACAGAGTCTAGAATGTACCTGACATATTGATTAAGATTTATCAATCAGTACTGATAAGAGAGTCATGAAAATTGTTCCCCTGATTTCTTTTTTTCCAAGTCTTCAATGAGGGAGATAGATGGCTTTAAGGAATCAAAAGTATTCAGAGGAGAACCCCAGTTAGAGAGGGATTCATGAATTATTATAGTATTTTATCACGCTTTGTTCAAAATCGCCTTTAGGGAACGTTGTATTCTTGTAAGAATACTCACTTCTTCAAACACCGTCTTATCAAAAGGTTTAAACAGAATCCGATTCCCTTCATCCCAGCTACAGGTACATCTGCTCTGTATTCAGCATCACACAGCTCTCCCTCACGGTGGAGGGGTCACTTTCAGCCGGCAAGTGGCTCGTACATCTGTTCAGTACTAGTGCTGAGTTTGAGCGCGATAGCATTTCATGAACAACTTCTGCCACCCTATTTTCTTTCCTGTGATGAAGTTTTGATATGTAAAGTTGAAAAATATGTAAAGCTGTTTGGTTGCAGCATGTTGGTCATGGGGAAGGGGAAAAAGGGATTACTCCATGCGTAGCTTTGCAAATTTCATATAGTTTCACTGCAATTTTCCCTCTAGATGATGCAACACTATGCATAAACATGGCCATAAGACTTTGGTCTTTGGTATAGCGTAGCTATGAATGAGGTTTGCTACCAATACCAAAATTCTGCTTTTATTGAGACTTTACTTTTAGGAATATAAAAGTTTTTCAACATAAGCCTTTTTTCTCCTTTTAGCTAATGAATCTTCTCAAATGTTAACATGTTAAATTTGGTCTAAGATCTATAAAAACTTTGCATATATAAATTAAAGTCTTACTATCTGATTTAAGAGTAAGTGAACAAGATTACAAATCTCACCGGACATTTAATGCCAGCTTTCAGTATACGACTACTCTGTGCTGGAAGTGACACATGCCAGTAACATGGTTGGAAACCCAGCCTTATTGTATAGATGTGAAAACTTGTCTGCTACAAAAAAGGTCAGAGGGTCACATCCTCTGAGGCTGAAGGACAGACAGAAAGCAAAATTCATGGACATCCGGCCATTTGTTTCTGAGATACCTCGTCATCTACCAAAGTGAAAGGTTAAGAGTCAAGATCTGGCAAGTAGGCTTGGGTCAGTATTTGATAATATTGAATATCTGATAATAATGAATATCGCGTATTTCCCTCCATATGCAACAATTTTCATAATATCTGTCTGGAAAGTCCAGCCACCCCACAATAATATAGTATACCTATATACCTGAGCAGGACTGTATCGAGATCTTACATTTTGTTCCTGTGGCCCATTGTTGTCTGTGTTTCCACAGCGGCCTAAAGTCCCGAGAAGATTACACAAAATTATTACCTTACATTACATTATTCACAGCACTTTGAGAACATACCATGAATGAAAATACGGGACAAATTGCGATCCTGACCAGTCAGAAATGTTCAGCACTGCAAACCACAACCCCCAAAGTTCCTGAACCTTTGGAAAGTACTACCCCCCCGACCAGGTACCCTCAATTACCGCGGAACTAAATTTAGACCCTGGTTCCTGCAGTGGAAACGTGCATAGTACCTCAAAAGGTTCCTGGTTCCTGGGGAAAGTTTGTGCGGTGGAACCGCGGCTTAGCACTGGATCAAAAGGTTTGACAGACGAACTGAATCATTCTTAGGTCTTGCTGCTGTCAGGACAGTATTAAGTCAGTCCAATATATTAGTCAAACCTTACTAGAGGCCTATGATCACATGGGTCAAATCAACTAACAATCCTGTCTGTTGAAGCACATTGAGAAGAGCCACAAGAAATATCAAACAGCAAAGCAGCAGTGGCAGTGAAGGAGATATTGGTTAGGAAGCAAAGACAAGCTGAAAGAGGAGCTTTGAGTAATGCCCTGTCAGCTTTACTTTAACCCCCACAAATCTAACTGACCCGTCTCCCTCACGACACACACCTCAATTCTGGTGTACACCGTAACTCCTGCCTGGCAAGTGGTAACTGCAAATACCACTGAAGAACACTTTGTTGTATGCCTCATGAAAATATCAACCTGGACAACAACTCCCCCTCCTTACTCAGTTTTCATTCCTCCACTCTGACCTGTGTGTAAAGCACAGGAGCCTTAAATGCAATTAATCTAATTTCTGCCATGACTCAGGTGAAAGATGCAGAGCACTTTAAAAAGACAGATGCAAGTGGGTAAAGAAAAGTCTTTCTAAGAAGCAAGTCCATAAAAGGTAATATGAGGAGGTGCGGCGATGACTGTATATGTTTTTTTCATCCTGGGCTTAGTGCGCTGGAAGGTTCTGGCAGTCAGCTCTCATACATCTTACCTCAACAGTGTTTACAACTGAACTGACGGACACAAGTGGCTGTGCTTTGGAGGCTTTAAGATGAAATCAGGAATGAGACAGAAGTGCTACACAAGGAGAAGGAAACATGGGGGTGAAAATGAGGGGCAGCTGTGAGAAAGAAGTCCAAGTTCAACATCATCCTGACCAATACAAAAGGAGGAGGAAAAAAGTTGCCCTCTTTTTGTCCTTGTTTTTCCTGGTGCTCTTCTTTTTTTCTTTTTTTTTTTTAACTTCTTAAAAAGATGAACTATCCATTAAACAGAAAACACGTTTAGGAACATTAATTTCCTCTGATATGTGCTCTGAATTAAATATCTAAGAAAGCCCATTTGAAACAAAGAACACAGCACCCATCACACTGGGGGAAAAGGTCAAAAAGATTAAGGTACAAGAGCATCTTTGGAAACCTAATGAGAAAAATGCTGAAAACAAATAAACGGAGCATGTGCAATCATCCCTGCTTTTCTTATACTCATCTTGACTATATAGAACAGCAGAAGCATAATGTTGAAGCAGACTCCCAAACTGCAATGACAGTCACTATGACACTACATTCAAGCAATATTAATGCAAGGATGGGTGGGTGTCAGTCCAAGTCCAACTACAAATTTGACCAGTGTAGTTAGTTCTGACTCAACAATGGGTCTTTAGTGACTGTAGTTAAGTGGAAGAGTTTACATTAACCTCGTCAGAACTAAGCAAACATCACATAACACTGATTAGCCTGCATGAACCACTTCGCAGTTCCTTCTTGGTATTCCATGTGCTAGTTTAGTGAAGTTGATATAGAGCAGGGTTGCACAACCTTCCTTCGAGGCAATTTTCATTCTTCCTTAACTCAAAATGTAGTTGCAAGTTTACACCACCAACATTGCCCAACTTGACCTATAAGATACTTATTAACAGTTTGTGAAAACACTGTCAATTATCAGGTTTTAAACCATACTCCTTTGTGTTGAAAAGTACACACAACAATGTGGTGAGAAAGTCAACAGGTGGAGCCTATGTGGAACTCACCATAGCTTCTGTACAGCAACACGTAAAAGCAGAAGTACAATTTTAGGGTGTAGATAAGTTGTTTTCCTGCCATATGTGAGTCAGTGTAGATTTACACTTTAACCTTGATCTCACAGACCAGGTGTAGCTCTTTAACTGCCACACCTGGTCTGAATCATGCAGGAAACCGACAATTCAGGACCAGAGTTTAGATACTTCACATATGTCTACCAAATGTAAACAGAGATCTAGCCACAAGTTTTTAGTTTTTATAAACACTAGAAGAATGACACGCTCCTGCATTAGAGCAATGTACCTATGACAGACCACAGTGACATGTTAGCACCAACTTGTTTACATGTGCCAACAGCCTCAGTCATTACGACTGAGGCAATCACTCATCACTTCTGACTCGTCATGCAATCAAGTGTAGTCATGCACGAGTCACTGTCATGCAGTCAAGTGTGTTCACATAAGCCTATGATCAGTTTCAAACCTGCACTTAGTCTCTCTGGAAAAACTGACCATGTCTAGGAGCAGGCCAGGAAACATGGTTTATTTCTATCCCAGGTCATGATGGCTTATTAACAGGCCTGAGCAATATATTGGCATTTATAATTTATTGTTCAACACAAATAATATGGTTATCAAATATTAATTTCCCTGTTGACATCAACATATCACATTTGCAAGCTGTTTTGTTTTGTTTTGTTTTGACAAGCTCTGACTGACTGGTGAAGAAACTGGCAGAATAGAAATTAACTTACTGTCCACAAGAAAACAAAAACACTGGTCTGATAACAACTGTCCAGTCTGCTACGCAGTCTTAGACGACAAAGACTAGTGTAAATACTAGAATACTAGTACATTTCCCAACAATACAAACAGTTCCCAAGTATACTCATCCTTATTCTCAGACGAACCTCTGAACCAAGTTCACCTAAAGATGAGGAGTTATGAAAACTCTGAGTTACTTACAAACACAGATCTGCAAGCACATTCATAAAAGCTGTCCTCATTGCAACTAAATAATTTCATTCATAAAAAAAACTTTGACACGAGAGCAGAATGATATCTTGGTGCATTGCTGTATTCAATTTGAACTTGAAATTATGCTGCATCAACTGTTTGAACCCCCTAAATTCAGTTGTAATGACATGTGCATCTAAAACATGAAGTGCTGATAAATCCACTGAAGTGAAACGCTGAAGTGGACTTCCACATTAACATCTTTCTGTTTGGAGTCTCCATATGACCCGAGTTCACACCCACATTTGGCTCGGCACCCTCCTCAGATCAGGCGATGATGAATTGTTAGAAAATCATTCATTTGCAGTTTCACAAAGAGGGGAGGGGCGGCAACGCAGAGAGGCAGATACAGAAGGCCTCAATGAGCAAGCACAAAGGCACCGATACCCATCACGGGACCAAGTGCTGCATCGTACCAGCATTCTTTCTCGGGTGCTAGAATAAGACAACAAAGGGGCACAATGTGCCTATTCATCACCAGTACAGTATGCTAATAATGTAGATGGGATGCAGTCTCACCGCCCTGCCCTGGCAAAGAGGGAGGATCAATTGGGTCATTCAAGAAAACATTATGAAGAGGAAGCAAAGCAATTAGACCTGCACTTGTTTCAATCAAATTACAGTGTTTATGTGTGTGTGTGCTACAAGAAAATCAAACGCATTTTGATGTTTGCAAAAGGCATTTATCCTCCTCAGGTCTGCGTGATTATAACATTTTAATTTCATTCATTCATATTCATTCATTTCAATATTCAGTCATCATTATTGTTTCACAAAATGTAGCTGTCCAAGCAAAAAATAATTAAAAAATGAGTCATTCAATTCATTAATTTAAAGAAGATGTACTGAATGCACCGAGCATCAGTTTGATCACTATACGTTATTTTCAATACATTTGTTTATAGATAGGTGATAATTGGTGGGAAAACCTGAGCTGGAGAGTTATAAACATAATTGCAGAAGCTTCCACATTGAGTTCAGACAAACAACAGCACTGGGTTTGACAAGAATGCCTCCTTCTTCTTTTGAGCAAACAAACAAAAAATAAATAGCACGTCCAGGTTTTTATCCAAAGAAAAAGTTAGACCTAGCTCAACTTTGACACAAAGCAATGTGATGCCATCCAGCAAGATGCTGTGTTGGCCAATCAAATTCTAGCAAGAGGAAACAACTGTGGCTTTCAAGAGTTGTAAAATCTTATCTTGTGTTGTTTCAGCGCAGTGCTGTTGGAATATGGTGGGAGGAATATGGTGTTCAGTCACTCCATCTTGGAAAAATGTTGTTAGTAATATCATGATACTGACTTCAACCATATCAGTCAGCTGTAAATTTTATCTAAACTGTCAGAACAAATAGGCAGCAGATATCTAGAGTATATTTACTTAACTTTCGGTTCATTTATTATATTCAACACAAACACTGCTCAAGAAAAATTAACAAGAGCTTATCAAACTCTTTTGTTGTATCAAGTGAAATAAATTCAACTGTACCCACATTTGTACTGGTAAATTTGTTCTGTAAATTTCTAGTAGTGCCGAGGCCAAAAGCTTGTTTGGTGAACGCATGGCGTCCGTCCAGATCACAAGTGGCAAAGGACAAGGTGAAAAAGCCACGTGTTCACTGTGAACACAGCAGCTGTTTGCATGGAAACAGTGTTTGCAGTTCTCCTGTTTACATGATCTGTGGCTTGTCGTGGTCAGGGAGTCCCTGCAACCAAGGCTGAAAATCTCACACTGCCCTCATCTCTTCAGTCTGTGACTCATACAGTGTCATAATACACCCCAGTGTAATTATTTCAAGATTTTACTGACAACAAGCAATTGGGTGAATTTACGTGAAGGCAGCATGTTCAGAGCAAAAGCTTTTTGTTTTGTGACAAACATGCGTCACTTAAAATGAACAGACAATCCCGAGAGGACAAGTCAGCTGAGAGTGATTGTTGATTTCAATATGAAGGAGGTTGAAAAGACGTATAAAGAACACAGGGAACAACTATGAAGCACAAAGTCTGCAAATCTCTGATGCTTAGAAGATGGAGGTGACCCTAATTAGACGAGGCAGTGATGAATTATAACCTTGCTGTTAACGTGCTTGTAAAACTGCAAACATTGGAAATTAAACCACTGAGCCATGGTCCTTCCTGTTAATGAGAAAGAAGCAGTGACATTTAACCCAGAATTTACCAACACATGCAAACATGAACTGTTGCCTTGTACCTACAGTGTCAGGTAGGAACAGCAGTCATGTTGCGGCCGTGGTCTGGTGAATAAATAAAAGTGACATAAGGGCTATTATGCAAGTTAATCTGACAACAAGACATGTTCCAGAGACAGTTATCTGTTTAATGTTTACTGGCTGCTCAGCAAATGGCTTAATGAAATATTCCAACTGCAGGTACAGCGCAATCAGGCTAGGAACAGTCTGTATGCTGCTAATACTGACCTTTTTAAAAAGGACCCTGAACAAAACAAATAGAGGTGCAATTAGCAGAAATCTTGGCCATGTTTCCTCTGAAATGAAAGACGCTTTTACTTGATTAAATAAAAATTCAGGAGTCGGATAATGAACATGTATGTGAGTAGAGGGAGAATCTGAGAGCACGGTCCTTTCATATAAACCAAAATTATTCTTCACAACAAGACGTGTGCATAAAGACAGTGGGTCAAGAATTAACAGTTCTAGCATGCGTCTAGTATGACGTCGCCGAACTCTGTATGGCTGATTGAACTACCAAACTTTTCCAAACCCATAATCCATCAAATTAATTTCTACACATCCCCAGAATTTCCAAACCCTAACAAGGAACCCTGTACAATAAGAGTTTGTGGATAAATGGTGACATGCTCGCAGATGCATCCTGTTCCTTCGCGTCATCTCTGTGTTCCTCTTGGAGACAGCAACAGATAGACCTCAAGAGAAACCACAGAGGCTAAAGAGGAGTGGACGGAAATGACTATGTTCCTACTCAATGTAAGAACTGTCCAGCTCTGCAGATATATCACTGGAAAAAAACATCTAACTATATGGTGTCAAGAGAACTTTTGAGCTTGATACAAGTTTAATTTTGAAAATATTTAGAAGAGATTGTGATGTTCGCACTGTTTTGAACACAGATACCTGAGTAGCGAACTATAGCTGTGTGTTTGGCTTTACAGGAGTCTCATGATTTTCATTAAACTGGCACAGCTGCTGGGTAACAGTTGAATAAGGGAGTGGGAGATGAGCCTCTCGAAAACATCACATGATCCATTTTGTACCTAGACATCAGTCGCACAAGTGACCCACTGTCCCAGCAGCAGGTTTGTCAGCCCGGGTAAGCCTGTGAGCGCTGATTAACCACCTTGGATGTCCTTTATGAAAAACACAAAATGGACCCTGAAACTCAATGATGCAATTTTCCTTATTTGATCTCAAGTCACGATTGAGAACACAGAAAGAAATAGTTCAATATAACAGTTCACACTTTGTTTTCTTTGTTTTCTTTTCTAAAACACACTGATACACAGTTCGGGACAACTGCGGTTACAGACCGTGTATCTGAGTTCAAATGTCACCTCAAATGTTCTCTGGTGGTCTCTAGGCCACAATAGCAGGTAAATAGATCAAGACCTCCAAATGATTAGCTGGTTACCCAAAACCTCAATGAAGAATCAGCAGCAGTCGGTTGGTGGTTAGAGGGCCTGTGTTGCTGAATGAGCAGCAACTGGAACCAGCACTGACACAGTAAGGTGCTCCACTCCCTGTGCACTCATGGCACCATAAAGTGCTATATTTGTATGAAAGCATCTTGAAGCTGCTAGTGTATTTACATCATGAATGCAAGTGAAGAAGTGGTAAGTTAGAGGGAAATAACTGATTTACTGTGGTTACTGTATTAGAGCAGCTGTAATAATGTAGCCTGTTTTTGCATTTTCTAGAATATTGTTCTTTGCAGTCATTTTATTTTATCTTAAGCAAGATCTTACTGAAGTATTACACTTATATTGTACACCTAAGAAATCAGTAGCTCATTCTTCATTCTGAAAGACACTGACATTGCTGTTTATACCTTCATGAGTGAGGAGTCTATCGTCTACTTCTAAATGCGGCAGGCACTGTACGTCAAATGAAATATACCATTATATGATTAACAGCGCAGCCTGGACGGGCCCAGACAGGCCGAGACATCCAGCTCCTACATTGGGAGAGAATGATGAGCAAAGGTCACAATGTAACCTTGTGCTCCTGGTAGCAAAACCAGCCACAGCCACTTCACATGATTATATGATGACACAGACGCGTGACTGCTTGCAGGAAGGGTTTTTGTGTGTGTGTGTGTGCGTGTGTGTGTGTGTGAGGGGGATCAGGTTTAAAATCTGACACTATAACCTGTTTACAGTGTTGGTACTTCAAGACACATGCTTGACTCATGTCTGAAATGTTTAGTTAGTCTTCTTTATTCAATGCGACTTACAATGAATAATTATGGTCCCAGTAATGATGTTAGTACTCTGGTAAAAATATATTTAATAGTGTCTCTTAACTCTATGTTTCAGGTGGGAGTAGCTCTGCACTTTTTTGAGAATAGTTTCCCTTTTACCCACAAGAACTCCTCAAAGTTTATATTATTTAGGCCGACCTGACTTACTAAATCCTCATACAGCAGCAATCTAATTTAAGTAATCAATTAGTTGATTTATGTTTTTTTTTTATGTCAAACTGTGTCTAGCACTATCATCCCTTCAAAGAGTAACCCAGCATTGCAGATGGATCCTTTAAACTCTAGTGCTCAGTACAGACTAAAGCATATATGTGAATATTATGTCTCATCAGTGTCACCTTATTCTGTAATGAAGAGCATAAAATATGTCTACTTCCGAGTAAACAAATGACCCAAACAAATAAATAGCTAAGAAGGGTTAGCAGGGGCTCTTTAAATCAAAGGATTTTTCCAGTTAATATGCCGTGATAACCACTTAACCATTTGTGAAAGAACATCTGTTTTGAAAAAACGTGTTTGCCTCCACACTTCCTCATTTTCTGCTTGTCTGGCAGACTGCGCATAGAGGAGTTTCTCATTTCAACATTTCTTTTTAAACACAAGGCTTTGTTACAGTAAGCCTTGAAGGAAATTTCCAATATTTCCAAGAAGCCTGTGGACATCCTCAAGAGCTGCAGGCACAGCCATTGCACAAGCCATCCCTTTAAGTCTTTATCCAGCAAGAACTGCTGCTATTTGTTTTAAATATTGCAATTGAATTAAATCATTATATGTTGACACAAAACTACAGTATCTGTCAAGAAGTCTATGAAGAAATCAGTCTTTGTAGATTTCAACAACTAGAGAGAGTAAAACTTTTTATATCCCCTAAAAAAATCCTCAAGGGACAAAAGCAAACTGCAGAAAAACTTGTTGAACCAGGACATGTTGGACAAAGTGTGTTTTTTTAATGGCTGGATCTTTACATGCTGTATGTTGACACAGGAGGCTTGGACCGTTGTTATCCTCGGGGCACCCCCCCGCCCACCCTCCCAGAGCAGCTGAAGCAGGATGTCAACTACAGCTGTATAGGGGAAAGTTACAAGTTTTAATTCAAGCCATGTACTAAATCCCTGTTGTCCCAGTTTAAGCGCCCATTGCCTGAAAGAGGGGAGCGACCTATTTCAAACGCTCTGAAGATAATTTCTTGGGAAATAAGCAGATGTTTAGGGGGAAAAAAGGTTTTTACTGCAAACCAATTACCAACCCCATAAAAGGAACAAAGCTGGAGGAGTTGCTTCACTGCTGTGTCAGTAAGAGTTACTCTCTCATAACAGAGGATGACGGGTGTGTCCCAGAAAATATTGGGGTGGTTTGTGGGAGCTAAGTCTTACAGCACACGCACTGAAATGTTTAGTTACTATGCATACCTTCGGCAATAAGCTCTTCCACGGTGACTTGATACCGGCCGACTGCAAACACTTTCCCGAAGTAGCTGCTGACTCCGGAGCTGGAGCCGGACCCGGACGCCCCTCCGAGCCCGCCGCTTTCGGACTTTGGCATTCTGGAAAACTTCTTCATCCTTTAGTTTCTCTTTCAGTCCGCCCACCAAATGCAGTCCCTGTTTGGTGCTAAATTAGCCGCACAGTCCAATTAAACTCGGTAGTGTCCGACGTCCCCTATCTACTTATCTGAAATCTTTTCTTCTCCTGCATGCTCCGCGTCTGGTTCTTCTGGAGGGACTACTTGCTGACGGGTGACACGACATGAAAGTACAGTTAATATACAGGCGTCACAGTGGGATGATACAACACCCGTCGGTCTCCCAAAGTCCGTACCACTGACAGCATCCACTCACAAATGGGCAAAAACAAAAAGTGTGATAGGTTCGTCAGCCAATGTGACACATCACGCTAGCTGGCTGCAGCCGTTGCTAGCGTGCATGGGCTCCGCGGTGTGCAGTCAGGACGCTCCGCCAACAATGAAAAGAGGGCAGGGGAGAAGCACAACAATGCAGCTGGCACCGGTGTTGATAACACCTCCTCCGGCGGCAAGAAATCCCTCCTGGGTTTATATCCAGCCCGATAACCCCCCAAAAGCAGCCTCGGCGTTGTTAGCTTCACCGCGACTTGTTCACTTCACTCGGGCGAAAGTGGCTAGTTAGCTCGCTAGCTGCGGTGGTTAGCGGCTAACGAGCTTCGCGAACAGCCGCAGCGGTTCCTCTACGAAACGAGCCACCCCGAGTGCAGGTGGGCTAACAAAGTAGGAACCCGAGTCTGACACAAGTAAGCGTCCGCTGCTTATCGGAAACCCTCCGGCGAAGTCGTTTTCGTTAGGTTCATCTGTGCCATATCCACTCCCCCCGTGTCATTTTTGTTAACGTTAAACTTCTCGTGACTCTCTAACGGTAGGCTACAAAATAAGTGGGTGGTTTGTTATTTACCCAATGAGAGTGACAACCTAACATGACGTGGCCCCGCCCCCCTCTATTGTTATGATTGGTGTAAGTGGAGAATGTATGGAAGCCTATTAACGTCAGGAAGAAAGAAGAATAAATGAATGAAACTTATCTGTGATTTAAAACTCACAACTCTCCTGCTTGTTCAAACTTTTTATTTTTCTTTTGTCATACTTATTAGTAATTTATGTAAGCTGAACCCTCTCTAAACTGGCCAGTAGATTGAGTTCTGGTCTGTTTTTTTTCAACATGCAGTTACTTGTTACTTAACTTTTTTACCTTACCTACCTTTTTGAATGCTATCATCCAGCTACACTACCATTGTGCATCTATAGCATGATTGTGCAGAGAAGCGGAACATTTCTGCAGCTCAGACATTGAACCGTTAGCCACGGGGCTACCTCCATACTACACTCACAGGGAGTGGTATGAAGGTTAGTGGATGAGGCCTCTTGCCACTTTCACTCAGATTGTGGACTGCGCTACCAGAGTAGACAGGACCATGAACCTGTTGTATACTAATGTTACAGAGGACTGGCATTTTTTTTATTTTTTTGGTTGTACTTATTTACTTCCTCTTTCCTAACTGTTTGTTGTGTAACTGTAACAAAGTAATTTCTTTGTGAGAATCAATTAAGTTTTCTTCAGATTCTGACACAAGCTTCACAGATGTGAAAAGTTTCTAGTTTTGCTACTTGTCCATGAAAGTAAACTTAACATCTCCGGGTTTATTAGTTTGACTTACTTAAGTTAGAACTTACTTAGTGAGTCACAATAATGCCATTGTTCCTCACAGTTCTCGTAGTATCTCCAAAGCCAGCGTAGCTTTGAATAATTACTTTTTTAAAGGAGAAATTCATCAGATGTGGTGAGCCTCTGGCCCTTACAAGTGTAGGCTGTGTATATACATATATCTGACTTTAAAGTAAGTCAAAATTATAGCATACTAAATCAAACTTCGGATTTAGTAAGCCCTACTTTTGATATTTTTATTTTTCATTTCTTGCCAGCAATGGGCTTCCATAAGAAGCACCCAGACAATGCTCATCTATAATGGGGCGGCGTCAGTGACAGACAGACAGCAGTTTGGTTGAGGAAGGAGAACACAAAACAGGCTGGAAAGAATGCAGTGCATGGAGAAATAAACAAACCTCAGGCTAGTCTGGAGTAATGTGTTGTGCCGATTCACATTTATCATTCTGTTCATTAATAAAATCAAAGCTCTATCTTCATCTGTGTCTTTGTTCTGCCTGTAAAACATTGCTCGTCTTTTTTAAGGAAGGGTTTTGGCTGTTACTTCCTCAGTATGTGTGAATTGATCTCTCGACACTCCCTTCAATTTTAATGATCATCTGCAGTGGAAAAAACAATGTAATTTTTTCGCCAGACAGTGCCAGTGAGGAAGTCGTGTGACAGCTGCCTACAGGCTTTGTGAACAAAGGCATGTGTGTAGGCTGGAAAATCCGCCACATTATTCTGCAGACTGCATTCCTTCACTGTCTAAATCATGCAGCATCACCAAAAAGTCACCTCTGCCATCTACACATCAGCTGCTAGAGGTGGAAAATGTCTACTTCTGTGGATAACTGGTCACAATTAGCATATTCAGGTCAGTGGTTATTGGGGGAGCACATGGCTGTGATGGGGATTACATAAGAGATGAGGAGGAGCGGAGCGGGATCACATGACTGTATAAACCCCCATGTCTGGACGCATCCTGTTTCTGCAGGGGGGAATCTTTCCTCTCTGACACACTTATTGTTGTCTCACTGTCTGTCAGGTATATACTGCCACCTGTTGGTGTTTGAATACCCAGAAACATTATCCAGCAAGTACATGCAAGTATCAAGTCTGCTGGAGTGTCTTTGAGCAAAAAATGTATCCAGCTCCTGGACTGACCTCTGACCTCCTGGAGGACCTCCAGCCAAGGGACGTCTTCTAATGGGCGGTTAAAATACAAAACCAGATCATACCAACAGTTCAAAACAAACAGACAAGAAACCTTCAAAGCAGGAAGAAATATTAGCTTATAAACATAAGCTTTTTGACTGTTAATGAGAGCAGGTGAGATACGATGAGGTTAAGTTAACTGGCCCTTGAGAACAAGTTTGTCTTGATACATCATGGAAATGGCAAATATAACAAAAAGTAGACTAACAAGCTATTTACGGCAAACCAGAGGTCTCCAAACTGTGGGTCAGGACCCTGCAAGTCTTCTTGTGCTAAAGTGTTGCACAAAACATGCAGATTTGACTCCAGTTTGATTAAACTGTGCACCCAGGCTGGTGTCCGAACACTGATACAGAATATATTTTATACGGTCAGATGATAATGTTTCCAACCCTAAAGCTCTCTGAGGGGAAAAACCTGGGCACTGTATGTTAAGGGTTTAAACCCTCAGCAATATCCTACTGGAGAGTCCCACAAAAACATACTTACATATACACTTATACAATGTAGATAAGTGTTTGCTAAACCTAAAGACATGCGAAAAAGAGATGCTTTTTGCTGCGTGCAAGATTTTGTGGCTTCATGGAAACATAAAGGGAAAATTTAAGGAGGGAAATCAACTGTTAAAGATTCTGGTGAAATCTCTGTGTACTCAATATTCCCTACTATCAGCACTGCATGCAGTCTGCCCTCATCCTCTCACATAGTGAAGCAGTAGAGTGTTAGGAAGGCAGAATGCAGTGCTGGTCTGTACTGTACTTCTGAATGGCAGTCCAGTTTATGAATGGAGACTTTTCACATTGGAAGAATATAATTGGGGAAATTCACAGACAAGCTTACACTTCCTGGAGTCATGTCAGGAGGGATAAAAGCTCTGCTCTTGAATTCTGGTCTGTTATACTTTACACTTGGCATCACACACCAGTTTGGAGTCTGGAGCGCAGCGAGCACGGATGAACTTGGCCTACATTTCCTCGCGTTCCCCTGCGAGTTTCATTTTTCTTTACTGGAGCGCTGCTGGGCCTCCACACAACTCTGAGAGCACACACTGTCACAGAAGACACAGCCACACATTACAGGCTTCATACAGTCTGATATAAAGAACCGCAATAATGGATTATACAGGACTTCACTAGTAGGCTAACAAAACAAAGCTATCGGTCCCTGTAGCAGGAATATAACGTTAAGGGCATGAGAAAAATGAACAAGGTCAAAGTTGAGTACCACAGAAACAGATGAGCTCCGATGGTGACATCATAGGAGCCTGACAGAAAAGAAGAGACACTCAAACATAAGATAAGTATATTATAAACTCATATGTACACAAACAGCAGTATTTGAGCTCCAGTATCACGGGATTAACTTCAGAAAACAAACGAAGGATGAGGACATTCAACAAAGAGGCGTTATCTAGTTGAACTGTGGAAAGTGAATAAGTGATCCAACATTTTTGGAACTTGACCCATAACAGGGACTTGGTCCAAAAGTCCATATATCAGGAGAAACAAGGCTTTTAGTGCCTATAGTATAAGAATGTCAACGAAGTTGGGGAATCTGCCCCTCGACCTTTGCTGCATCTATTTCTTGCAGGTAACATAACTTAATTGAAGTGCAGTACTAAATCACTTTTTAAGATTTGTAGACAATCATTTTGACCTTTAGAAAGAAGGAGACTCAGAGAACAGTCAGACGTTACACTTACACATATTCTACTGAAAACAACAGGGTTTTACCAGTGTTACTGACTGAATATCACTGCTGCAGGAAATGAATAAGATAAGAAATTTTGAATGTGCCTGTTGCTTGGTGCGTGTACTTCACTCCTCACGTTTCACTCTGCACAAAGGACGTTACTTTCAGTTTCACTCATGTCATAGAGACTCGTCCTGACACTGACCTCAGTCACTGCAGCTGTCCCTCAAAAAGCCTTTTGAAGCTGTCACAACTGGCCACAATAACCTCACACTGATGGTTTCAAACACAAATTTGTCCCCACAACCACAGACAGACATGTATACACACACGTACATGCACTTACAGAAGTTGATCTGCAATAAAGCTATACCTCTATATCCCCATATAGACGACAGCTGAGTCATTCTATGAAACAGGAGCCATTTGGGTCTCCAACATTTGGTGAGATGTGTTAAAAATGTGCTAAAGTGTTTTTCCAAATCTTAAAACCATTAAGTCAGGTACTATTGCCATGACTTTAAATAAGAAAATACTACTTACAAAGACTAACACACTATTTTTTTTAGCCATTTTTCCTTAGAACATGGCAATTTTCACATGTCCATATTAAACAACTTGACATTTGTATCTAAAATATCACCAATAAATGTCATGCATCAAACCTTTATTATTGTCAGGATTATATGTGTCCCTATTTACATAAAATATAAATCTTTTTTTTAAAAATAAAAACATACTTTTTTGTAAAAAAGTAATGATTTGTGTGTCCCTCAGTTTGATTTTCCAGGGATGATATAATGCTATCCATCACACGCGTCTCAACCTCTACAGAGGACGTCACTTTGAGTTTCATTCATGTTGTAGAGAATTATCCTAACTCTGACCTCAGTCTGACCTCAGTCTGAAAAAAATCCCCTGTAATATTTTAGAATAGATTTTGCTCACAGCTACAGTTCCAGTTCGCTGTAATAACTGTAAAATATTATCTAAAATATCATTTCAAATGAGCTGCTGAATAACGCAACAGTACCATAGTAGTCATTACTTTATAAGAATGAGATAAAATAGTCATTTGATGTACATTATAAAACTGTCTTAAGCTCATCAGTTAAAAATACAGTAAATTCCTGTTCAATATTTTGAAATAATTTGTTATCTATGTCATTACATCGACAATATTTACTTTTGTTTATCTGATTTGTGGGGAGATGCGTTTAACTTTTCTCCCATTTTACTCCACCTGTCAGGCTTTATTATTGGATGACAAAGATCACAAGCTGACTGACTTTGACCAGTTAGAAGAACCAGTAAGTAAATAATATGAAAGTCAATGGAGAGCAGCCAAAGGTTATTAGGTCAGAGGTCAGGGCTGTGGTTTCCTGACAGTAGATGCTACCAAAAAATAATCTATAATAAGAATAAAACATTGAACGTTCGTGACGTTCAGTGTTGTTATCATTCCTTTACTCGGCCACTAAGCAGAACAATAGATTTGCAAACGGTTGAAGGACAATACCAAAACATGCTCAATCAATCATCAAGTAACGGCTGAGGGAAGAAAATCAATGTGTCTCATTTGCAGCAGCCTTGGCTTTAATGAAGCAGCACGGCCTCGTGGAGAGGAAAAAATAAAACACAGGAGCTAACTCAGATCTATCTGAGGATAAAAACCCTGAACAGAAACAGTAGAGCCATATTTAGCTGTGAGAAATGGGAAGAAGTCCAATCACCACAACAACACACACGGTGTCTCTCCTGCTCAGAGATCATTTAATTTGTTTTTAATTCAATTAAAGTTTAAAACAGTTTCCTCTGTTACTATTCTACAATAAAAACCCATCAACAACAGTTTGACTCCCACTGAAAAGTTCCCACTGGGAACGTGGAGCAGAATGACAGGAGCCTGAAGGGAGTGTGGGGGGCTGTGAGAACCAAACACAGCCCCTTCTCCTCTCGGTACATCTGAGTTTTGTTGCGGAATGAGGTCTTTATCTGTGACCGAGAACCGAGACATCTGCTCTGAGATCTGAAGCAAAACAATATCTGGTTCCTTTTAGAGCAAAGAACATGGATCTCGTTCAGCAAAATGGGAACACATGCAGGGAGCAAATCCTTAAATGATTCAATTCAGATGATGAACTTTCACTTCAAGTGATGAAATTCAGATATTTACCCCCCACCCCCCCACCCCCCCCACACACACACACACCGAAATGAGTTCATGAAGTTTTGTTAAATGATGCCAGAAAACATGTGCAAGTGGGGCAGAAGCAACAACAGATTTCAAAAAGTGGACATTTGTCTAGTCTTTCAGTAAAACTATAAAACCCAGTGGCGGCCATTTTTAAACATTTAGACATGACAGACAAAGTTATTACTGTATGATTTCATGTCTCATATATTTCCTGGCAACTTACAGACAGAAGAAGAAAAGCACAGTAAAGTGAAGCAGACCGTAAAGTAACAGTATAATGTGATTTATTTACAAAGAATTATACATTTTATTACTCAAAAATATATCTCAGTGTGTAATCATAAATAACCTGAGTATGAGTCTGATCTGTTCTAACCCGACTGCTGTGTGAATTTTTAAATCACGTTACGATGATCCATCAATCATCCATCAATTTCAGGCAAGTGAGTATAAAAACACAAATTTATTTATTTACCTTCATTGACTCAGGTGAATCCCACTGCGACATAAATGTCATTTTAAAGAGAGACCTGAATGTACATAAAAAAACCCCCATAAAAACAAGATAGTCCAAAAAGAATAAACTATACGATTTAAATAACAAACAATAAAAATTACAAAATTGTAATAGAAATACCACACAAGGAAAATTTAAAACATAAAATGCAAAGATTAAAACACGGTTAAAACAATTGCATTCTGTTTTGAGAAGGTTGAAAAATACCCATAAACAATTTATTCTAAATAAAACTATATAAAAATATAATTCACAAGGGTCAGTTGCAGTGGTCAGTGTGTAGCTGACGACACAAGGATTCAGTGTAATAGTTTAAAGATAGTTTTGTTTACAATTAAGCAAACTCCATCTCCTGAAAGACCATGTAATATGGTCGAAAGCTCCGGAACAGTTGTGTGAGTGGACCTTCAGTGGAGCTGTTCTGTCAAAAAATAAATTCAAAAAGTCCAACAAAACAGGTGGACACTGACTCATCAGAACATTCTCTGATCAGCCACCGTGGTCTCAGGAGTCAATCAATCAGACACCAACACGTCAGAGCTGCTCGTCACCGAAGAGAGTGAAATGAAAAGTCATATCACACCTGCACCTTCCTCCTCCTCAGTCTCCCGTATTCAGCTTATCTTCTGTCAGTGGCAACAAAACTAAAAGTACTGGGAAAAGCAGGCTGCTGCTCACTTCTAGAGAAGGAAATTTAATGTCTCATAAATTCTTGGATATTTTATTATTTATGCTGTAAAACACATGAGCTGCAGCCTCTGGTGGCGTCCAAATGAAATCCACAGACTTATTCATCGTCCCTCTGCAGCACCTCGTGCCTTTATGTCTTTCAGTCCCGCTGGGAGCCGACAGTAAAACTCAGGCCAGACACACTCGCAGACTATTGAGGTGGATGACAGCCCGAAGGCAAAGACGTTTTCCTCGTTAAAGCCAAAGTAATCACACCCAGAGTCCTTCACTCCCCCAAACCCTTCCACCCCCTCCATCTTTATCTCCACTGAAGGAAAACAGGAAGGGAGGCTGCAGGCTGACATCTATATGTCTTCATCCCCTCACACATCCCTGGCCTCAGTGTGTGTGTGTGTGTGTGTTCGATAGTGAGACAGGGGTTGGAGGGGTTATCAGCACCGAAAACATTTTTAAAAACACTTCTTATTACACACCATCTTTGTGACCTACTTTATAGCAGCCTGATATATGACCCAGTATTCTCTTAGCATCCTTGGAGAATTCAAGCTGTTTTGGTTCGACTCGACAATAAGGCAAACTTATCAAACTGAAATAAATCATGTATAAATTATTTCCTGAGTCGTGATAAGTTGTTATATTGCAGACAGCAACAGTGACCTCATTAATGTTGTTTTTCACTCCACAAAAAGCCATTATTCTTTCAGCTCACTGGTGGAGTACAACTACGTACAAGTACTACATATTGTACTCAAGTAAAAATTTGAGGTACCTGAAGTTTATTTGAGTATTTACATGTAAAAGGTCACATATTGTATAAAGAGGTTTTATTATTTTTGCTTTGATTATCAAAATAGTTGCTGCTTAATCTTCTGACGATCGACTAATTGTTTCAGCTTGAATAATATTTGTATTTTTCTTTTACACAGACTTCTCTTAAAAGACCTCCTGGTTTTAATAAGACGTCTTGTTTAAAGGATACAGTCACTGTTTTCCACCTAATCAGCAGGAATTTCCATCAAGTCAGTAAAAAAAAAAACTTCCACTGATCTCCACATATGGCCTCTGTAAGCCTCTTAAAGCCCTGAGGTCCTCAGACCAAGAGACCATCTACAAACCTGCTGCCGAGTCTGTGGTGCCCCCTGCTGGGGACTTTCATGAACTACCAGACTGTAGGTGAGTCAGTGTGTCATTGAGAGCAGACAGTGATATGAAAAACATTATCAGCAGCAGTGATTTATAAAGTTGTTTATTACTTTTATTATAGCTACAACCAGAGAGAGAGGAAACAGTCAAGACATGAAGGGAGGAGAGAAATGGTGACACAGCAAATATGTTAATTTATCACACTGACAACAGCCCGAGTCCTCTGTGCTAACATGTAAATGTATTTTAATTAGTCTTTTATTATTTTGCTGAAGCTTTGTTTCATGGATCAGTAATTTCTGTATATTTGTCTATAAAAGGTTTAATGTAAAGATATATGTGAAACGATACTGACTGACCAAGAATTGAAATTGAGGTTAATTGAAAGAAAAGCTGCATTTAAATTCTCCTGAATTTTAAGTATTCATGTGGAACCTTTATTCTCGTTATTTAGTTGTTGTTGTTTTTTTATGGTATTTATTTAAGTTTCATGTTTTTGAAAGATCAGCTGACCTGCTGTTCACTTCATGGCTAAAAGCCAAAAGAAAAAAAAAAAGTCATCAAACTGACATCACTTACTTTCCACACATTGATAAATATACTGAATAATAATTTAACTGGCTTTCTGATTTAATTTGAAACTGTAACATGGATTTAAATACACAATAAACAAACTTAAAGAGCTGGACAAGTGGATCTCATATTATGAAGCTTTTCAACACAGATAAACTTATTATTATTGTACAGATTTGAATAGAAATCTCTTTTTAGTGTGTACTTGCTGCACTACTGCAGTACTTATGTAGAGTAGCACTTTTTCTGTAACATTAGGCCAGTTGTCAACAGGCAGAAGAAAAATACAAATGCATGGTACTGAGGTCTTTTGGTGGGCATTTCTTTTCAGAACAGGAGGTTGGTTCCTCTTGTGTTTTGTATAAGGACGAGTGGAGAAGTGGACGTTCAAGGAGAAGTGGAAGCAAAGCGAGAGAACCAACAACATGTCGATGTCAGGACTCATCACCTCCTCTGCGACCTTTTAGCAGTCTGTTCATAATCAGACTGAAACGTAACAGCCAGCATTCCTCTGTGGCATGAACTGGCCGTTTTCAAGTTTAAAAACCGATTTGTAAAGATCAACATGTGATTTCAAAGGACGTCTACCTTTCAAAGCTCTTCACGGCTCTAAAATTGTAAACACGTTGACAGTAGTTAGAAGATGAAACACACAAGTGTGGTAGAAGTGAAAGAGGGAGAAATCTTAAGAGTGTGAGTTAGAAGTACTGTGGGTTTCTCCTTGAGCTCAGGTGGACAGGCGCTCAGTCGTCTCCTCCACAGATGGCCTTCACACAGTCGCCGTGGTCTCCCGACAGATCCGACTGCAGGACAAAACACAAACAAGGCGAAATGTGTCATCATGCCACACTGACCAGCACGTGTTATATAACTAAACTATACAACACTAGAGAGTTTAACCAGTTTTAAATTCTTCGTTTTTTTAATTGGGATGTTGCCGTTTTTGTCCATATACTGAGCTAAGTGGAGAGTTTTGAGCACTTTCAGCTGTTTTTAGGTCTTTTTGGGACGAGTCAAAGTGAAGTTTCACTCGTTATTTAGGAAACGACCTGATGGAGTACAGACTGTATTTATATTGTTGTTTTTACATAACTAGGAGTTTGTTGTCCAATAGTGTCCAGGTCTTTCTATATTGTTCTGAGATTTTACCAAGTCTAACCTTGAGACTTTAAAGTTTTTGCTCCAAGTCTCAAGTCAAGTTCCGTCTCTGGAGAGTCTCAGGTAAATCAGTTCTCCCAGCATTTAAGTTAAAGTCAAGAGTCAAGTCCTTATTATCATTTATTTATTTTTGACTTAACTCTGCATCAAGTCCAAACCTTTAGTCTACAGGTCTGGTGCAACTTTTACCAGCTGGCAGAACTGAATTGTTTTGTTAACAATTCAACAACTACAGTTCCCATGAGTCTTAGCTGTAGGTGCTCTATCAAAACCTCAAGTGCACTGTAGTCGTTTAAAAAGGTAAAAACAATTGCTTTACTTTTACAAAGTGCTTATATTTTAAGTCTAGTACTGAATCAGCTTAAGCTAGTAAACTTAAGCTAGGCTAACTAGCTAACCCATAAGCTACAATAATGTAGCCTATATGAGGCTGTTTTAGGCTTTGCAATTTAACCTCCTCTTTAAATTTCCACTGAGCTTCATTATATCTGCAAACAGCCAGAAAACCCGCCGCTGGTATCCTACACTCAGGCAGCTTAACTGAGCCGGTAAAACCTTTTGTTCCTGCTTCCAGAGCAGCTCTGTCTCTGAGATACAGTATGTTCGTGTGATTAAAACTCCAAGAGTCCGTCCCAGTGATGGACAGATAATTTGTCAGAGAGGCTGGAGCAGAATACAAACTCACCGGCTACAGACAACTCTCACAGGAGGCTGGCTGATGCTTCGGCTGAGGATTTACCGCCCTGGACACCTGAGTTGTCTTTTAATTTGCCTCTCGGGGCTACAACAGGTAACATGGTGTCTTTTTTAAAAATCTCCTATGAGCTTGATCAAGACTGGAAACCCAACCTGGGCAACCAGAAGATGCAAAATACAGGGACTAGACAGAACACAAAACTTATTTGAGTGTTGTTTAAGGAATCGGCTTTCATCCTTTGCCAATAAACTGTTTTTGGAGTTAATGAGAGTTATAATAAATGATATGATAAAATGTTATTTGAAATGTCAGTGAAAGATTCTTGTGTCACATGAAGAGATGTTCTGGCCCCTCTCCACTTCACACGGCTCCTGTCATCCAGCAGATTAGTCACTTTGTCTCGGTGCAGTGTTTGTGCGTCTCAGAGGACCTGCAGGCTCTTGCATAATTCAAAAATACTTGGCTTCACAGACATCAGAGCTGCTCGCCAAAGCAAATCAAGCCGTTTCAAATCGAGCTTCATTTAGGTCAGTGAGATCGCACTTCAAACTCTGACAATGGATCGGTCCTCAAGAGAGTCAACTCAAAGAGGGCGGGATGAGAAAGATCAAATCTGAACATCAGAGTCCAGTAAAATCCTCTGATCACACTGGATTTGTAGTGAATTTTTGTTGTTGCAAAGTGCGTGCAGACTAAATCTACAGGAGGATCCTTTAGCTGAATGAACTGGAATGAACCCGGTAACATCCTGGTTACTCCAGTAGAATATGATTTAATCCTCTCTAGGTCAAAAGAGATGCTCAAACTATAGAAAAAAAGGAGGTCCTCACCTCGATGGCCGAGAGCAGCGAGTAGTCGTAGAGCTTCTTGAACTCCGCTCTGATGTCCATCAGATCGATCTCAGACCGACTCACCATGATCCGGTTCAGAGTCGACTCATCTGTTCCACCGCCCTGAAAGCAGAATCAGCATCAGTGGCACCACATTTTACACTTGTTTTAGCTCCCCTCCCCCAGACTACCCCGTCACAACACTGGAGTCTCAAAAACACATTTACTAGAATTTGTAACTTTGAATATTTTAGATGACAGGAGGCAGAAATCTATATTTATTTATTATCATTATCATAATTCAGATATGTAAAGTTACAGTAGGCTTGGGTGATATCTGATACAGTCCAGCCCAAATATCACAATATCATCTGTATGTTGTTTTATTTTCTGTTTCTTTTTTTTTTCTTTTAATAATACATAATTATATTATTGTATTTTATGTTTCAGTAGTTTTTTTTAAACAATATACAATCGTATTATTGTATTTTATATTTCAGATATAATCGATGCTGCCACTGAACAGCAGTGCAAAGTTCTATACGTCACATGCCAAGGTACAAAATGCAGTAAACACAGCAGTGAAATGAGGGTCGGACTCGGCAGCAGGACAGACTGTGCAAAACTGCAAAAATAAATAAATAAAAAAAATCCCCCATATTATGAAAAATACTCATATGGCGGGAAATTTTCTGTGGTGTAGAGCTTTACACTTTCTGTCCTTTCTCTTTATAGACAGATATGTCTTTATTTGATGCCATGGAACTGGATGTTGTATATTCTTTTTAGAAAAATCTTCAACTGACGCATGTGATAAAAACAATATATTCACCTTCATGCTCTCATGCAGACATTCTGCAAAGTAGGCCGGCACGCTCTTCACACATTTCACTGGAGAAGGAACAAGGAAAAAAAAGTTGTAAACAACAAGAACAAGAACAACAACAACAACAAGAACAACAACAACAACGGGATTTAAACTTTTCTACAAATATGAAGAAAAGATTTGAAAACGTACATTTTTGTTGCAAAATATTTATTAGATAATTTTCAGTAAAGTCATAATCTACAGTTTTTAAATATCAAACAAAAAGTAAATTCCCTCTTGACATGAAGATCTACAATACATGACCAAAAGTGTGCGGACAACCTACCATTACTCCTGTATGTGGCTGTTGAACATGTATTAACTTGCTGATCTAACAGCCGCCGCTCTTCTGTGAGGACTTTTCACTAGATTTTGTCCACATACTTTTGGCCGGACATGTGTGGGCTGTAATCTGTTAGAATGAAAACATTCCAGGTGCTATAGAGAGTATCACTATAGAGATTAACTGACCTATGGCGACCAGCAGCTCCTCCAGCTCTCCTGTCATCTCTCCCTCGATGCTTTGCTGCAGGGTCTTTCCACTGATGATCTTATATTCAACAAGAGCTGCACAAACAAGAGAAAAAACTCTCACTTTACGTTTCCAATTATTGCAAATTGACCGTTATTGGTGAAAACACAATATTATTCTCATCTAGAATAAACACAATGTGGTTTAAATATGGAAACTTTACTCTGTCTGAGTTGAGGTATGCTGCTTTGGCAGAGGATGTCGATAAATTTAGATTCATCGGTGCCCCACTTGTTCTCTCCGGCATCGTAAAGAGTCTGGGGAGAAAAAAATGAAACGCCTGAAATGTATTCAACTCAAAGACGGACAATTACTGGTTGAATAAAACATTTTCCCAGTGAAACAAGCTGAACTACGCATCATACTGCACCTTGGCGTCTTCTTTTGCCTTCTCCACATCTACAGTGGTGCTCTCGTCCCTCTGGCCCTGCAAACAAAAAACAAAACTCTAACCTACATTAACTGACTCCTACAAAAATAGAATTATATATATTTTTTTATCTGTCCAACAATACTTTTATTTTAAATTTTTGTAGACATAATTCTGAATGCACTGTTCACAGTTTTCCTGTATCGTGTAATGACGGACCTCGGCCAGGAGGAGCAGCGCTTTGGAAAAGTCTCCGGAGAGTTCATCCCTCATGGTCAGGGTCACCTGCGTCTCTGTTTCTGCGGAGGAAAAAAGATCCAAGATTCAACAGAGGACTGTGATGTTTGAAAAATTGACATTCACAGTAAAGTATCTATGAATCTAAAGAATGAAGCTGCTTTACCTTTCAAATAGACGTCACGCAGAGCTTTGATTTGTTGGTTGGATCTGGACGCGAAGATTTCAATCAAGGTGCTGTCTTCAGTTCCAACTCCCTACAACAACACATAGAGTTATTTTACCACGAGGAGAAAACTGTCTGAACTGCGTTTACACCAAGAAGAAGAACAAAGAGATGAAGCAGGATACGAGTAAAGATCAGAGACACCACACGGATCCGCTGTACTCCAAAAACAACACAAAGGAAGGAGGTTTGGGGCGATATCCAAAATATTATAACAATATAATATAATCATATTGTATTTTATGCTTCCTTTTGCAAAACTACAAAAATATCACATATGGCGGGAAATATAACGATATTCGAGATGATCACATATCGGCCCAAGTCTAAAAGAAAGTGACTAAATAAAGGCTGAATGAAAATCATGGGGATCAAATCTTTTAATAGTCGTTAGATTGTTTAAATCGCACACTACATGACTGTTGTATTCCTAATCACAAACCTTATTTTCTGCAATGATGAACATGATATTTGACTACCTGCATGTTCTCACAGATATCCCTTAAAATCAACCAAAGAAAAATAACGTAATAATCTCTTGAGCTATGTATATGTGGGCTCAGTTTTCCCTTTCTTTGCATGTTTAAAGGTCATAAACACCTTAAATGAACTTAACAGAGGTACTCCTTCAATACACATTTAACTTTAACATTTAAAATAAAAGTTTAAAGAATTGTTAAGGTGTACATTTAAGGGCTTCTCTCACTACTTCTCTACTAGGTTTGGTTAAAAAACAAATTTCAAGTCGTACTGGACAACATTTATTTATTCATTATCAATTTATTAAGTCATTAAATAAAACTTCTAAAAGGGAGACAATGATGAAAGTGAGAAAAACTGACTTTCATGGCCCTCATCACTTCATGGCAGTCGTACGCCGCCGGAGGGGTGATGAGCGCCACCAGCACGTCCTGTAAGTCGCCGTCGGTGTCACCTTTCAGGTCCTCCAGTAAAGTCTATGACGTAAAACGCAGCCCGTCAGTTTTCAAAACCGGCTGACACGCCAACCACACCCATGCAAATATATGAACACACACACACATCTACACACACACACGCTTATTACCAGACCACAAACATACAAAGTCACTTTAACACAACTCACTTTTGCACAAGAAAATCTTTTGGCGATTGAATCAAATCAGCGCAAAAAAACAGATGAAACAACACATTCTTTTTCCTAATAAAAAAATTCATTCATTTCAGGACTGAGGCAGGTAACACCTGCCAACAAGAACGAGAAAAAATACTAGTTCATGACGTTAAGAGTGTTTCGAGAAACCTGTTCCTGCACAGGGTTAGGTTAAAGCCGTGACTCACTCTATTCAAACATGTTTCCTATGAGCACAGACTCATGTTTCAACACTAAATAACTGCCGATGGAGCAGCAGGGGACTGAGCTGCTTTGAAAGCCTTCATATATACAGCATATATATATATATATATATAAATAGAGATGTTTTCTGTAATTCACTGTGGGTAAATGACAACAGCAGCGATATCTTACTCTGCCAGTGGCTTCCTGATAAGCTTCGCAGATGAGCTGCCTCTGAGCGTTGCTTCTCTGCGTCAAAACGTCAATCAGGATCTTCTCTTTGGTGCCTGGGACAGTTTTAAAAAGGAAGTGGAGGAAAGGTACATCAGTGAGTGAGAGAAGAGTTCATAGACTGTGATTTAACACCAGGAAACTTGTTTTACTCATGTTGTGGGGACATGAATCTGTTCACGCAGTCACTTTGTGGGTGAAGTGAAGACTTGGTTTGAGGTTATGCTAAGGTTAGGGTGAAGGTTGTGTGTGTGTGTGTGTGTGTGTGTTTCTGTACCAAGTCCTTCAATGGCGTCCTTCAGGGCCTCAGCATCTTCTGCTGCATTAAAACCAGCTTTGGGCGTGATGGTTCCTCTCTCTCCAGACTGAGGAGACATTCAGTGACATTCAGTTATCAGTTTGTTTTTCTTTCCCCCTCCGTTTCATCATTTGTGGAATAATAAATGTCACAGTAAAAGCCTGGAACCAGTGCAGAGTCTGAGTCGGACCTACTTTTGCTGAGAAGGAGGAGGGAGAATCCACGAGACCCTCCAGGTCATCCTGCAGGATGTTTATCAGTTCGGTTTAAAACGTACAATCAGTAAATAATAAACCTCATTAAAAAGTTAATTAAAAACACAGAACTTGTCTCACCCATAAAGACGCCATGATGACAACACAAAGTTCTTCTGTAAAAAAAAAAAGACTTCTTGTTATTTTGTGATTTATATTGACAAACTCAATGTTCGCGCCTTTTGTTCCTCCACCAAACTACATTCATGAAACAGCACATTTTCAACACGAACCACATGTTTACATTCTAGTACTCAAGTGAGTTTACCATAGCAATTTTATTTATTCATAAATTTATCCGTGCACTTCGAGGCTGCCGTATAAAAACTGAAGTCTTTAAAATAATTAAAATACTACCGCAAAAATCACCATGTCCAGTTTATCTAATGTTTAAGTTTTCTCAAGTTAATCTTCAACAAAATCTTAAACTTCCTCTGTAGAGGAGTAAGTTACTGTGATCACAACTTTATTTTACTTTTTATAGGATGTGTGACATGATTTCTTTTCTAACTGTAGCTGTAAAACATCTGTCTGTAAAATGTAGCAGAGGATCAAACATCCTTGTCAAGCTGACACATCTACACTGTGTGTGTGTGTGTGTGTGTGTGTGTGTGTCTATAATCAGCCCTCCCCACCCCGAAAATACGACCGGAAATAATGTGACACACGGATGCTACAGGAGACAGACACATAACATGGTGAAATACAAGTAACCACGGATAAACACAGGGAGAAAACCGGCTTTCGTTTGGTGAAATAAAAGGAAATAATAATAAAAAAAATGTCAGTTAGCACCACTGCGACACTTTCTTATGAGAACAGAATGAATAGACTTCAGTTTGTGCTCAGGTGACGATGCCTTCAGGAGAAAAATAATCATCTTCGTACAAACTTTTAACTTCAAAGAATCAAAGATGGAGCTGAAACATTAAAAGTTCATTTACAAACTAAGAAACTGCAGAAAATCTCACCTGGAGTTTTTTGTTTTTGCCTGAACCGGACACGTCTCCCGCCACTCCTTCCGTCTCTGTGGAAACTGGGAGATCCACCTGAGGAGTCATCTGACCACGCCCACTCCGCACAGGGAGGTGTGGCCTTCAGGGGCGGCTCGTAAACTTGACCTTTAGAGCAATTAAATCGCCTTTTATATGAAACACAGTAGTTGTCACTTTTTAATTACTCATGCTGATGTATTTTAGGCTCGGTTATTGTTTGGTTTCTCTTTTCTAATTTGCCATTTTCCTCTTTATACTTGTTCTGTTTTATCGATGTGGCATTTTCTTTTTTGAGTTGTCTATAGATTTAATTTTGATTAATATTAGAATCAGTTTTATTGGTAGTTTTACAGTTGATTCTACTTCACATTCGTTTTTTCATTCTTTCAATGATAACATTTCGTGTGAAATATTAAATATGAGTTTTAGATAAAGGTTTTGGTGGAAAATGAGAAATAAAGAAATAATGTGGAAGAAGATTAAGAGTTTCATAAGATTAAAGATTGGAACAACCTTCCGATATCACCTGTTGATGTGTTATTTAGTGGAAACTCTTACAGATACAGAACAACAAGTGAAGTACACTAACTTTCCCTTTAATCCTCAGATTTTATTTGGATTCAAAACATGTCCTCAGCATTGTAAAGCGTTAAATAGGCATTTGGATTTAAATTTAGAAATCCATCCTGCACACAAAAATTAAAACCACTTATTATACTTTTTAAAGATAAATGTTACGTGTCAGTTTCAGACAGAATTGCCACTTTCTCTGTCCCTAAATGTCACTTGTCCTTACAATCAACACTCAAATTTGGCATTAAGCCAGCACATCTATAAAATGATAAAATATCTGTATAAAAATCTTCAAGTTAGTTTCTTCTTCAGCAGCTGAACAGAAAAAATGAGCCAAAATAAACATTAAATACAGGACAGTAGCATGTTTCAGAATTTTTTTTTTTATTACTAAAAAAGGCACCAAATACAGGCATCATATTGATAGCATCATAGTTATTTTCCACAAAATGATAGCACCAAAAAAATATAATGTTATTTCCCAGAATTCCCCCGTTCCGATGTCGTTTGATAGGCACAGTTGAAAGAAGACAGGAGGTGAATCAAAGAGACGAATGGAGAGAAACGATTTGTTTTTCTTTTGCAGTGCTCTCCCACCAGTGTCATACACTTAAAAACAAAATTAAAAATTACAGTAACCTTAACATCGTGGGTACATCAGTAGCTGAGCGTAACATAATACATCATAAGAGGGTAAGATAGTAATACATACATGAAGAAAAGAGTGAGATGTGAGTGGGTTTTGTGTCTTTGGGCAGAACGAAGGCAGCTAGACGCACATCTCTTACAAAATACATCATTTAAAAAGTGATTCTTTTTTCATTAGAACAGGAGTAAGGCGAAAGCGCTCAGTCGTGCGGACGGGATCGAAACTTTCTCTCTGGCGTCGGATTTCTGTTACAATCACGTGGAAATTTTCACTTTTCTCGCTCTTGGGAGAAGAAAGAAAAAGAAAGAAAAAGAAAACACTTTGGATGATTCGCTTTGAGATTCATGAGGAAAATACTGCATGGCACTTATAATATTGGCAGCTGTCAGAGTACGAACAAAAAAAAATAAAAATAAGAAGAGTTATGTTTGTTCAACGTGACAGTACAAATGTCTCTAAGTAAGGCGTGACATACACTTCTTTTTAAAAACGCAACAAAAAGAAAAAAGGTCCTGCTCATGAGGGAAGGATTAACAAAAGATATGGCATAATTGCACTTGAAAAGTTATCATTCATTTGTGTTATTATTTACACTCCGCACTCATTCCGCCTCAGGCCATAGCAGCACACTGTGCGTGCTTAATACTTTTCACAGGAAGTCAGAAGCAGCTGATGCAGAAGTCGCTCGAGTCAATTTTGACCGAAGGATAACGGAAAAAAAAACTTCTACCCCGGCTACCGCCTCAACGGCAGCGGCGTTTAATAGCAGTGACGTGACTCGATACAGCAGAGAAGCGACTTTGTACGAAACAATCACCAGTGTCTGAGCTACCTGTCACCATTTTGGTGCTAAAGAAGGACGCGGACGTCAAGTAAAACAGCGATGAGAAGAAGGAGAGTCCGGATGACGGGATGCAGATGTTTTGGCTGTTTCATGCAGCTGACTGGTTCGTGGATTCCTGAGGTAGCCCAGTTGTGAAATGATTAAAACGCCGTGTAGCTGTCTGCACTTCACACTCTTCCCTTTTTCAAAGTGGTATAAAAATACATTAACAAACATCTCGCTCCTTAAGTACAAACTTTCTTTTAGAAAATACCTTTTTTTATTTTTTAATTTTTACTTCCCTCCTCCTCCTCCTCCTCCTCCTCCTGATCTTCTCCTCTTCCTCTAATCTTCCTCGTCAGTCTTTCAGACCTCAGTGCCGTCGTTGAGGTTGTTGTGGAGTTTGACCTCCAGGTTGACCTGTTTGACCTTGGCCTTGCTGTTGGCTTCCTGGTTGCGGTTGAGGATGTTGATGTTCCTCACCGTGCAGTGTTTGGTGCTGAAGTTCTTCTCCACACACTTGTCCATGCACACCTCCACCTTGGTGTTGAGCGGATACTCCTCGTAGACTTTCTGTGACTTCTTGGTCTTCTTCTTGGCCGACCGTCGGCAGCGGCGGAACAGGAAGCAGGAGGCCAGCAGCACCAGGACGAGCAGGGTGACGGCGGCCACGCCCCCGCCCACCGAGCTGCCCACGTGGGCGTTGAAGGTGGCGGAGGGCCCGGCCTCCAGGCGGAGCGACTTCATGTTGGTGCCGTTCTTCACCTGGTCGCCCTCATTGTCATAGATGAGCGACTCGTCGAGCGTCAGGCGCCCGCTGCGGTCCACCAGGTCGCGTTTGGGGCGGCTCAGCTGATAGGTCACTGAACGCTGAATCCTGGGGCTGGACCGCGACTCTGGGCTGATCACATAAATCACCTGCAGGTACCACTGGTGCCCCGCCTCCACCTGTCAATCAACAGAGAGAGAGAGAGAGAAGAAGAAGGGCATTAGCTAGTGAAGGACTGATTAATTATAAACGGTAAGTGGGATGAATTTATATCGAGCTTCTTCTTCTTCTTTAATCGACCACTCAAAGCACTTGATGAATGTACGTCTCGTTCACACACACATTCACACACACTCTCTGGAGGAGCCAGGGGTCTTAAAGCTGAAATCAGGTCTGTAACAGTCTGCGAGACGTTAAGTCTATGTCTATGTGAAATTAAATTCAGAAAGATAAAGTTTAAAGCAACATCAGTCACATCAGGTGACTCCACACACCTTGTAGAGGGCGTCGACCTTCATCGTGAAGCCGTCGACGCCCGGCATGGCCGTCATGGACTGCAGCTCGGGGAGGTCTGAGGCGAGGTGAGCCTCGAAGGGAACATCGTGGAAGAATCTGTCGCACACGTCGGGCTGTTTACGATCCTGCACGGGGGAAACGTGAAGAGAGAAAAAAACTGATCAGATCGCCGAGCAGCTGGAGACGAGTTCAGCGGCAGGTGTTTGGAAAATTCAGCTTTGCTCGCTGAACTGGCGATGTTCAGGTGCAGCCGTGTTGCTTATTAGATTTAGGATTGAGAAACTGCAGTAATCTATAGTTTTTTAGGACTGATGAAATAATCTGAGATGCAGGACAAATGCACAATGGTTTGTTACCGACGACTGATTTGCATGGAGTCAGTGATTTAAATAACCCACAGTCTTTGAATATCTTTGAAAAAATAATCAGGTGCCATCACACGGAGAGGTGGCACTGGTCAGACTGGTGGGACTGGTCAGACTGGTGTGGCAGGTACATTACAGGAGGAATATTAGGTCATAAGCAAAGCAACAATGAGAGGTGACATGAGTCTGCTGTTGTACTGATGGAGTGAATGCTGTGGAGACACATTAAACCAATTTTATCATGAAAATAATTCATGATCTACTTTTTTCACCCGCCTTTATTTGGTAACACAGTCTGAATCCTCAACATGTTGGTGCTTAATATTTAATCATGATGCTGGTAATGATATTTCCCCCCAGGTCAGCGGACATGTCATGCATTTTGAATACAGCTCTTCGATCAGGAGCCACAGAGCAGGGTACACAAACAAACACCAGTACCAGCAGCAGGAAGCGATGCTTCAGGTGCTTGTTGGGCTGGATGCAGCCGTACTGCGGCCCCTCGTTGTACAGCGTCCCGGTGGGGTCGAAGAAGGGGACGTATCCGTCGCGGCCGGTGCAGAGGTAAACCTTCTCCAGCTGCAGCTTGTAGGCTGCGTTCAGGTTCTGCTCAGGGTTCCAGAGCACCCTGCCGTACAGCGTCTGACCTGCAGAGGGCAGCAGAGGGACAGGTTTCCAGAAAGATATTTTTGAGTTTGTGCTGTGAGAAAGACTCAAACCTGAACCTGAACTGTGACTTATCCAAGCGTGCTGTCCAGTAAATTTTATCTGTGTTCTATGAATTCAAAAATCATCTGTTATATTATAAAAATGTGGAAACAACAGTACAGAAAAAAATAGAAAGAGGAGTACGGCAGAAAGGAACAAGAAGCAGCTTGTGGTTCCTCAATAAGAATCTCTAAATCTCTGTTTGAGGAAGTTCTGTTTGGAGTGAGTGAACTTCCCGTCGTACCCATGGAGAACGCTCCCTTGTAGTCCATCTCAGCCATAGAGACGTCGGTGGCGGCCGGGTCCATCATGAACACCTTCTCGTTGTTACACAGCTGGAACTCCGTGTTGAGGGAGTAAACCACGGGAACGGGCCGGTTGGTCTGCTGGAAGGCGATCGGCACCAGGAACCTGACGAAGTGCAACACAAACAAACAATAGTTCAAGGTTCAGCTTCGGGTTACCAGCTGTTACTTCCTGTGACAGACGTATCACGACTCTCCACAGCTGTGCGGCGTGCAGGCCGTGATGGGACTTACTTCTCCGGAGCGTGAGCCGTGCAGGACAGAGGTTTGTCCCCGGGGTCGATCCAAGGCTGAGTGGGCTGCACGGTGCAGGGGATCAGGAAGACGGTGTACTCTCCAGAATAGTCCTTCCTGTTGAAGGACACACATTAAGACAGCATGAGGTACGGTGAGGCGGAGTTTTCAGCCGGCGCACTCGCCCTCTGGCTGCATGGCTGTGAGTGGATGGACTGACCTGCTGTAGGAGCTGGTCGCCCTCCACAGCTGGTACGGCGAGTCAAAGGTCTGAGCGCTCCACAGCAGCTGCATGTCGAACTCGATGCCTCCGAGGTGGTCGGGGGCCATCAGGCGGGACTTGTGGCCCGGCAGAGTGTGGTGTTCAGGGACAAACTGACCTGGAGGAGGAAACACCGACAAATAAATTGTGTTTTTATTCCAGTGAAGCAGCTAAAATTTGTTGTATTAATACAATAACAGGCTGCTTCTGTAAATAAGGACTCATCATGGCCGCTGCAGCTAGAACAGGTAAATCCTGTGAACTGACCTCTGAACTTGGCGTGCGTTTTGAACTCAATCACCAGTCGTCCGTCCTCTCTGATGTAGATCCTGATGATCTGCAGTCTGGCCGAGAGGACGCTGTCAGTCTGGATACCTGCACGCGTAAAACACCAGCCAAGGAGGCCGGAGGTCAGGGCAAGGTCACCTGTCTTATTATCCAACACAACTACGAGGGACTGCACACAGCATCGGCAAAAACCACATTGTACTTATATACCACTGCATTTAAATGTAAAGTTCAAAGTTCAAAGTTCACGTGCACTGAACTTCTTCTGCTCAGCTTTCACTATAACTTCTGTATCTACAGTAGCTACAGCAAATGTTCTCATAATTACTTGGTTGAGACTCTACATATATTGTCAAACTGATCCAGGAGAAATGCATGATGGGAGACTCGGACTGACTTTACATTCATGATTTGCTCATAAAAAAACGTGCAGTTTTCCAGGTGTTTGCTGCGTCCAGTCCTGACCTGTCCTCCAGAGCACGGTGTCGTAGAAGAAAGAGAACTCCATCTCGGTGTGATGCTCCAGAGACGCCCAGCCTCTCGGCGCCGTCACGTAGATGTAGGACACATAGAGAGGAACCTGCACCGTCAGGAAGGACTGAGCCGAGTCCCGAACCTGGAAGAACAACAGCATGTTTTGATGTTGGTTCTGAAGTAAAGTTTGACCAAAACTTTGTGTATGGAGGGCAGGTTGGGAAAACTACGCCGTTGAGGCGTCTACTTCTGACCTTCTTAACTTTAAGTGACGCAATGATTTTCTCACACTCATACATGGCGGTCACAGAAAGTACCTGGAAGTCGGCGGTGACGGAGCCGCTGCAGACGTCGATGAGCTCCGTCATGTCGTAGTAGGCGTCGAAGGTCCAGATGCAGCTCTTGAGGTTGAGGTGCTTGTAGAGCTGGATGCTCTTGGCCTCCCGGACGTTGGGGTTGAACTGGTAAGGGCGGTCATAGCCCGGCCCCAGAGAGATGCTGTCGTAGGATACGTCATCCAGGAAGCCGGATTCTGTGGAGGAAGGTTGTCAAAGGTCATATCAGCTGAAACAGATCTAACAACATGGAAAAGAAAATATCATCTCTGTTTCAGGTCTCAGCGGAGCTCTGATGTTAGGGAGGATTCACAGCATGTCCACGTGTGCGTCTGCGACTCACCGGAGAGACCCTGCAGGTCTTTGAGGGTGACCAGGTTGGAGCAGACGTGCTGCTGCCTATAGATGGACTCTGACAGCAGGAAGTGCAGGTTGTGAAGGGGCATGGTGGACACCAGGGGGAGCATGCCATCCTGGTGGGGGATCTGCACTGAGATATGGATCCTGCACGGGGACAAACAGAGCAGAGCGGAAAAGACGTCAATAAACAAAACACCCGAGTTTCGGTCACACCGTCCACCCGCCCGCCACTCACCGGTTGGGGTGCTCCTTGTGCTTGACATCCAGGTATTTGAGCGTGGCGATGAAGGACTGGGCCTGGAAGCCTCTGGCGGTTCCCGTGGTAACAGGCGTGTGGCAGATGGAGCCCTCTGTGCCGATGGTGGCGATGTTGCTCCTCAGCGGCGTTCCGAGGTGACCGGCTTTATCCCTGGCCTGTGCCACGCAGCGGACGTGGAAGCGGCGGCTGAAGTAAATACTGTCCAGGACCTGAAAAGAGACAGAGACTTCAGCACCCACTGCTCTCTGCGTCCGGTGGAGCCCACTGAGAATATTTCTCGCCCTACGTCAACTCACCATATGGTTGACGCTGGTATACGGGGTGGTGTCTGTGACCGTCTCGAACGGGGACCGGGCCCCGTTGGTGTCGGTGGGGGCCGCCACTTCCCAGGAGAAGTGAACTTGCGTCTGGTTGATCCCGGCCTCTTCGCAGCGCTCCCTCATCACAGAGTACTTGGGGTAGTGGGGGTCGCAGGGGGTGACGCAGACCAGCGGGTAACCGGGAGAGGGAGTCTTCTTGCTGCCTTCCTTGATCACCTCCTGGACGTGATCGTAGTCAGCGAGCGAGACCACCTGAGGAGGAAGGAGGATGGTTCGCGATAGATTTGAGGTAAAATTACCCACCACTTAATATTTTCATGGCATGTGAACACAGCTGCACTGACGCATTTATCGTAAAAGCTTCTGGTGAAATGCATGCAAAATGTAGAAGCTGTAGACAAACGCCTGAAGGAGAATGAACAGCCATGTTTAGTGCTGCTGTTTTGGAGTGGCTGGATATGTATTGTTTCTTGTTTCTAGCGCCAGGCTCTGTAAGTGCTACAAACATGTTGAGCTGTCAGCGCTGAGGGAAACAGACAAAAGAATATACGTCCTTCATAAAACTGCACATCCTGTTCTAGTTTCTTCTGCTGCTCGTGCTTTATATCTCTGTGTTGTGTTGTTCTTATACAATAAGAGACAGACTGTGAGCTGTAGTTTCTGGTTGAACTGGTTGCATCACAGCCTCCATTATTTCATTTAAAGCACAGTAAACACTTAAAAGTTAACTTAAAGTTTTCTTACAATAGGCGGGGCAGGCAGGATGAGGCTGCCTGCAGCCTCCTGGTCCAGAATGGTCACCGTCGCCATAGTGATCTCCCCGAGCACCGCCTCCACGGGGTCATCAGGGCCGAGGACCAATGAGAAGGACTCGTGCCACTCCCTGTCCTCATTGGACAGGATCTCCACTTTGAACAGGATGTGGTCCATTCCTACCGAATGAAGAAACCGGAAGATGTTTAGTGAAATGATCCCGCTCGTACTCGCTCCTCCAACATCCACAACAAAGAAGAATCTCTTTCTACAGACAAAGCAACGTCTGGAAATCAGCTGTTGTTCTCATCAGCTGATTTGTCACATGATGGTTTTCGAGCCACTGACCCGGGGTGTATTTAAGCACTCGGCTCTTGGGATTGTAGTCGACTCCAGACTGGGCCGATCCGTCCCGGGTGCTGCAGCGGATCTTGGAGGTCCGGTCCAGATCCCCCCGACGGATCACCTTGATGTTCAACACCTCGATGCCGTCCGGCCCAGGAGGCTCTCTGACCTGATAGGACGCCTGCTCGAACTCGATGGTGGGAGCTGGAGGAAGATACAAAGATGTTACAATATATCTCATCATCAATGGTTAACGTTGCTTATAAACAAATAAACGAAGAAACAATAAGAAACATTTATTTAATTAATAGGATTTATTTATATAGCACCATTCGGACACAAGGCAGTTCAAAGTGCATTTAAAAAATTGGATTTAAAAGACAATAAAAAGCAGCGATTTAAATGAGCTCTTCAGTAGACCTCATGTATTGAGGAAGCTTGTTCCACAGGTGGGGGGAACACACACAGGAACTAAAAAGCTGCTTCACATCGCTTGGTTCTGATTCGGGGGAACACTGAGTGGTCCGGATGCTTCGTAGCGTACAACCGGATCAGAGATGCATTTAGGCGACGGGACTACTTTGTGCTTCATAGACAAGTAGGAGGATTTGGAAATCTATCATTTGACAAACAGGAAGCCAGAGCTGTGGTTTAATGAATAACAACAGACAGAGAGAGATAAAGATCACTGAGGTTTCTATTTTTTTTTATAACCTGCATCATATTTGCAGTGAACACAGTGATATCTGACATCTGAAAAATACATTAGATCCTGTCACATGCTGCTGCTACATAATGCTTGCGGCAAACTTAAGCTTAAGCGGTTCAGTACATGCTCTACTGGAGAATATGCATGTTGTTGTTCCACTAAACCACGATTTATGTTTTTCTCCTGCTGCATTAACAAAGACAAATTGACTTGATCCAGTTTTTCTACCTAAATAAATTAAAGAGCAACAGAAGTTCAGCGACATGGCGTCAGCGTATCTGCTCGGTGTGAATCAGGAGTCGACTGTAGCTCCTGCTTACCGTCTTCATCGTTGGTGATGGTGATGGTGACGATGTCGTTAGCGCCCACCATGGCGCCGCTCCAGTGGTCTCCCAGCGGCGTACCGAGGTGCACCTGGAACTCCTCCTCAGGCTCGAACACGGAGTCGTCATTGATGTGAACCGTGCAGTTCTTCACCTGGGAAACACAAATAAAAACAAAGAATGGACTTTAAACTGACGACAAAGATACAAAAAGACAAACTGAAAGAAAAAATTCTACCTTCTCTCCTTTGAGGAAAGTGATGCGTGACTCATCAGCGTTTCGCCGCTCCTCGAAGTCGTCCATCACCATGGCAGACATGGTCCGGGTGAAACACCGCACGGATGACTTGAAGGACAGGTCGCCCGTACGGATGATGGGGATGTGGAGGACGCTGTCCTTCTCCTTCACAGTGTAGGCGCTCTTCTCAAACTGCATGCTGGGAACTGAGAGAGAGAAATATGACATTCAATTCTAAACACTGGTCAACACTAATCTATGAAAATATGAGATGATAAAAAAAAAGAAAAAGAAATGCATATTTGATGTGAAGTGGGTGTTTTAGAGTCAGTTTGTCCTCGACACTTGACGAAGGTCAATAAGATCAATAAAAATGAACAGAATATTGTTGATATATGGCCTCTGGTGTTTACGTACTGTCCTGGAAGGTGTCAGTGATGACCACGTTGGCTTCGTAGGGCTCCTGTAGGACAGCACCCTGAGGAGAACTGAGGAAGACCACGAAGGACTCGGATCCCTCGATGGACGGGTTCTGGACGTCGTCCATGATGGTCAAACTGCAGGTCTGTAAAAATAAATAAATGAATCAGCATAATGTAAACTCAGCGTATCTGATGGTTTCCTCAGCAGGTGCAGAGGAAGGTCAAATTCCTTATTTCTTCATGCATAATTTAGATTTTGTCTTTTGAGTTTTTCATGTTATTGTTCTCCATCAATCAGCCTCATCATCGGGCTGTAAACAACCTGATGCGTCTCTAATACAGCCTTTATTGGTCTCCATGGAGACCTTGAACATCTTTATCCAGGTGAATATGTTGATGAAGGCGCTGCACCGGTTCAGTCGTGTAACTACTGGATATTTGTAAGAGAAGAACTGTAGCAGAGTCTCTCTCCTCACCTCCTCGGTTTTCCCAGGTTTGAACTCCACCTTCTTGGAGCTGGGGATGTAGTCGACCCCCGGGCTGGCTGAGGGGGGGTCTGAGGGTCGAGTGGCGCACCACACGGACGTCAACGAGGAGAGGTCGCTGCCGTGGCGCAGCACTGGTATTTCGATTGTGCCTGAAGTGTGGAGATAAAAAAAAAATTAAAGGCAGGTTTGGACATTTGGAAAGTATCAGGATTTCTGTCTCCTCAAACTATAGACGCATCCTGAGACAACCTGAGACACTGGGTGACCTTCAGTAACTCCGCTTTGCTTTGATCTGCAATTTTAAAGTCATTTAGTCAATAGCAGCAGAGGGAAATTGACTGCGAAACTTAATTTTGCAGCGACTAATTGCAGCGGCTGTTCGATGATGCACGGTTGCTGCCTTTATTCAAGATTAGAGCCACGTCAGAGCAGCACAGAAGGAAAAGAGAGAGTGTCGGGCAGAAGAAGAGGAGAGGAGAGGGAGGGAGGGGTGGGTGTAGTTACAGCAGGACCGTATTAAAATAAATCCCTCTACTGAGAGATATATGACATCAGCTTTCAAGTTAAAATGCTGCTACAGGAGATTCTAAAGAATTATAGCGGGCGCAGTGTGACTGTGACTTATTATAAGAGGCTACTATCAGTCCTGTGCTCCTGCTTCCAAACACAAAAATCTGTGACGTTTAGACCAGTGGGGTTTTTATTTTCAGGAACTATTATGTTGTCGCCAGCAGGAGCACATCTTATATTTGTTTGCTATCTCAGTCTAAAAGATCATATCCATGGCGACAACTGGAGCATCAAGACAAATTCTTGCTTTAACTTTTCTTTGCGTCATAATTTCCCCTGGAGATCTTGACGTTTCCACATTCCTCTTAAATAACGTCCAGCAGATTCTCGCAGAGAGAGAGAGAGAAGAGCACCACACAGGTACTGTGTACAGTCGTGTGTGTGAGAACATGGTTCATACCAGCGTCTTCGCTGAAAGTAAAAGTGGCGTTCCCGAGGGAGACGGTCGACGCATCGTTGGGTCCGTCGATGACGACCTTGGCCACCGTGACGTCCCCCATGCGGGCGTTGTCCGAGGCGTCCGACAGCACCAGCTCGAACTCCTCGGACAGCTCGTACTCGCTGTCGTCGATGAGCTTGATGTCACAGGTGGTCATGCTGACGCCGGGGCCGAAGAGGACGCGGTTGTCGCTGGTCATGCCGCGGCTCTTGTAGTCGGAGCCGGACTCCAGGGCGTGGAGGCTGCTGCCCTGCGCTGACTTGGCCACGGTGTAGCAGAGGGCGGACACGGTGCTGGAGGCGTCACCTGAGCGGAGATGAGGGAGGAGAGGGAAGGGTCACTGCTGGTCATATGTTGGTTACCATGGGAACAGTCAAAGAGGATAACAAGGACGTTAGAACCCGCCCCCCTCCATTGCAGCTGGTACAGTGTTGGGTCACCTTTTCTCTCGATGGGGACGTGGATGAGTCCCGTGCTCTCGTTAACGTGGTAGGTCTTCTTATCGAACTGCAGGGTGGGTTCGTCCTCGGTGTCGTTGATGTTGACGATGGCGCGAGTGTTCCCGCCCAGCAGCGCGTACACGGGCATGCTCAGCTCCACGTGGAAGCTCTCGGTTCCCTCGAACACCTTGTCGTCACTGATGACTATGGTGCACACCTTGGTGTCCTCGCGCTCATCAAACTGCACCTGTGAACGGGGGCAACAGCAGAGGCATCGATCAAAATAAAATATGAATGACGACAACAACGACGACGACAACAACAACAACATTGAGACAATAAAAGCTCAGGGTTACCTGTCCAGCATATTCCACATAGTCTTGCTGGCCGGGACGCGATCCAACGCTGCCGGTGGAGGTGGCGCTGCCCTGCTCGGTGCGGCACAGCACGATGGCGTACTGGTTGAGGTTACCTGTTCGCTTCACCGTCACTGCCACCGTAGCAGCTTTCTCACTCACATTGTAGCTGTGGAACCATCAGAGGAAGAGAGAGATTAATTTAACTGTCTCATATTTTCTTCTTCTGTGTTTTATTTGAAGTGTTGATCCATAAGAAGATATATTTGTGGTTTTAAGTTTTAATTTGTGGTTGGTGAGCCAGTCAGAAGACGGGAGGCTTTGAGCCTCTCTTCTGATTGGCTGACTGTTTTTCTGAGTGATCCAATAAAAATAAAGCAGATTTCAGGTAAAAAACACTCAGAGAAACCAAATCCCGCAAGGTTTGGAAGGTGTGTCCAGGTGGGCGGGGCTTGGTTACTGCTTTGTTGTGACATCACAAAGTTACAGGAAGTCCTGACAGCTCGTTTTAGGGCTCAGTTTCTGAATACAGGCTGTGTGCATTTCTCTGTGGACTGAGGCTTTGATACTTCCACAGTATTAATATAGAACCTAGACCTGATCTATAATCACACTACACATGGACAGAGACCTTTATACAACACAAGACCTCTAAAGTAATTTCAGGAAACACCTCACACATAATACGAACCTTTTGTGCTCGAAGCTGATGAGGGACCACTGGATGTGGAAGACATTGTCGCTGACAACATTGGGTTTACTGTCCTTGACCAGGAACTTGAAGTTGTCCATGGTTTCTTGAACGTTCTCCTGATGCAGCACGTAGCGGATCAGACCCAGGTTGATGTCGGCTACAGAGGAACAAGGTCGGATTAATGAAGATCAAACTGTGAATTCCTTGCTTCAGTTATTCTTACTTTACACTTGTGTCAGGTCATGAGAAGGATGAGCCTATCATACATCACGGAAGATGTCACTTTGACCTCACTGTGTGGAGAGGGACAGACGCAGACGCCGTCCCCGGGGATTGAGTCTTAATAACAAAAATCTTTGTGAAGAATGTATTTTCTGTGAAATAATGATTCCATAATTTGCAGCCTCCGTCCTCTTTCTATTCCTTGAGCGTAATGAAGAACACTTGAAAATGAAGATGAAAGTCGTCACAATTTGTGCTCAATTTCTATTTTCCAGAGGAGGTTGGGGAGAAGAAAACACTCTGTAATTGAGGGCACAAAGCCAAAAAAAAAAAGGGATGAGAGTCCCTGTGCTCAGAGAGCTGTTTGAATGACCTTCAGGAAGTCCACAATAAATACTTTCAGTAATGAACAGGAAACTGTGCTAAACTGGACCACACAGGTTAAAAAATGTATGAAGTAGTATGAGAGGAAATGTTCACAGACAGTTTTGTAAAGTGAATCCCACCCATTTTATTCTTTTTTTTTTTTACTCTCTCTCAGGGTAAAGGTTTATTTCAGTTATTAGACTTGTTATCATTAAGAAAATGATGTTTACAAGTTCCAAACTGCGAACGCAAACACATCAAAGTGACTGTTTCGAGTCGCTCTCCAGCCTCCAGGATCAACATTTTCACAAAAGCGCGCTGACACTGATCCCTGGCTGCAGCCCAGAGGTGAAGATAAGCAGATGAGGAAGCTGCTGATTCCAGCTGCAAATTGGCTGAGAGAACACGGGGCAAGGAGAAACAGGAGGAAGAAAAGCCGCTGAGGTGCCTTTCAACAAAAAACTTTCAGAGAAGAAAAACACAGACAGGACTGGACAGGCGGGAATTTGGGGTTGAGTTTTTGGCGTCCTTGACCCTGCTACTCTTCTCTTTCTCCGCCACTCCAGACCGAGGGTGACTTCAAAACAAAAAGAAATGCAAGGGAGCAGAACTGGATCTAAGTGTAAGAACAGTGATTCCCAAGATATTCCAAGGTAAATCTAAAGGGTCACAAGTTTTTTTTGGAACTTTAAGCTTACAGACTTGACTTTACACGTCTTTATCTAAGGCTTATAAAATAAATAAATGAGCACCAGTAAGAAACGGAGAGACGGGGGCCTCTGTACCTTGTGTGAACGTGGTGACGGGGCTGCCAGGTTTCAGCTTGCTCTCCAGGAAGCCGTGCTTCGGCTCGGTGGTGATTTCATAAACCAGCTGTCCGTCATCTGTGTCGGGGTCCGTGGTCAGCAGCTCCTTCTTGGTGATCAGGTTGGTGGCCTGAGGGGACAACGAACACGAGTCGCTCATTTCACTGTGACCACATGTTGTATTAACATCGTAGTTTTTCACTGTCACAGTCATTTTAAATGTTCTAAAAGGAAAATTAGTTTTTTTGTGTGCAACTTGCAGTGGATCTGGGTAAATAAAGAATTTCAGATATTTTAATTGTCACATGTGAACACTATTTCGCCCGCCACACTATGTAGTGGTTTCCCAAAACTGAATGCAGATTAAGATCTTGACAAAATGTGTCGCTTTTTTTTTTTCCCAGAGCTGAAGTGGGTCGTTGAGTAGAGGGACAGACCTCCAGCTGTCCTTTTGATTCAAGTGCCCTTGAGGCAGAATTTGACAAAGTTACACCCACCTGGAGCACTTACTATGTCCAGCTGGAGCTCTATGGTTTTATGTGTCAATACCAGTTTAAAGATCCTAGAAACATGCTCATCTAAAGGGATTCAGCTCTGTATTAAGCTTGTGGATTCACCACATGCTGTGGAAGGAGAGAACAGGATTCCACCACATATCATAGAAGGTATGTTTGTTTATTGTTGCGTCTATTTCAAAGGCAAATGAGCTTTGGCTATAAATGCTGGAGGTATGTGTTATTGGTTGAACACAGCTGCGTCCACTGGAAAATAAAAAAATGTTAGAAGCAGATGCAGGAGTTTAACATTGTGATAATTTGCCTCAGTGAAGACACAACTCAGGATCAGTGAATGAAGCGGCATTCTTACAATATCCATAGCAACGAATGGGTTTCATTGCGATGAGGTCTTTAAACCAGCAGAGGGCGCAAGTTAATTATACATAATGAATAAGCGGAGATGGTGCTCCTCTCAGACAGTTGATATGTTGCTACGATACAGTCGTGTTTCTCAGACGCTCTCCTGGACACACGTTTTAAAGACTTCATTCAGTCTCCTGGGCGAACAAGCAGCTCTGCAACAAGCCAGCCCTCTGCTCGCTCTCAGCTTTTTAAAGTGTCCAGTGAAACCAGCCTCATGTCCCGTGACCATAAGGCGACTGGGCATATCGCTCCTTTTTTACGGCTCTTAAACATCCCAGTTAAACAGAGGAAAATATATGTGAAGATATTCATAAAAATGTGAAGATGCAAAGGGAAGATTTATACCTTGGTGTCCATGTACTCCAGCCACTGCAAGCCCAAGTTAGTGACAATACGTGGTGTGCCATCGTCGACTGGGAGAATATCAATCTTGAACTTCTGGGGAGCAGCCGTCACTATCTGGGAAACCAGAAAAGATGTGAAAAATACGTTTTCAAGGATGGTGGTGATATGACTTTTGAGAAGAGCTTAAAAGAGAACAAAATGGTTTAAAGGTCCCATATAGTGTAAAGGTCTCTGTCCATGTGTAGTGTGATTACAGATCAGGTCTAGCTTCTATATTAATACTGTGAAAGTATCAAAGCCTCAGTCCACAGAGAAATGCACACAGCCTGTATTCAGAAACTGAGCCTTAAAACCAGCCGTCAGGACTTCTGGAACTTTGTGACGTCACAACAAAGCAGCGTTGTAAATTGTTTACCTGAAAGATGCTATATTAGCATTTGATCAGTCATAAAACAGTCGGCCAATCAGAAGAAAGGCTCAGAGCCTCCTCTCCTATGGATCAAACACAGGAAAGGTGTAACATATGGGACCTTTAAGACATTTTTTCCCACAACATTCACTTTAAAATGTCCTAACAACAAAACCACAGAAAGCATGTGGTTTTCAGCCAGCATGGAAATAGTTTTGGTTCGGCCCAGGTTCTGAGGTAATCTATCCCTCAGGTTTCTGCCTAGATCTGTGGTTGCAGTACGAGTGCCCTGCACAGTGACATTCAGCCCACATCCAATTCATGAACGTCATAGGCACAAAAACAAGTTCTGTAGGTTATTACTTTATTGATTCACCCCCCCCGTCAAAACCTATGATGCCGGGCAAAATCAAATAAACTGCTCCAATATCACCAGGTACAACATGGTGTCTGCGGTACATGTGGGAATATTGGAGGAGCGACCTGTCATCACAAGAGACGCTGTTAAGTCCAACTCTGACACGTGCCCTTTGGAAGACGCATTCATCCACACGGTTTATAGGAGCTCATACATTATTTAATAACACGGGAGCTCCAGTGGGAACAGATTCACCTAAAACACCGGCTGCGGCGTTAATGCCATGACCTGTCATCAGAGGACAGACGTGTGACCACCGAGGCAAGTGTCTTCAGGTGATGGAAAGGTAATAAACACAAGCCCAAGAAATGTGTATGTGTGTGTGTGTGTGTGTGATGGTTGATGTCAATATTGTCCTTCTGTCATTCAATTGAATCATTCGGACTATTAGCAGAGACAGGCGGAGGAGGGCGGCTGAGAGGGACGGCTAAATTGACAAGCGGAGAAGTCAATTCACCCTGGGGCTTGCTCATAACTACCATCATAAAGCTGTGTGTAACAGCACACACACACACACACACACACACACACACGCTCATACTCCTGTCCTTGTGAGGACCCTGATTTAATACATTGTTAACCTGTGGCTTCTGGTCGAGCCCAGAAAATAACCACCGGACCACGAGGGCTCGCAGGATGAATCCGAGGGATTTATGAGATTACCAGGGCGGGAAGTAGGAAAATACCAAATTCTGCACCGTAGGTTTTTTAGGCTTTTCTCTGTTTTTTTTTTTCTTGTAAAATGATGTACACTCCTTCAGGCCTCTAAAAATGATTCAAATGAGACAATGTGTGAGGGTGAAGTTACTGTGCTTCAGGCTCATTGTCCCCACTTTCCAGGAACATCATCACTTTCCAAATTATGTCGTAATGTCTCACATTTTCCTCACATGTCCTCACTTTCCAAGAATGTTCTCCCTTTTCAAAACGTCATTCCTTTTCCTTTGCCCTCACGTTCAAAAGATGTCCTGACTTTCCATAAATGTGCCTTGGTTTCCAAAGATGTCCTAACTTGTCTAAAATATCCTTCTGCTTTTCACCTACATCATGTCCTCAGCTTTTCAAATGTCCTTACTTTCCTAAGATGTTCTCACTCAAGAATGCATTCACTTTCCAGGGTTGGACTCTCTGCTGCATGTCTTTCCCCTTCTCTCTGTCCCTGAATTTCCTGTCTACCTTCACTGTCCTGCCTAAAATAGGCATTAAAAAAAAAAAAACTTATAAAAATTGTTTCACTTCCCAAATATGTTCTCACTTTTCAAAAGTGTCCTTACTCTTCAGTTTTATAACCAGGTCCTCACAAAGACAGACATATAAGAACACACACGCAAAAAATGCTGATTCACACCTCCTGTCATAAAAAAGGCCAGACACACACACACACACACACACACACAGACCTTCAAATATACACATACACACATACACACATACACACACACACACACACACACACACACACACACACACACACACACACACACACACACAGACATGCACCCATGAATGCCCTAACTCTGCTAATTCAATCATCTAGCTGCACTAAAGATGTCAGGAAGCTGCTTCACACCACACACACACACACACACACACACACACACACACACACACACATTTGGCCTTCCCGCTGTTGCAAAAATGACAGCGTGCCGCACACGTCGCACACCTCTTTGCCGCCCTCCTCCACCATGAAGAGCAGGTTGGTGCCGTCAGCCACAGAGAAGGTGAAGCGGTCCTTGAGTGAGTTGGACCCGTCGTGGTTGTAGCTGATGCGGTTCTGGTAGATGTCGTCCATGGTGAAGCTGCTGGTCTGCCGGTAGTGCTGGCCGTTGCCGGTTCGCTCGATGGTGCCGTGGCGAGGAGCCTGGACGACGGTGAAGACGATGGACTCCGCCTGGATGGACGAGAGGCCGAGGAGAGAAATGAAACCTGCGGCTGAATACTCTCAGTTCTTTAACAGCTACTGACGGCTTCCTAGAAACGAAGAAAAACCTCTAATTGCAGTCGAGTAGGAAAGTCGGGCTCTACGAGAGCTTGCCCACCGAAACAGGAAATTGCATTAATCACATAATCACTCCTGGAGTAAACTGTGAATCACAGATTGATGGGATTAAGAGTGTAAGACTCTCCTTAAATCAACTGAAAACAGGATTTGGAAAGTTGTTACCAGAAAAATAAATCTTTAGCGAACAGCTGGCCTTTTTTGAAGAGCTTAGACGTCTTAGTCGGGGACTGGCTAAGCTGCTGATCACCGGCTATCATTTGGAAGTCAACTAAATAAATAAACACATAAATAAATATCGACAGTTGGATTTGTGTACCTCAGTGTCTGCGTCAGTGGCCTTCAGCTCGAATTCGGTGATGGTCTTCCTCACACCCTCCTGGACCCTCATGCCGGGGACCTGCAGCAGAGGCAGGGAGTCGTCCACCGGTTTGATGGTGATGTAGAAGGTCTGAGCAACCTGAGGACAACACACACAGGACAATATGAATCCGTTTGAAGCTAAATAATAGTTTATGCATATATTACTTGGGAATCAAAGACCTTTGTCACATATCTCCACATTTGGTGATTTAGAAATTTCCAGATAAACTGAAGGATTTCGGATTCCTTTAAGGGTTGACTCCTTCACATTTATGGTGAGTCTGTCATAAAACATTACAGGCATGATATTCTACTAAAAACAGAGTAACTTTGGAGACCCACTTGATTTGTATTCACACAGCTGAAGCCTCATATTAGCGTCTCCCTTCACTTAGATTGAAGGTGCTTTAGGAAGGGATTTTTCCTCAAAGCCAGTATGAAAGCGAGGAACAATTATAGTGAGGAAAAACTCTTTAATCTACCGTTTAAGTTCAATAAACCCTTTAAAACCCATCGGATTATCTGAAGAATACATTCTCACAAAGCTAAAAAAAAAAAACAGGTTGTTCTTCTTCACTCATGAAAACCAAGATAAGGTAACAGACGATATCTAATGTTATTTTTCCGATGCTTTTCATCGCCAGCAATGGTGATGGGAGATGGTGCTGAACGTGTAAAACGAAACCTGCCGCTGACTGAATACCAACTAGTCTATAACAGGTTAAAACCCCAAACAACACAAATATGCCCCTTGAGGAATCTCACCTCACCTCACCTCACCGCTGAGTAAAACATTCTGCTGTAATATCACTTCAACATGCAGGAAAAAAAAAAAGACAAATTTTAATTCCAACCACTCGCAGATAAATGCAGTGCCCCCTTTCAAAAACAGGCGAGTTAACAACAAGTAAAAGCACCGAATCCACTTTACAAACACTAACCACTACAGCGGCCACAAAAGCCTCCGCACACTGCAGTCAGCTAGGCGTGAAGGCCAAATGACCTTTTTCACATGTTTACTCAAGTCCTTGTGGTTCTCATTAGTCGGGATTAGCAAGGCAGATTTATGCATGAGGAGAACTGTAGTGGGGATGGAGTGGAGGGGTGGGGGGGGTGTGTGTGTGGGGGGTGGGGGGCACTTCCTCGCCACTCTGAAAGCTTTTGCGTTCATTACCTTTGATATATATTTATTCATATATTTATATTTTATAAAAATCTCTTTCTTGTATTGATAGGGAATCAGAAAACTGACTCTTTAAATCAAACAGACGTTGCAAAGATGTTTCAAGAGAAATTTTTGTCAAAACAAAAAAAAAAAGGCTGAAGGACGTTTTAATTTTTAAACTTTGTACTTACAATAAATTTAACTTGGTGAGTTACATTAAAGTTGGACATGTCTTTTGCAAGGGGTGGGGTGGGGCGGGGGGTGGGGGTGGGGGTGGGGGGGTTCGGAGGTTGTGGGATGGTTTTCAAAATAAATAAATAAATAATAAAGACTATTAGAAGAATATTTTTTGAGAATGATATTTCCATTAACGCTCCCGTACCAGTGTTATAATACAGTCATTAACAAAGTCATTATAAAACAGATTTGAGCCAGTGAGTGAAATTAGCTCAGAGCGGCTGAATATGAAGCGGTCTGCCGGCTCGAGCTGCAGAGCGAGAAGAGATATGTGAAGGTGGGTCAAACTGCACCACCAGGTATCACGAAAACACTCTTTCCTCGAGCACCGACAGATGGTTGGGAGCTCAGGGGGTGTGGGTCAAACTGAACCGAAAACCATCTTTATATCTTTACTTCTTTCCTCGTGTTCCCCTCTCGCTCACCTCATTGGTCCCGTCAGACACGGTGAAGGAGAACTGGTCGGCGTGTTTCTCCTCTTCGCTGGTGTGCACGTACTGGATGCTGCGCGACGCCAGATCGGCCTGGGTGAACGAGCTGATCCTGGTGCCTGAGAGAGAGAGAGAGAGAGAGAGAGAGAGAGAGAGAGAGAGGAACAGTTGTTGGTACAATCAACAACAACAAAAACAAAAAAATGATCTACTTCCCGTTTCTTTGAACACCCACACACTCATCCTGCCAACACACAAACACAGAAAACATCATTAAGACATCCACTCTCTCCCTCTGTCTCTTTGAACACACGTTGTCACATGCACTCGTTTCCTTGTTTTCTGCCCAATTCTTCAGTGTCTCTTTGCATTATAAGTATTGCTATTTTATCTTTTCTATTTTGGCATCAGATTGTTTTATGACCCCCCCCCCCTTGGTATTTCATCTCAAATCTCACGCTGCGTTCTTTGTCTCTTCTCCTTGTTGGCTTTCATCATTTTAATGAGCAAATAAACTAAACTGAAACTAAAGTTAAACCTATCTAACGAGGCTCCAGCTCCTCTTCGCTCTCTGACGCCTCCGAGGATTAAAACTCAGTGGGAAGTGTAATCAGATTTGATTGCAACAATCAGACATTACTCTGTGTGGAAACTAAAGGCAATTGTCTAAAAAAAATAAAGTGAAATACATTTTGCGTCTTCGCAATATGAATTTTATTACCGCTTAAAAACACTTGCAAAATGAGACTATGCGGTTCTTTCTGTGATGCTAAATATATTTATGGTTATGTTTGATATGAAGCGTGTCCATATGAGTTAGATAGTTACGTATGATGACTGCAAAAGAAAGTTCAGTCAAATTTCCATTTTTTTTTCTTCTGATTTCCATCTCAGAGATTCATTTTCTACCATTTCATTTTCACAGCAGACACTTCGACAAATTAAATGTTATCACAGAAATTGCTATATTATTACTAGATGGGTGTAGACAGGTTTTTTATGCTTTGAAATGAAAGCGTGTGATTTAAAACTAACAGCGTTTCACCACTGATGATGTTGTTTTTTTTTTTTTTTAAATGAGGCAGTTAGTGTTTGTTGCACGCCTGTCACCGTATGAAGGGACACTCAGCGATCTATAAATGGACCTTTCATGCCGCCGGTGACTTTGATGTGTAATAACTTGTTGCATATTACAGCCCCACTGATGGCATCAAAGTTATTTCCCTAAGCAGGGCTGGGGATGGATGAAAAGTTATTTCTCAGTGCAGATGGGAGGAATTTCTCCAAAATAAAAAAAAATAAAATGAAAAAAAAAACCTCCCACTGAAGCAGGTCAGATATAACACGAGGAGGGCGATAACTCATTCAACTCGTCACAGAGGCCTTGAGGAAATGGAAACGGAGGCTCTTCAACATCCATCATCTTCACGTCGGCTTCTGACACAGTGAAACCAGCAGGAGTCTATGGTCCTGCTAGCTCGTGTCATCAATTTCCCCCCGGCTGGAAAATTATACATCATCATAATCAGGACAGGCAGGCGAGGGAGACAGAAGCAATATTCTCAGACAGTGATGAAAATCCTGCCTCTTTCCCTCCCCATCATATTAAAGGGCATTGTGTTTTCTATTCCGTTTGTCTTGACAAGAAATAGCAGGAAAATGTTTTTGTTATGCAGAGGTTCAGACACTGGCTGAACGCCATGTCGGCAAATCAGTGACAATCTTTCTTCAAAAAGACAAAAGATGAAAAAGTTTTTTAAAAAGTTATTTGCTCAAAACTTAGCAGAAAAGTTTGGTAATGTGTTTCGGTTAAGGTTAAAAATTGCAAAGCCTCATGGGGAAGGAGCGGTTAGTCCGATTTAATACAACAGCTTCATCATTTATGATCACTGCTACTTCAAAAACTTGCAATCTTAGTTTGATAAACGCCGCGAGGACGACGGGGAAAAGTCAGGTCTGGAAACGATCGACAACTGTTGCATTGAAGTTCTTCAAAACACCAACTTTTTGAGATGTTTGCTTTCTAAAGTGTCCTTGGGTGTCTTGAAAGGTGCTTATAAATAAACTGGATTATTATTATTCCTTTTTAATTTTCTTCATTACTTGTGAATTTAATTCTACGTCTCTCTAAACCCCAAAGTAAAAACATTAAGAGTTGTAGCTGTAGCACTCGCTGCAAAAGAAAAAACAGTTTTAACGTGGTGGTCAATAGTCAGTTTTACTGCCCATTGTCCTGCAGACAACAAAGAAAACAAAAGACAAAATGACTGCCTGTCTAAGAGACTGACGGAGTAACTGAAGGACAATGTCAGCTCATTTTAGCTCGTCTTTTCCATCCTACATATCAGCACCATGGCCCTCTCCTCTCTTGATGAGGATTCAGGCGACTCTCGTTTTGCACATGCCAATAAAAGTTGATGATGTTGACTCAGAGTGAAGTCTCTCCTGATTGAAATGTCTTTGCCTCTCTCACTATAAAGCTATTAAACACTAACGACGTCCCAGCAGGTGATGAGTCTTCGGTGTCACAACTGGCGAATAATCAGATTTTGTCCTAATCACAGACGAAGAGAAGAGTTTTTATGATCTGAAATTATTTTACAGTGTATGTAAAGTGTATTTTATGTAAGCTTATGTGGTAGGTTATGGCGTATTATTGACTTATTTATATCACAAGTATTATGTATTATATTATCTTCCATATATTTTCTCTTAAAATCTGTGCATGCAATATTTTAAATGTCTGGGAAAGTCACCAGGAATTAATGAAGCCTCTCAGACAGATATGCAGATCTGTTGCCTTTGACTTAATACTTAAGCTTTTTGAAAATGATATAACTTCTGACTGGTGGAGCTGACACTGCAGTCTCTTAGAGGAGTGACACTGGAGTCTCGACTTGAAATTCACGAAAAAGCTAAACTTCAGGAACAGACAAGAAAAAAAAAAAAAAAGGAGCTGCATCTGTTTCTCGGCACACACGTCGGCGCTCTGGTCTCTTTCTGTACTTGTGTGAAAGTCAGAGCTTCACATCCGACTCCAAACTTGCCTCTGAAAGAAAGTCGCAGCGGACATAAAAAGAAAGCGGGGCGAGGCAGCGGATTACAGTCTCCACTGATTCGTACGACAGGTGCCTTTTTGACAAACACTCCACCTGAGAGGGATGTCACAACCTCACACAGGTTAATAAGCTTTTTGAAGACGTTCGCTTTTGAAAGTGGGCATCGACACACAGAGACGGCGTTTATCTCTCTGTGCTGTTACCCCTTGACATTTCTCGTAGGGCTGACAGCCCATTCCAGTGGAGATACAGCGGCTAGCCGTGTGCGTTAGCAAGGAACGACAGATTGGCTGAATGGCCAGTGGTAATTATCCAGAGCCGCTCTGAGGTGAACCGAGAGCGGTGTTAACATCCAGTTAATTAGCATGCTGCGAGAGCGTTCAGCGTTGTGGGGAATCCATTCAGCCGGGGCACAAATGCTCAGTGGCGTGGAGGCTAATAATCACCTCTTTGTGGTCTGAGGATGCATCTTCTCTCTGTGTCTTCTGAATGTAATTTCACATCGACTTTTTTTTTTGTTTTTTTGCTTCCAAATTTATTTTGGCATAAAAACAGTTTGAGGGAGACATGAGAGATTTGTTTTTATTTCAAAGTGGAAATAAAAACATTGTGCAGAGATTTTGACGTGTGCAATTATTAGGCTGGAATTAAAGAGTTACGGCTGCAGTCTTTCAACATATCTCTGCGTGTGTGTGTGTGTGTGTGTGCGCGCGTGCGTGTGCATGCGTCAAAAGAAGTAGAAGAGACAGAGTGTGTGAGTGTTTCTATTTTGTAGGGGGCAGCTAGAATACATCAGAGATAAACGAGAGAAGAACTGGAGCAAGGCTCATTACACTTCCTTCTTTGTGTGTGTGTGTGTGTGTGTGTGTGTGTGTGTGTGTGTGTGTGTGTGTGTGTGTGTGTGTGTGTGTGTCTGTATGTGTGTGTGTGGGTGTATAGTTAATTATCTAAGACAGGATTAATATGAGTCTGGAACAAATCCAGCAAAGTCATCACTGAATGAATATTTCTCTTCTTCTGCCTCACACACAAACACACAAACACACACACACACACACACAGACACACACACACACACACAGCTCTTTTAAAGGTTTTCAACAGCGAGTCGCTATCGCAAAGTGACGAGACGGGCCGGGGCTAGCAGGTTAGCATGCTAACTTCAGTAGAACAAATGACGTGATAGAGACAAGAGTTAACATTGGTGTTGCTTTTCCACCTCTGGAAACAGCTGTTGGTGAGTAAAGGAATGAAGTTTGATGAACTCACAACGTTTCCTTCTAGACTGGTAAGCAATCAGCTGTTAAGGCTAACGTTAGCTACGTAGCAATAGCATAACTTACAAATGGCTCCTTTGAAGGTGAAGAAGAAGACATGTGTTGAAGTGCTATCACAGGATTGCAGTAAGAGCTCTTAAGTGTTTCTCACAGAAGACTGACTTTACTCAGTACACAGTAGAAAATAGTTTTTATTTAGCCTTTGATGTGAAGGAGATTTTAAATACTCATGGCCAGTATAAATATTATCTAACTGCTCTTATATTAACAGGGTTACCACAATCTTGTATTGTTATTTAACCTCTTTATATTTTAAATTATTGTATTTCTAAACAGAGTTTGTCAGTTGTGATAGGAACATGTAAAATTTCCATTTTCTGTTGAACACTTTAGTGACCTCTCGTCCACGTTGGCTTAAACACTGAGGTGTTCAATATGAGGATGGCGCGGTATAATCGAAAGGCGCAAGAGCAGATACTAAACCGACACCAGGATGAGAGCTGTTTGTTTCAGCTGCTGTCCAAAGTCAATAATGAACTTTGAATCTCAATCAGTCCGTGTTTTTTCTTTTCAGTCGATGTTCCTTCGGTTCCCAACACAAGTTTTGAATCTAAATCTACAAAATCAGTGCAGCAGACGCAAAAGTACAGCACGACTATTTTACAAAGTAGTCAGTGGCGTGCCTTGCTGTCTGCTACAGTGGCTGTTTGGACACTAGAAGTTGGACATTTTATTTCATATTCTACACACTACATACTGTAGTGCCTTTGGCGTGTAGTCATGTACAACAGTGGGAAAAAATTGAATTAATAAAAGTCACGAGTCCCTAAAAGGTTCTTTTCATAAAACATAAAACTGAGTGCCAGTTATGTAAAAACCTCTGCCAAATTCATCATAGATGGTGGTGGGTGTGGGCCGACAAATCGTTTGCAAAACAGTACAATTTTGGTGAAAAGATATAATTATATATGTTTTGAAATGTTTTAAAAGGAAATGATCTTTAAAAACATTAAACATGTTTAAAAAAAACGCCTTTCATAGTATTTTTTTCCTCTCATATTGAGGTGATAAGTCAGTGAAAAAGGAAAAGAAAAGGGTGAACTGACGAGAGTGATTTCCCTCCATTAAACAAAATGCAGCTTTTTCTGATTTATTTTTTTATTTTTTGTAATTATAGTAATTGGTAAGGTTTTCATGTTAAATTGCTCTTTATGTCAAATCAAAGAAAGGCGTGAAGTGGCTTCATTGTGAGCATCACAGACCAGGTGTGACTATCAATCATGGTGCTGCCCTACCTGGGCTGGAGACGTGTTCCAGGTGACCCAGGCCTGTCTGTTTGGTGATGCGGTAGATGAGCTCGCCCGGCTCGCTGTCCTGGTCGCTGGCCGACAGCTGCAGCGTGGTGAGCTTCTTCATGGAGTTTTCATCCAGCACCAGGCCTTTGTTCACCACCACAGACGGAGGGAGTCGGTCCTCTGGAAAAAGAGAAGGAGGAGGTTGGTCACAGAGGGAGAGGAGAGGAAAAGGAGGAACATCATGAAAGGAAAGAAAGAGAGGCCCCTCCAAGCAAAGATTTATTAGTAAAACCCTGGTGGCCTTTCCTGAGTTTATGGAAACAATTCATCCGGAAGGAGATAAAAAATATTAGGAGTCAATTTCTTATTCTAGCGAAAAAAAGAAAAAGAGAAAAGAGAAAAGATGGACTGACGTAGTGGAGGAGAAAAAAGTTGAGACTGATTCAAAGAGGCAGTGGGGAAGGAGAGAAGATAAGAAGAGTAGAGGTGTACATTAGGAAGGGGAGAAATTGAGAAATGACACGAGTACAAACCTGGAAAAGATTAAGTTGGATGACGGCACAGGCGGGAGGAAGGCGTATCAGGAGGTGTGAAAGAGTGATATAGGACAAACGGATTAGGAAAGATTGAGAGAAGGCAGGGGAAGTAATCAGAGGGCAGTGTGGTAGGAAGAGATATGAACAGAGAACTTCACTGTTGTCACATCTCACAGAGCGGAAAAGAGAGAAAAAAGAGAGGAAGGAATAATACAGAACACGATGAAAAAATGGTGAGTTGGGAAAGATATGAGCAAGTCAGTGAGGGACAGACAATCCTTCAGTCTGAACCTCAGCTGTAGGAAGAGTCATCTTTTAAAATTTAAGCTGCAATTTTATACTGTATACATTTTCAAATAGAGACCCTGTCTGGAAGCGACCACATCATAATCAGGCTTGATCCAAATTTACAGTTACAGACCCGATCAGACGTGACAGCCGAGACGACACCAGCTCTGTCAGCAAGTGTCATTTGTTTTCTGCACCTCACAGTTCACACTCTGTCTCACCCACTGAAAACGCACTTTCCTCTCGTGATGATGATGATGATGATGATGATCATGATGATGCACTACATGAACGTAGCCAGTGGAGAGTTCGCTTGGCTCCACTGGGGTATCAGACATATCGGCAAAGCTCAGATCCAGGCGTGCCGCCAGAACTGGACTAGATTTAAAATAATTCGGACCCGTCCCTGTCCAGGTCTCGGTCGCCCACGTGAGGACGTTTAAGAGTATATAGTTTAAACAAGTATATTATTTTAATTGGCCATTCATTTATCTTAAATTCATTTTTAATGGACGCAATTAATTATTTACTTCATACAATATCAAAAGGGCTTTTTATATAGTGCAGTTTCCCAAAGTGGGAAAAAACTGATGTTAAGAGGGAAAAGTAATGAATGACAAAGCATTTCTCTCTGTTTAAATTATACTTATTGTATAATGTAAAACTTCCATGTGTAGTGTGATTATAGATCAGGTCTAGCTTCTATATTAATACTGTGAAAATATCAAAGCCTCAGTCCACAGAGAAATGCACACAGCCTGTATTCAGAAACTGAGCCTTAAAACCAGCCGTCAGGACTTCTGGAACTTTGTGATGTCACAACGAAGCAGTCACCACTCTCAGCCACGCCCCAAGCCCCGCCCATCTGGACCCACCTTCCAACACTTGCAGGAACTGGTTTCTCTGAGTGTTTAACTGAAATCTGCTATATTTTTATTAAATCACTCAAAAAACAGTCGGCCAATCAGAAGAGAGGCTCAGAGCCTCCTCTCTTCTGATTGGCTCACTGACCTGTTGTTACTAGAGCTCCAGAGAGAAGCCTGAGAGAGGAGATGTAAAACTACACTGAGATGGTTTTTGGTTCTTAAAACCACAAATATATCTTCTTATGGATCAACACTTCAAAATAAAACACAAGATAAGATTAACATATGGGACCTTTAAACTATTATTCCATTATAAAAACGGCCACTGTAACAGCAGCAGTGGAAAATATACCTACATTTTACTTCAACGGAACAAACGCACCTGTTGGTTTAACGCAAAAAGAGTGGACAGACGCTTCTGAGAGAAAAAATGTTTGGAGGGAAAATTAACCAGCTGTCAAAGTGGGTTGGACATAAATCTCACTTCAATAAATGAGGGTGAGAAATTACCTACAGTGGCTTGTACAGAAAGTGGCTCTACACAGTTCGTATTCAGGATGTGTCCGAGGCGCACCGGCACATCAGTAAGCATGCGGGAGAGAGGGATAGATCTGTAGTAATTGCTTTCTCTTCTCCACCAAACGAAAGAACCCTTCAGCCTTTATTTTAGCGCTGCAGGTAACAGGGGATGGAGGAAACCCTACCGAGCACACTGATGAAGAAGGACTGGTCGATCAGTTTGTTGCCCTCTGGATCAACCAGGTTGAACTTGAAAAACAGGCTGCCTCCCTTCTCTCCCTTCTCGTGGCTGTACTGCAGCAAGCCTGCAAAAACAGACACAAGCAGTCGGCGTTAACTCGACCCGTGAACAGCGTGGACAAAGACAGCTGGGAAAAATCTAAGCTGTTACACATCAATAAATTATTGTCATATTAAACTGCAGATATCAGCACAATTATTGCAACCAATAAGACCATTAACGCCTTCAGAGGGAGGAGGAGGAAGTTAAAAATCACTTCGGACACAAAACCTTTGAATGAAGACGCAACATCCTCAAGCAGCAAGTGGATTTATGGGAAATGTGTTTTTAAAGCACTAACAACAGCACTGGTTTGAGATGGAAGCTGGCATCCATAACTAACGTGGGTCTTGTGTATTTATAAAAACAATTACTGAGGTTATTGCAGTTCAATTAGTGATGTTTGTTGTTCTTTTTCAACACCTGCCTGTTATTGTCAGAAAAGATTCTATGCATGGAAAGAGATTCAAAGAACAAAACAAACACTTTTTCAAGGATAAAGCAAAAAAACCTCATCAGAGTTAGACAGAGTAAAAAGCAGGTAGTTGCCAAAACAGTGGTGACATCTGTATAAATAGAACAAAGACGAGCGTGGAGCGAAAAACATTTAGAAAACAAGCCGGCACCTTTGTTGACGTCCTCCTGCGTGAAGCTCTGAACGGGACCCTTGACAGAAACCTTCTCCACACGTTCGCTCCTGCTCAGCTGAAGTTTGCCGGCCGGCAGGTCTTTGGTCAGGACGTACCTGAGCTTCAGGCTGTCCGAGTCCATGTCTGTGCCCTTCAGGTTCTGCTCCGTGATCTTAGACGAAGACCCTGAAACAAATCGGAGAACTCGGAAGCCTTTATCTCAGATTATCCTCCCTGAAAAAGCAACTACTCGCAACCACAAATATACGCAATGTTCTTTTATTTGATATTTAAGCATCTTGTTGTTGTTGAGTTTCGATGGATCTTTCTTTAGAACATTTTCAAGGCCTCAATTCAAGACTCTCACCGGCAGGAAGCTGCAGGCCTCTGTTGACGGTCAGTCTGGGTCCTTCGCTCTTCCTGACGTCCATGGTGAACTCCAGGCGGCCAGTGTGCGTATGGATGCCATCCGTGAGGGTGAAGGCCATTTCGTCGGCGCCCCCGCTGACGATTTCAGGCGTGTAAACCAGCAGCTGGTCCAGGACGTCCTGGTAGGTGAAGGTGGAGCCCTGTGCGAGGACCCGGCCGTTCTCCAGGGGCTGAGAGTAGAACTGTCGTCTGCGGAGCTTCCCTGAGGGAAATAAGAGATTAACGGAGCTCTGATTTTTGAAGCTGCTGAAGGTGGGTGTATGTGTGCACAGGTTTAATAGTAGCTGAGTAAAGAAGCACCTTAAACTGCATCTGGTTAAATACTGTGATTATCTCACTCAAATGGAGGACGTTTGGTTTTTTCATGCAGGACATGAAAGACCAGAAAAGGTCTTTGTAGAAGTTAATGAGACTTTTTAGATTCCACTAAATTACACCGCTTTTGAATCAAAGTCCAGGTTTAAATGGGATTTCAGCCTAAATCCTGGAGCAGAATGAGAGGGGACACACACACACACACACACACACACACATTCTTTGCAGTATAATGTTTCCACAACCATTTGAAACAGATTCTGAGCCGATTGAAGAGTTTTAACGCCGTGAATCGATAAAACAAAACTAAACGGTTTATGTTGCCTGATATCTGCTGGTATTTATTGCCTTTATTAGACAGAGGCAGCAGGAGAGATAACAGGAAATAAGGTGAGAGAGAGAGATTGAATATCATGTCATGCAACGAGGGTCCCCAACCGGACACAAAGTCGCAGGTCATCACTGGCACTTTAACCCCTCGGCCTCCAAGTTACATCTCCTCTCTCAGGCTTCTCTCTGGAGCTCTAGTGACAACAGGTCGGTGAGCCAATCAGAAGAGAGGAGGCCCTGGTCCTGAGTGATCAAACACTAAGGGGAAAACAAATCCTGCAGGGTTGGATGGTGGGTCCAGGTGGGCGGGGCTTGGAGCATGAGCTGAGAGTGGTGACTGCTTTGTTGTGACATCACAAAGTCACAAAATGGTTCGTACTGTAGACTTTAATTTCTATCACTTATCTTTGATAGCCCGAGGTAACTTGTGTGTGTCTGTATGTGTGTGTGTGCGTGTGTGTGTGCTGGATTGTTGAAGCTTCCTGAAGTCTTTGTTATATTAGAGAGGGTCTCTCTGATAAATCTGTGCACATCTCTGTGTGTGTGTGTGTGTGTGTGTCAGGACAGTGGAGAGGCAGTCTGTTAAAAAGACGAGCTGCCTGGGACCCATCGTCCTGTATGAAATCACTCCTCTCCTGCTCTCTGTCCCATCAGCTGTACACGCCACTGGTTTTATGGCGGCGGTACACTCAGTTTCACCAGCTGCTTTATGGTGCTTTTACTCGGGGAGGGAGTGGAGGGAAGGGGGGGTTCTGTTATGAAGAACCTCCGAGAGCAGGTGTCTGGCAGGGTGGAGAACAAATTAGAGAGGGTGGCGGGGTTGAAAATAACACCCAGCAAACGCTAAATCAACATTTTTTGTTGGAATAATTCACGAGGGTCGTCTGCTGAACCGGATTTTTCAGCGCGGTCATCGAGGCCCTGCTTCTGATTTCATGTAACAACAGAGGTGTTTTGTGAGGTGAAATTCCTCGTCAACTTCACCACATTATAAAAGGTCCACAAAGCAGTCACCGCTCTCAGCCACGCCCCAAGCCCCGCCCACCTGGACCCACCATCCAACACTTGCAGGATTTGGTTTCTCTGAGTGTTTCACCTGAAATCTGCTGTATTTTTATTCCATCACTCAGAGGATCAGAGCCTCCTCTCTGCTGATTGGCTCACCACAAACATGTCTTCTTATGGATCAACACACAGGAAAAGTGTAAAACATGGCACCTTTAACAATCATGAAACATCAACTTCAAACAAGCACTTGCACCTAAAAAGTTTTGTCTCTCCTTTAACATTATTCCAAAATGACTTTTCATGTTCTTTGCTGAATTTCTCCCCCACGTCCTGATTCTGTAAACTTCTGTAAAATTGGCTAAGGTGACATATTGCTGGATCAGGAATATATTTTCATCCTGCGAAAATGATTTTTTTTTTCGTGAGGCAATTTCTTTTAGTCCACCAGGCCTTGGCAGGCAGGAGAGAAAACTCAATTTGAGACACACTGAGGTGACGCCAGGAAAACAGAGTGTTTGGAGGTCACTTGATCCGAGTGTGTGTCGCCGCGTCGCGTGCTGAGAGTGTGTGAGGAATGGCTGCAGTCGTCATGCGGCGCTGCAGCGGTGGGGCCGGTGTGTTTGTCTTGTTTTAAAGTGTTTGTGCGTTGGAAGTGAGAGTAATGTGTTTACAAGTGTGTGTGTGTGTGTGTGTGTGTGTGTGTTCATCTCTATCATGTTCAGAACTATTTACTATCAAAATGCTGGACACTCCTCAGAATAACTCTACTGTTTATTAGATTGTGTGTATGTGTAAATATGTGTATGTATGTAGGTGTTTGTGTGTGTGTGTGTGTGTATGCTAATCTACAGGCTGCCCATGTATTTACATAATGTTTATGCTGCTTCTGTATGCATGTAAATATACATGAGAATCTGCTTTTAAAGCACCTCTGTATCATCTGACAGCTCCGTTATATTTCAAATTATGATGTCACACAAACAAATGGGAAAAAAGGACATTTCCTTGTTCATCTCTCAGTGTTTTGAAACCAACAGTGTCTTTATTTTTACACACTATTCTATCTATGGCACCTCTTTAAAAACGGTAATGAAAAGTTTCCTACACTCTACAATAAATCCTTCTTATATTTAGACTGTTTTGATTAAACTTATTGGTCTTTTTAGTGATGTCACGTTATATTGTATTGTGGGGAAAGGTTTGTCCACCCCCTTCATATCAATGAGGATAGACTATAGCTGTGTCCCCAGTTCAGGGGCCGTATCCTTCGGAAGCTGCACTTGAAGACAGATTGCACACAAGGCTGTCCCCCTTTCGAAGGCTCCTCAAGATGCGGCTGTCATGGCAACGAAGGCTCCAATGGGTGGATCATTCGTGGCCCAAACTATCCCAAGATTCATTGTGCACCGGTCGTGAAAATAATATACCAGCAAACAAGGAGGATTACATTTTTAAATGTAAGTGTAAGTGTGTGTGTGTGTGTGTGTGTGTGTGCTGTTATCAGTGCTCACCATAGGAAGGGATCCTGATGATGGTTATGAGGATCTCGTTCTCTGGTGTGTCCTGGTCGTGGACGCTGAGAGACGAGTTGGTGATGACCACTCCGGAGTTTTCCTCCACATGGATGCTGCTGACCGACACCACGGGCCGGCGGTCCTCTTTGCTCTGCTGCAGGAGGAAAATCGAAAACGCTTTCTAAGATACTGACATGCTTAGAGACTCCTGCAGTCACATGGATGTTTTGCATTAAAAAAAAAAAAACATACATTATTGTTTGCATTTCTTTTCACTGAGAGATTAGAGCAAAAGAGAGAGATTCGACCTTCTCCACATAAACAAACACGCCCATACTGTACCGTATGCATACAGCTCACGTGCAAACGCACACACTTAACAGCTCAGCGACAGCCTCATCAATTCAACTCAAGACTTAAAACAGGCCCGTGTGATGGATTGAGATGCTGAGTTTGTTTAGGTTGGAGATAAAATAAAAAGGACAGGGACAGCCTGAGGACAGAGCTGTTTTTATTTCTCTTAGATGAAGTTGAGCACAAATCAAGCTCGGTGGGTTAAAAACAAGAGCTGCTGTGTGTGACTGTCCATCTTCACATTACTGATGGAGCAGGCGGCTGTAATGTCTCGCTTCATCTCTTTCCATCTGAACTTAAGACAGCTCAAACTTTCACTGATGTCACAGAGCAGCTGTAAAAAGTCACTGTGTTAACCTGGATGTCGATTTCCACGTTGAAAGCCTCCGTCTGACTGTGTCCGTCGCTGATGTAGAAGCTGAAGACGTCCCGCTCCGCCTGAGCTTCGTGCTGGCCGTCCTGGACGTAGAAGATGTGGTCGGATGTCAAGTCCTCCACGGAAAAGGGCGCATCGGGTGTGACGACCCGCGAGCCGCCAACCGAGCCTCCTGGAGGACAGGAGGACAGGTGTTAGAAATCATTACCAGAAGCTGCTGTTGCGGAAGTTGATCTTGTTTAATCCTGTATTGCTTTCAGATTCAAACTGCATAAGTTTGCATGGCTTCTGTCACTGTTACTTTGCTACTTTTACGATGAAATTCCCCGTGTACACTGCAATATTTACGATACTGTAACACAGAAGATGTGTGCCTCTCCGGTGACCAGTTACCAGGCCATCGCTTATGACATGTGACAGATGGAACGGCAGCAAAACTCGTCTTTCTGTCCCTAACCAGCCTTTTTATGTCACTTTAGTCAGAACTGCCTGGCAGTTTGGGGCGTAGGATAGATGGACCGAGAGACTTTTACAGTTCCCTACATTTCTCCACTCGGGCCGTTAAAGACACTCGTGACATCGGAGGAGAGTGTGGCCATGAATGTACAAAACCATCCCCGAAATCTCTGAAGTCTGAGACAAAGTGTGAGCATCACTGTCACAGAAGATGGATGGCTCCACAGCGAGTTGAGTCAGGGCTCTGCAGGGAATAGCTGTTGTGTACATTCCTGTGTGTGTGTGTGTGTGTGTGTTTCAGTCACAATGGTAAATCACATCACATCTCCATCGTCTGACTGTTATAAGGTGAGAGAAGGGAGTCTCTTATCTGAGCAGGAACCCTTGCAGAATCGTGATCAGGATGGGAAATCACCTGCAGCCACCAGAGAAACGCATTTTGGCAGCATCCTTTTTTTTTCTTTTTTTTGTTCTGTTCTTAAAGGTGGTATCTGCTGATTTCAGAGCCACTACAGAGATGTAACGCCTCTGAAATCTCTGTCTATCTCCGCCTGAACAACACTAATGAAGGTATGTGACAGTGTATATGGGTAAACAACAGGAAATTAGTTGTTCTGAGACACGAGTTCAACAGATAGGGAGCAGGCTGAAATATTAATCCAAGCCACTCTGGCAGTTCATGGTGAAAGATAATAACTTCATCTCACACCTCCACATATCTCCGAGACTTTCAACTTTAGGTTTACAGTTGCTTTAAAGGAACATACAACTGGGAAGCTTTGTATTAAAGATATTTAAAACCTATGGATGCTCAGTAATTATCTCATCCTTGAAGAGGAAAGTAATTTTGGAAGCTAACAGACTGTAACCAATTAAGTATAGTCAAGTCTGTATGAATGTAAGCAGCAATTAGGAGACTGTATATAAACGAATGAGTGACAGATCATTTATTAAGAACTTTAAAGCACCACTAGCTGTTCTTCAGGCTGTTTTCTTACTTGACAGTACTGAAGGCCTGTATGGAACAAACAGCTGACACATACTGCTGTTTCTCATCCAAAATATGAACAGAAGGGTTGAGGGTCTTATATGTTGTATAGTTCATACAACCTCCTGAAGCAAACGTGTAATTTAAAGCTATACAGGTAAATGTAATGCCTTGAATCTGTTGGTACCAAAATGTCTCACTGTGGACTAAAGTTATAAACATCTGGATGGACCGACTGACCGACACCGCTAACACCTCTGTCTGTTATTTTATTATGCAAATATGCACCATTATGTGCCAATGCTTCTGCAGAAGCTATAAAAATTAAAATGCATAATGTTGGAGAGCGTCTTTACTGCGTCCCTGCATGCGTCTCTGCCTCTGTGCTTGTCATACAAATGTAAATGCATACTGCTCTGGTAGAAGCCAGTTTGCATATAAATACTGTCTATGTGTGTGTGGGTGTGTATGTTATTCAGTATACCGTGCGTACACTTGAATAACTTTAATGCAATCATGCAAATGCACGGCACTGACATGTGGGTGACTACCTCCTGTGTTTAGATCAACACAAAGCCCGCGCGTGTTGGTTTTGTTGAGGGGAAACAGGCGACGCGCACCGACTGTGACACCGGCTGACCTCCCATGTGCCCCGGCGACAGCGGCAATTCTATCAGCTCACACCCGACTCTGCTGAATACCAACGACTGTCCCTCTGCTGCAGCGGCAAGGACAGTCGGCGGGGACGCGGGGAGACAAGAGAGAGGTGCCAGCTGCTTATCTACAGCTGCAGACGTTATGCACATCTGCCTCCATGCGTTTATCCTTCATTACATCTGCAGATAAATCTTTCTTGCAATTAATATGGTAGAAGATAATTAGCATTACTATGGCTTCACTTCTTTCTTTTTTTTTTTTTTTTTAAAGAAAGGTGATACTTTACATTTCAGCTCAGTATAATGATTTTCTGCTGTTTGGTTTTCAAACGTTAAAGGGGCTATTTGTACGTTTTTTCTCTGCCGACGAATGTGTTTTCTCACCGTGAGCAGGCGGTGGTTGTTTGTCTTTATATTACTAGAGGCTACAATACGTCCGGTTAGCGTGCTAACTTCAGTAGAGAGAGTTAACACTGGTGTTGCTTTCCACCTCTGGAAACATTTCTTCTAGACTGGTAAGTAAACAGCTGTTAATGCTAGCGCTGGCTATGTAGCATTACCAAAACTTACAAATACCTCCCATAAAGCTAAAAATGTTGCTAACAAACAAGCTAACAAACCTACAAACAGCAAATTTGAATTTGTTTGCGTATCAAAGTTTATTCTTGACCTTGGAAATTGCCATAATAGCATAAGCATAACTTAACACTGAATGCTGATGGTGTGTGTTTGGGTTTTAATGCTTTTTTTTAAATGTTTAATTGAAGGGTGATGTATTCAAGCTGTAACAAAGTTAAGTTGCTATTTAACTCTATGTCCAATCTCTAATTTCACCAACTCCATTAGAACCGAGCAAAACTCGCTTGTAATGGAGTCGTTCTGGTTGTGATCTGGGTGGGGAACTTCGACTAAGAGAGCAATGAAGACCAAGAGATGCGGGCGAAAGCTTGGGAGAGTGAGCCATGTTGCAACGGCAGCCTTGTAAACCTGACTTCTGTTCTTTTATTATCATTATTATAATTATTATTCTGTTCACACCTCAGAAATATGGAGGTGAACAGTGCAGTTTTGTATTGCGCGTGGCTCATAACATGGACTGTTTGTTTATACTGTTTGACCTCATTAAACGACAAATGTTTTATTTCACTGTGTGTATTTTGTGCTCTCTTTGCCATCTGCGTCTAAATCCAAGTCTTTTATTTGATTTTTGAATTCGAACCTGCTCTCGCAATGACACAATTTCCCCCCGGTGGTGATCGGTTCCTTTTCAACTCGTCTCACCTTTTCTTTTTTTCTTTTTTTTTTTCTTTTTCTTTTTTCTCATTTTTCCAAACGCTTCCTCTCGGGGACAGAAGAAAAGTACAGCAGCGGTTGAGCAAGCATGCCATCAAAATTGGGACATCAACAATTGCTCCATCTGTAGCCGGCTATCTGGCAGTGCTAATCCACAACATAATCACGCTGTGACAGATGGCACCAGCACTGTGGGGAATTCAACCGGCAACGTGTGTGTGTGTGTGTGTGTGTGTGTGTGCATGAGTGTGACATAAATAGAAATGTGAAAATGATTCTAAGTGACGGAGGTGTGGCAATGTAAATGAATAAACATCATATTTGTTTTCATACATGTGCGCGTTTGTTTTTGTTTTTTTTTACCCTAAATGAGCAGAATCACTTCACTTTTCTGCAGCAGTGTTCGAACTCCACAGATCTGAAACTCATCTCCAGGTAACGCAGGTAGTTCTCACCTCTGTTGGTGTTTTCAATGAATCCGTATTTAGGAGGACTGACGAGCCAGACCAGCAGGTCCTTCCTGGGTGTGTCCAAGTCTGACACTATGATGTGATTGGTCGACAGCTGCACACGCCCGCCTTCCTGGACCTTGATGGTGAAGAAAATAACAAAAAAATTAAAACATGTGGAGGATTTAATTAGCAAGTCACAGCTCTCTTTTTAATCAGGTGGTTACTATATGTTATTTTCATATTGTACATTCCTAATGTAACTGTAAAGCTTCTGAAAACCACTACACCTCTCTAACCCTCTGTCTGTTTGTTGTCCCACATGAGCATCTCTCTCTCTTTTCACTCTCTGTGCTGGACCGCCGTCCGTCCCTGGACGCATCTGCCTCCCCTGGCTGTCGGCGCCTCACTACCAGATGTTTTAGATCTGGTTCTACGTCCTCCAGGACTCCCAGTCTCTTCCTTGTCCTTGTCTGTTGGCCTCCTTTCACTCTCTCTTTCTCTCAGACATGCGAATGGTGTTTCTGGGTTTGCCTCCTGCGCGGTGCGTAGTCTGTCCTCTTCGCGGGTCTTCATGGCTGGACGAGGTCGTGTAGCTCGGGTACCGTCTGTTCGGCGGCACCTGGAAGTTTCCTCGTCGTTTTTTTTTTTTTTGGAGAAGTTTTCATTGTCCGATCCGAGGGTCCAAGGACAGATTGTAAATCCCCTTGAGGTGTAATTTGTGATTTGTGATACTGGGCTACATCAATAAATCAGACCTGATGTATGAATCTGACTCTACTGTTTGTTTATTTGTTGTCAAACGACCTTCAGGATATTCCACTGACCTCGAGCTGAGCTGGCGAGAGATTTGGTGAACAGATCAAAACTGACAACACAACTTACACGACTGTATTTTTCTTTTTTTTTTCATCCAGTATTTACAGGAAATCCTGAAATTACAGACTTTTTCTTCCAAATCCTAAGAGGAAGTTTTAAGGACCAATAAAGCTGGTAAATTACAGAGTGCCACGAGGTTCGTACTCTTAGAGCTGCTTCTACATTTATTATGTTCTTTTTAATTTCCCAAAACAAATCAAACTGTTATCAGGTGTAACCGCTGGAGAAATCCCACTTCCTACTGTACTTTGAGAAAAAGAACGTGCCCCCCCCTCCCTCCCTTCACTTAAGGCCTCCTGGCTAACTGCAGGAGATTTCAAACACAGACCTTAGAGATTTGTCTTCGTGTGTTTCAGGAGCGGCGGTTCTGCGGTGCTAAAACAAGGACTCCCTGACGGATGCTCCACAGAGAATACCAGCGTAACCTTCATTAGTTCTGACAACACGGTTCTCCCCTCCTCCGCCAGGTATTCGCAGCGGCTGCAGTTTCAGGCTTCTCTCTGAAAGTGTTGTGTTGTCTGTCTGTCTGTTTCTCCACTTCATTACGTTGTTCACCATTTGAATGCAACGGTGGAGAAAAACAAAGACACGAGCTGTCGTTTACTGAAGTGAGGAAAACATCCAGTGGATGTTTTGATGAGCAAGGAGTGAGAGGAAATCCCCCGACAGGGCAGAGGGAAGGAACCGGTTAACTGTTTACTGATGAGGTTGCTCGGACACTGACTCAGGGACAAGATGTGACGGCGTGTGATGTTTCTTTCTGCTTCGTTTCAGTCTCTCATGAGCAGCGAGTGATTTTTTTACGTATCAGGATTATTTTTTAGAACTGGGCCTGCGTGTGTTTGAAGGTTAATGTACAATTTAACATCACAGAATATTTTAAATGTGTAAATTATTATTAAGTCTTTTGTTTAAACAGGTAGTGTCATTGAGATCGGGACCTCTAATACTACTATAAATCATGGGAATTAAAAACAGACATTTCCATATTCACATCTTAGGAAAGCATGTGAAGCATGTGACTGTAAATGAGATTGTGAAATAAGAGAATGTTACTTGGTATTTTTTGGAGCTTATTCCATTTGTATGCAGCACAGTTTTTGAAATCCAGTTTTGTGAAGAAGAGTTACAGCTAAAATGAAGTTGTCCCAAGACCTTCATTCATTATCCATACCGCTTATCCTCAAGGGCGGGAGCCAACCCAAACTTAAATTGGACGAGGCCCCCCTCCCCCCCAGTAGAAAAGCGTCACCTGCGATGTGATCCACGGAGTCAAGAGGCTCCAGCGTAAATATATACTCGAGATCACCACACTCAAGAGCAGGCAGGACTCTAGATTTCACAATGGCCCCTCCGCCTGCAGAATATGTGTGTAGTAAGTGTGTGACTACCTTGATGCCGCTGCGGACAGTCACCGCCGGCGGCTGTCTGGGCGCGGAGGTGATGGTGATGGTGCACATCTGATTGTCGAGGCGGTTGTTGTCTCCGTCGTAGACAACAAAGTGGAAGATGTCTGTAACCGGCTGACTGCCCGTCTCCAGGGAAGTGATGTACCTGCAGACGGAGATGTGGGTTAGATTTATTCTCGGAACTTTTCTAGTGTACGGTACCTAACTAATTTGTCTGATACAACAATTCTCTTTTGATGAATAAATAAATATCTGTTTATGTGTCTCCTCTTGGATTAATAGAAGACTTAGGAGAGCTCTGCTTCAGCCCTCCCACAGCGATACAGAGCTGGTAATCTCTGCAAAGCACTAATAAAATTGAAATCCATACCAGTATAATCTTCTCTAATCCCATTTAATTCTCATAAAACAATTCCCGGCTCTTATTTGTGCGAGCCGGTGCTGCAGAGACGAAACTGATACAGGCGATTTGCAGATTGCCCCCGGAGATCGTCCTGCGCTGAAGCTAATCAGGGCCTGCATCATGGAAATGAAGCAGTTAGCATGTGAATATTTATATTTCATTTTAGCTGCCTCTCACAGGGGGGGGCTTCACTACCTCTTGAAGGTATTATCAGAGTGACGCTAATTGGGCTTGCTTATGCCAACAGGCTGAGTCACTGAACGTAATCGGGGGGGGGCTACTGAATTATTTCCTGCTAATTACTTTGTTTTCTTGCTGGGATTTCGGTGGCGTTAATGTCTGCCGAGCGCTCATCTTGCGAGAAGAAATATTAGTTTGAAGCTATCACCGCTTCCTCTTCTGCTCGTGATGCCGAGGGGAAGACGATCCCAACCGACTCGAACTGCAATCAGAGAAATTGATCACGACTACGGCTGTAGCGTGAAGAGCCCTCCATGCCCCTGTTTATCTGGCACAGGGTGGAATCAACACCAAGCTTTTCCTTTAAAAACAAAAAACAGCCGCTTTATTAAAAGCTCACGGATCCTGTCGGGCAGCTCCGCTAACCAAGAACATATTGCTCTTATCCTGCAACAATCTCTTGACTTCAGCGTAAGTGGTTTTCATGTTTTAATTTCCGTTGAAGGGTTCTGCACTCCTCTATGGATTCATAATATTACACACTGGATCAACGATAAATAAAGCCCCTTATTTTATTTTATTTTTAAACATTTTCCTACTTCTAGTTCTTAAAAAGGTTGTCACCATGAGGGAGCTGTTAGCAGAACCCTTTGAACATTTCTTTTATTTTTTTTATTGTAGAACTAAAAAAGGTGCTAATTCCCTCTCTTCTCTCCCATGGACCCTCCTGAACTTTTATTGCTTTACATAACGACGGCTTCTGGAAACGGCTGAGGGTTTTTGAAAGTCATTTTTGGTTAGTAGCTGCAGGTTTTATGCTGATGTTCTGTTTTTATAAGCCTCTGAAGAAGCATTTAAACCATCACGGGAAACTAAAACCCTGAGCTGGAGCCAAGGGTTATTCTTCTGGGCAATTACTGCAAGTTTGAGACTCTCCTACCTGGAAGCTGAGAATACCTCACATCACAGTGGACTGTGTGTGTGTGTTTTTTTTTGGGGGGTTGGCCATTTGAAATACAATAAAAAAGGATTTTGATGTGAAGAACTCTTCGGGTCCCTCCTACCTGATCCTGTGCTTGTTGATGTCCTCCATGGTGAAGGAGGAGTACTCCCTCAGCTCCTGGTGCTCCTGCTGGGACTGGCTCCTGGTCAGGATGCCGTACATCGGCACCGACACCAACTGGATCCGGATCTGGTCGTCAGGGGAGGGGTCGTCCTACGATCGACAAAAACACAGAACGGTTCACGCCGCATCCAGATCTTCTTCTCCTCCTCTTATACTACCAAACAGTCTCACCCCACTTTTCAAATATGATGACATCACGACGGGGCGAAAGATTCTCTCTTCTCTTGTTTCGCACATGGCAATTAAAGTTTATTCATTGAAGCCTCTCCTTGAATTCCTACTAATATCCAGTATTAATTTTGACCATAAATATACAAATCCTCACAATACACACACAACGTGATGCATTCGAAAACACACGTACCACTTATCACAAAGCTTTTTAACCCGGAACACGTGTGGTGTCACTCACGGTGTAAGCCAGGTGCGAGCGTCTGATCACGGTGCTGCTCTTCTCGCCCACTTCCAGCGACAGCGCGGCCGCCGGGTCACGCTGCGGCCCGTCGCCCCCGGCTCCCAGCACCGACACCTGCACCACTGTGGTCGCCATGGAGATGCCGTCGCTAACCGAGAAGGTGATGGCATCGTCCCGGGCGGAGAGGCCGGCGTGTCGGTACAGCAGGACGTTGCGGGTGATGTCGCTGAAGGTGAAGATGTCACCTGAAGAGACGGAGGAGTCGGTTTTCGTCTATTGATGAGATTATTCGCACGTTTCCATGTGTTCACTCATCTGTGTAACTGCTGATCGTGTTCATCAATCTGCAGGTTTCATCTCTTCTTAAACTGCTTGCTCTCATTTTCTGTCCTTTGCAATTCAACTCAATCTAAGAATATAACAGCCAGCAATAAAACTAATATGAGCTTTAACAGCCACATGCATGCATGTCCTCTTGAAACCTATTAGCTTAACGCTATTTTCAAGTGCCTTTTGATTTGAATCATTTGCAGCTTTATAGATTAGAATGTAAAAATGAAATTCACATCTACAGTGGACCTCTGCTTCATGAGCTATAAAAGGGTGACGGCATAAATGCAGTGATAGAACACAACAGTGTGTGGGTAGGGGCTCCATATACCGTGCATGTAGTACAGTGTGTAGAGCATAGATGGTCAATCAAGTGAAGTGAAGTTTTCATTGGTGGAGAAATGGCAAGAGCAAAATTGAATCTATGTCTAAAGTTTGAACACAGTTTCATGAAAGTGTGGAAGTGGAGCAGGGTGTAAAAATATTTTTGCAGCATATGAAACTTATTAAATTTTAAGTCCAAAACAAACAGAATCAAAAACAATTGTCATCCTCCAGTGTTCAGAATCTCTCAAAAGACCTAAGCTCTTTCTGAGCTCTCAAAGGTCCCACACTGTGTAAAGGTCTGTGTCCATGTGTAGTGTGATTATAGATCAGGTCTAGCTTCTATATTAATACTGTGAAAGTATCAAAGCCTCAGTCCACAGAGAAATGCACACAGCCTGTATTCAGAAACTGAGCCTTAAAACCAGCCGTCAGGACTTCTGGAACTTTGTGATGTCACAACAAAGCAGTCACCAAGTTACGTGTGTGTGAGTGTGTGTGAGTGTGTGTGTGTGTGTGTGTGAGTGTATCTTCTCACCGCTGGTCATGCTGGTGTGTGTGTGAGTGTGTGTGTGTGTGTGAGTGTATCTTCTCACCGCTGGTCATGCTGGTGTGTGTGTGAGTGTCTGTCTGTGTGAGTTCTCCGT
>NW_019174448.1:104276-266833 GCF_002260705.1 Seriola dumerili | reverse complement strand
TGTCCATGTGTAGTGTGATTATAGATCAGCTCTAGCTTCTATATTAATACTGTGAAAGTATCAAAGCCTCAGTCCACAGAGAAATGCACACGGCCTGTATTCAGAAACTGAGCCTTAAAACCAGCCGTCAGGACTTCTGGAACTTTGTGATGTCACAACAAAGCAGTCACCAAGTTACGTGTGTGTGAGTGTGTGTGAGTGTGTGTGTGTGTGTGTGTGAGTGTATCTTCTCACCGCTGGTCATGCTGGTGTGTGTGTGAGTGTGTGTGTGTGTGTGTGTGAGTGTATCTTCTCACCGCTGGTCATGCTGGTGTGTGTGTTGCCATCAGTCTTAATCAGCTCTCCGTGGACGGGAGCTTCCACCAGCTCAAACTCCAGCTCATCTGGAGCCGTGTCAGCGTCGCTTACGGCCAGCTGCTGACCACCTGCACACACACACACACACACACACACACACACACACACACACACACACACACACACACACACACACACACACACACACACACACACACACACACACACACACACGAAAAGAAAGATGAAGCAGGAGAAGACTGTAATCACACACACACACACACACACACACACAGACACACAGACACACAGACACACAGACACACAGACACACACACACACACACACACACACAGCTATTTCTCCAGTATTATTGATCATCAGGGTCGGACTTCAGATCTCATTATCACACACGCACGCACACACACCACTTCGTCACTTACTGGACCTCTTCACCAGGGGGTGAGAGGCTCTCTTATCAGAAATTAGTATTGTGTACTTGTGTGTGTAAGTGTAAGTGTGTGTGTGTGTGTGTGTATGTGTGTGTGTTACCTATGGCGGCCTGTCCTCCCAAGCTGACCTCCAGCAGCGGATCCAGAACCTGGAACACCGGCGGCTGCTGGTGGTTCGACAGCAGCAGGACGGCAAAGTCCATCTCCGGCGTGGTGTGTTCACCGTCTGACACTGAGACACAACGCACGCACACACACACACACACACACACACACACACAAACAAACAAACAAACAAACAAAAACATGAAAAGACAAACACACACAGAGAAAAGCAAGAAAATTAACGAGATAAGAAAAGCCTTGCTAAAACAAACACACACACCTCTGAGGGTAATTATTTCCCCTGCTCCCTTTCTGAGGAATATTTTTAAAGAATGAAACGTTATCAGCTTCCTCATGATGACTCTTCACATACCAGATTATTAATAAGAAACAGAAACAACAACAATAACAACATGTGATCACAGGGGCTGTAATTAAAAAAAAAAAAAACAAACAGCCGAGACAATTCATCAGGAATTCAGGTGGAAACTCGTTATGCTCATTAAATGTTTTTTTTTTTCATGGGGGGGGGGGGGGGGGGGGGGTGTTAACTGTTTTATCAGCTCCATTTGTCACTTCACATTCACACATTATCTGAAATAAAAAAAAACTAACTGAGAAACTACAACAAGCCAATTATCACGTTCAGATAAAAAAAGATGCGAGTGAGATTATTTGTATCACAGTTTATTACAGCGAGATTCTAAATATGCACTTCCTGTTTCTTTCTGTTGAATAATTTGAATATTAAAAAAGAGGGAATTAGTTTGAAAATATTTTCTCTCCTTATTTTGCGATGAGCAGAATGTGGATTTTCACAATAAGAGGCAAGGTTGGAAGACAGTCGAATCGTCTAAAGCATCACTTTCTGTGCATTACACCTCAAGACTTTTTCACATCAATGACCCTAAAAGGAGGATGGAGAGCAGCAGCGCTCCGTCAGACATGCAGGAAACGGGCGAGACTCGGTTTTATCCGCAAGTTAAAGGTAAAAGAGGCGGAGCAGAGAATCACAGAGAATCTGAAGGTATAGTCGAGTCGGATCAGTGCAGAACTGATGAAAGCAACAAAGAGCAAAGCGACAGAGGTGGAGAGGAGAGTGGCATCGATGAAAATAAGTACAGGAGAGAGATTTAGGGTGGAGAAGAAGAGGGGAAAAATGGGGAGGAGCTGAATATAAAAGCAGAGGAAAGATAAAAAGCAAAACAGAGAAAAGAGGAGAAAAAACAGAAAAGAAGGGGATCCAAAGGGAGGGGAAGAGAGGGGAAGTTTTTGGGTGAAGATTAAAAGGAGGAGGATGAAAAGAAAGCAAGAACATAGGAGAGATCAAGGCAGGAGAGGAAGTGAGAGAAAGATGGAAGAAATGGTGGGAAGTGCAGACAACAAAGGAGCCGAGGACAGAGAGGAAGAGCAAAAACAGGAGAGTGACAGGAGAGAGGTTAGAAGACAAATATGCCAGTTAGAGAAAGAGATGGATGGAGGAAAAGAAGAGGAATATGTTAACGGGTGGAGATGGAGGTGAGGAAGATGGAGGGAAGAGAAGGAGAGGAGAAGAGGTAGAGGAAAAGCGAGTATTTACCTGTGAAATAGACGCTCAGTGACTCCGGTAAACCTGAAACAAAAAACAAAAAACAAGAGCAGACTGTCAAAGCCGTGAGGTGATAAACGTGAAAAACAGTGGATTTACGCCGCGCTGACAGGGTGTCGGAAGTGAACATAAAAAGTGAGCAGATGAAGTTTTAATGCGTAAAACTCAGGAGGCAGCGATTTACTGATGCAAAGCTTTTCCACTGGAGCTCCACAAACCCAGATTAAGAGAAACTAAAGTCGGCTTTGATCTTGGATTTATGGATTATCTTTTGGACCGTGTGTCTCTTGAAAAAAATGGATGAAAGATTTCCTTTTGAAAATGTCTCACAATGCCCTAAAGATTGTTTTTTTTTTTTTTTTTTTAAAACAGTTCAACTCCACTCCTCCTGTTCAAATATGCATCATGTGTGCTGAGTTTATTGTTGATCGCTTGATGAGGGAATATATGAGTCAGGATCTCGGGAAGAAGAAAAACGACTGAGTGCAAAAAGTTCCCCAAACTTTGGCGAGAATTCACAGAGTGATAAAGAGCGGACAAGATCCTATCACTTGTACAGATTTCATTTTATGTATTAAAATATGAAGCCCCGAGATAAGAGTTGTCTGCAAGAGAAAATATTACACCTGTGGAGGATCTGTACAGGATGTCAGACACTTTCTCCGGTGTTTCTGACCCTCTGATGTGGGGTAAATTCATCAAGGATCTTCAGTCAACACCTCTGTTTTCAGCGAGCCAAGCATCAAAGTGCTAAAAGTGCAGTTCCTCTAATGACCACTAGAGTCTGGCTCTAAGAGCGAGTCAATCCCCATAGACTCCCATGTTACAGCAGAAATAACCATGTTTACAGCCCAGTACACGAACTGCTGCAAACAGATTTTTGGATAAGCTGGGAGTTTGGGGCGGAGTCGGGTACTGCCAAGATGGCGACAGCGGAGCAGCTCACTGTGTGTGTGTGTGTGTGTGTGTGTGTGTGTGTGTGTGTGTGAAACCTGTGGGTGACAACACGGACGCTACATCCACCTGTATTTACTGTTGATGGCACAACACTGATATTTACAGTATTACATTTAGTTGTGAGACTTGTGAATGAACAACTTCTTCCAAATCAACACTCCAAGGGAGCAAGTGAACAATGATGTAGACTCAAGCGTACCCAGCATGCATTGCATTAGTTCATATTGACAATTGTTTCTATGTTTTAAGCCACTCTAACTTTATTTAAAAATGGTGACCTGAAAACAACTTACTTAATTTATAATTGAAGAAACATTTTACTTATTAATACTTCTATTTGCTGAAAACACTCTCACTCTCTTAATTGAAATTAATTGGTACATGAGGCAGGCGGACATGGCGAGCAATTATTGGGACACACATCAGACAGTGTCCTTCAGTAAACCCTCACCTTTCACACCTCCACAGCTAAGATTACTTCAACTTCAGTACTTTTCTCAGAGTTGAGAAAAAGTAATATAAAGAGCTGAGTCATTCTCCCTGTGCCTGCTAAATTGACCCCGACATGTAAAATCAGCGCAGTGCCCCTCTAACAAAAAAGCAAGTGACTTACGGTGACACATCCAGTCATGTGATTTGAGGATCTGCAGCAGCTCTATGAATAGTCAATCATGTGAAAATAACACACCATGGCCAGTGCACTAGCTCTATGTGGTAAAACCAGGAACCTAATACAGTGTTGAGAGGCTGGGATTACTTGTTTTGTTTCCACAGAAAGTGCTTGCGGTGGGCGACAGCACACTGCTGCAGCTGAGGATCAATACGTGGCCGCTCGGCTGAAAACAGTTCCAGAAATAAAACCTGGCCACTGCGGCCGTTCGTCATCGATTATATTTGATTTTCAAAATGTATAAATCTGAAATCAAAGAGCGTGAGCATCTCACCGATGAAGGAGTACTGGTAGAGCTCCTGCAGGTGTGAGGGAGCCTGTGGCGGTCTGTAAACGATCTTGCCGTTGTTGACGTCGGCCTGGGTGAAGTGGCTCACTGCTGCGTACGGTCTGTCCCGATGTTCAATCACCCCTGAAATAAAACAAACAAAAAAAAAAAAAAAAAAACCACACAGCACAGGAAGAGATTTAATTTAGTGCCGCTGTGGGAATTTCTCCTGCTTCTGTCTTCCACTGGAAAATAAGATTTGGAAAATATTCCTCAGAGGCAAAGCTAATCTGGAGGGAGAAGTAATCTCAGCAGCTCAGTGACACTCAGGAGGTGGAGCTGGTTAGTTAATGCTGCACTGAAGCTACGCTCAGTGAGAGAGACGGTGGGAAAGATTATTATTCATTTCATAGTAGCTGATGCCGTAGTATTTAAATCTTCAGTAGATTAGCTGATTGGACCTTTACTAAGACCTAACCTACCCATGTTAGCTCGTTAGCTACACCGTTTATCTTCCAATATCATCAACGCCTAATGAGTGAAAAGTAGATTTCACCCCCGCTTCACACAGACAGAGAGGGGGAACCTGTTGAATGCAGAACTAGGGCCACCACCTCGCGGTTGTATCCCTCCGCCAATCAGCCACGTTGCAAGAAACTACGGTCACAATCTCCCCTTCGTGAGCTACAGCATTCAATAATGACCAGAAGTGTTTTAGCAGAGCATTATGATGTCACAGTGAAGTTGACCTCTGACGCTTTGGAAATAAAATGTCATCAACTTCATCATTTCATCCTGTTAATAACATTTGTGTTAAATTGTGTCATGCGCTATGGCCAAAAATGTGTTTTTGTGAGGTCACCTTTTGTGACGTTGACATTTGACCTTTGACCACCAAATTCGAATCAGCTGATCCTTGAGTCTCAGTGAATGTTTGTGCAAAATTTGAAAGAGATTCCTCACAATGAATGGGACGGACGGACGGACGGACGGACGGAGGGACAACCCCCGAGAACACGACGCTTCCGGCTTCTGGCTGTCGCCGGCGTGGAGGCGTAGACATGTGAGAGTTTCATATGCTGAAAACGTGCACAGATTACCAGACAGTCCCGTTTCCAGTTTAGCTGCCAGCTCGGGCCTTTCTTCTGCTCTTCGGCGAATCAGGGAACGCAATCTGTGCAAATACTGAGCACATTAAATTCTCTCACTTTCCTGCATTCAAAGGCTCTGCTCCTTTTTAATTAGTGTTATTACTTTGAAGCTGTCACCTTGTGCTCTCTGGTCCCGACCACTACGGTTTAGTTCAACCAATAAGGAGTTATCTCTCTCCTGAACGGCTTTGCTTCTGGGAAATGTTTGTGTAGATCCTCTCGCTTCATGCGTTTATCCTGCAGAAGGATTTATAAAGCTACTGTGGTGTTCAGAAGATGATTTCTTTTCATCGATTCGTACAGACTCCTTCAGCAGTAACACATCTAAATCTAACCCACATTAACATTTCATATTACAAACAATCTGGATGCTGCAAGGGTCAAATCTAAAATAAAAAAAAAACACATGAAAAATGTTTCAGCCTCCTCCTCCTCCTCCTCCTCATCAACACAAATTTGTTGGTCCATTAGCGGATGAATACGACCCATTGTGAACCGTTTTTCGCCTTTCATTACACAGAGAGCTGGAAATGATACACCCGTCTGTCAGATGGTCCAAAGCTGAAATTAATGACTCCACATCTAAACAGCACATTAAGCTCAGCGAGGAAATCGACACTCATTCAAGTAAAAGAGCAAACTGAACGCTGCTAATTAAATAATCTGGTGACTGAATCGGGCTCATTAGCAAAAGGTTTTGCCAGCGTCTCTGCTGGGAAAAGCTAAACCCTTGAGCACGGCATTATGGCAATGACAAGAATTTAACATCATCATTTCTCTTTTCTAAAACTTATTTTCATTTATCCAGGAGAAGATTTTGTAGATTTAAACTCTTTCTTCGCAAGAAGTTTCCCACTTTCTCCCTGAACTGTCAATAACAGTGCCTTGCTCATGGGCGCTTAAGTGATAATTAATAAGGAACAGTAAAACTTAATGCATCAACTTCTCCCACGCTGCTTCAGTTCGGAGTCGGGAATCAAAAAGCTCAGGGCTCCGTCACTGAGATAATTAAAAGACTCTTGCCCACAGACAAACTTAGATTTTAATCCTTTTAATCTTTTCTATATTATGAAGGAAAGCCCCAGTGTGTCTGTGTGTGTGTGTGTGTGTGTGTGTGTGTGTGTGTGAAGCTGACCTTGTCCTGGCAGCAGGGGTTTGGTGATGTTGTAGATGAGCTTCTCGCTGGGAGTCTCAGAGTCGACGAAGGACAGAGCTGAAGGCGTTATCTCCGTCACCCGATCCTCCAGAGCCTGCACACACACACACACACGAACACACACGAACACACACACACACACGCACACGAACACACACACACACACACGCGCGCAGACGCACACACACTGAGGTGAGGAAAGAGGTAAAACAAGAACTACGATATCCTCCATCTCTGATACGCCCCCTGTGATTATAACTGAGACTGAAGGATCCACACACACACACACACACACACACACACACAGCAAACACAACAAACCGCACAACGACTGCCGACAGGGTTCCCACTTTTGGTTTTAAAGAAGGACGTTTCAAGGAAACTGTGAAAAGTTCACAGTGACACTGGAACCATGGGAGCGTGAAACGCAGCAAAACTGAACTTTGGAAATAAGGTCTTCAAAATACACAACACTCAGATGGAAACGTGAAAGTTCTTACACACTATGAAATCTGTGTTCAGGACCAAAACCTGCTGCAGGCGAAGGAATCACCAACGCCACAGGAATTAGCTCCTCCGGTCTCAGAGCTTGACTCAGTTACAGAGTGATCCATTAGACTCTAATCGATAGATAGATGTTGAAGTCAAGGTTTGTGTTTTACCTTTCTATTCGTATGTATACAACGTGTGTTTAATATATGCATTGTTTGTTAACACTACTGTCTGTGGTTACAATGTACATTCAGTATGTTATAAAAAATATTATATAAATTTGTTTTTCCTTCTTAACTTTTAGCCTTTGACTGTTGGGTGACAAATTGGGTGATTTATTTATTGATACTTTATTAATTAATGCTAGATATTTATCTTTCATATTTATAGTCAGTGCAGTTGGACAGTGGCGGGTTACACTGAAGAGAAAAATCTCCTCCCCATACAACCTATTGTTTACCAGAACATGCTTTCACTACTATATACAAGCCGAGGTTTCCGTCTAGTTTACCACTTTCTTTAATCCCTCACCGTGATCTGTAGGTCGCAGTCGGGGGCCAGCTGGGGGAACCCTGGGGTCTGAGGCAGGACTCCGATGGTGAAGGTCTGGGCGTCGCTCTGTGTGGCTGGAGCTGCCTCTGCAGAAACCTGCAGACACACAAAACTTTTATGTTATGGAAAAATACACCCGACACACCTAGACATCCCCCCTCCTCCCTCATCTGCCTCCAAGACTCACTGCAGACTCTTATCTTGAAGTTTGACGTCTTAATCTGCAGATTGGACATTATCTCAATAAATGTCTTGTTTTGTTTTGTTTTTTTTTCGTCCTCAAACAGGCTGGTGTGTGTTGTGCATTTATTTCTGAGTGACGGAGCCGAGGAGAGGCTCCTGCAGAAGTAAGATACAACAGATGCACAGCTGCAGTCCAATAACTGTGACAACAGAAAGCCAACCCGACATCAGCCTGTGCTGCAGGGACGAACCACAGAGCCCGAATCTGTTCCTTTCCATAAATCATCGTCCGCACCACGAGAATATTAATGCAGGAGGTGTCCGCTTGAGTAAAATTCAGGGTAATGATCTCATTGCTCAGCTGACCATGTGTAGGAACCAATCTGAGACCAGCGTTGGGTCATTAAAGCATCTACACTTTCTAAAATCTCAGTGTGTCGACAGCAGTGGACAGCCGTGCGTGAAGGGGAACCTCATGCCGATGTTCTGATCTTTCCCGTGAAGTAAATTGAAAACAATGATAATTTCCTCCACTTTTCCAAACTCCCAGCAGCCTCTGTCACTATCATGTCTGTTGTTTTTTTAAACACTGCCTGGCGACCGCCCTCGGAGCAGGCGTTTGTCTCCTGCTCACAGCTGCAGTTGCGTTCACATCCTCATGGAAAAATCTACACTCTTTGAATGGGTTAGGAAATCCTATATGTACTGCAAGTTACTTTAGTATCACCAGTTTAATTTAAAATCAATTATCAATAGTCAGGTAATGGACAATACTTCTTTTCTTCTTTCAAGTACCTGTTGTCTAACAGGTATTGAACGTAAATGCATGTCATCTGTGCAGTTTATTTATGATTCATGCTGATTTTATGCTCTGCCACTGCAATGGTTAAAGTGTGGGTTAGAAAACTTTATCTACATGATGTTAGGAAAAAGTTATGGTTTGAGTTCAAACCAAAGAGCAACTTAAAGGTCCCATTTTTACACTTTTCTGTGTTTTATTTTGAAGTGTTGTGGTTTGTGGTTTTAAGAACCAAAAACCATCTCAGTGTAGTTTTACATCTCCTCTCTCAGGCTTCTCTCTGGAGCTCTAGTAACAACAGGTCGGTGAGCCAATCAGAAGAGAGGAGGCTCTGAGCCTCTCTTCTGATTGGCCGACTGTTTTCCGAGTGATGGAATAAAAATATAGCAGATTTCAGGTAAAAACACTCAGAGAAACCAAATCCTGCAAGGTTTGGATGGGGAGTCCAGGTGGGCGGGGCTTGGTGACTGCTTTGTTGTGACATCATAAAGTTACAGAAGTCCTGATGGCTCATTTTAAGGCTCAGTTTCTGAATACAGGCTGTGTGCATTTTTTTCTGTGGACTAAGAATTTGACACTTTCACAGTATTAATATAGAACCTAGACCTGATCTATAACCAAACAAACAAACAAAAAAAAAGACTTGGAAATTTCACTTATCACTTTCACATACAATATGGGGCTGAAAAGCGGTGATTCACTGAACTGTGAACTGTGCATCAGCTGTGCTTTGTTGCACCTGTAACCACATTTAGCACCATGGTGTCACCGTACACCGACACAGTGCGCTTCAACATCACAGCTGCCAAGTGAGAAATTGAACCAGTGGAAATAAGCAAAAACACATTCTTTAGCTGCTGTTCATTTCCCTTTCTAAAGGCTAGGTGATGAACGTGGTCACAGTTCAAAGAAAACAGTGTCTTTCTCTCAGACGCTTCGTTGACTGATGAAACTTCCTCCATCAGAGGTTTTTCGCAGCATCACGTCACAGAAAACAAGCCCAACCTACGGTACAGCAAATCTGCCTTCCTCCACAGAAACAGCTTGTCCTCTCTTACCCTCTTCTTCTTCTTCTCTCCTGCCGTGTCACTCTCCACTCCCATGGCTGACGTTATGACCTTTGACTTCTGTACTTTTTTGCTCGCTTATAAAGAATCAAATTAGAATTTAAGATTATGTTAATTGAATTGCTGATAAGTGATGGGGAGGCGGCAGGATCAGTTTAATCCCCTTTGCTCTCTCGTCTGGAATGAAACTACACTTGAATTTTTGGCTCCGCTCCTCTCTGCCCCCACACTGCATTACCAAACTATTTTCCAATCCAACTTTCATATCAGACTGCGTCACTCGTGCTCTGGTATTTCTCCCTCTCAAGCTCCCCGCAATACGTAGCCCTAAACAGTTTTGCCTCCTGATATGCACGAGCAACAGCGGCAGGTTGGGCGTTTGTCACGTCTGCCGCCGTCATTCCCGTCACATCCTCACACCAGCGTGAACCCCCGCAGTCAGCGCCACCCATCACAAGTGATGTGTTACTACCAGAGACAGTTCTGAGTCAGCCGGATTTATGGGGAGGTGGCGCTGTAAGGAGTAAATTATTGATTATGCACTTGATCCCATTCAACACACAATGACATATAGTGTACGTGTGATTTGAAAGCCAATAAATCTTGCATTGAACCCGCACTAGACGAGACTTTTACATCCAAACACACCTGCCTTGTCGACGAAGATCACATCTACAGTCCCGAATTAAACTCTCATGTCACACAACCACGAGGCTGCTGCGTCCCGTTCACTGACATCAGGTCAAATGAGTTCTGAGAACAGCTGATTGTTTTCTAAGATTGTTTCCTCTCGTTTCCATCTGGAGCCATCAGTGTTTGTTTTCGCGGTGCGGCTTCCAAAATTGATTCACTTATTTGTGGATTCGCTTCGCGGCTGCTTGTACATACACGGTCAGGGGCAGAAGTGGTATTATATTTAGAACCAGGGTAGGGGCTATGCAGTTCTTAGAGCGCCGCTAATTATTATTTTTATATTAGAAATGACTTGAATGACTAACAGAATAACAGAAGCTGCGGAACATGTAGCAGCTACAAAGCCAGATGTTTCTCTCAGTAGTCGGTGGAAACAAAACCAGTGTTAAAAAGAGAGTTAGGTGTTACATAAACACCAAAACACCTCAAAATATATGGACATTTTGCTCTCAGTTGATATGTAAATAGGCGATGGTTTGCTAAAACAAAATTCCATGGTACACAGCGATGACAGTGACTACATACAAACTCACAACACGGATACATTTGGTCTATTATATTATAGATTATACGGCCACAATCTCCAATTCCTGAGTTACAGTGTTAAATAACAGCCAGGAGTGATTTTAGCAGAACATTATGATGTCACAGTGAAGTTGACCTTTAACCTTTTGGATATAAAATGCCCTCACTTCATTGTTTTATTCTATTAGACATTTGTGTTCAGTTGTGTCATAAGTGGCGTGTGAATTCTTGAGTTATGGCCATGGCCGGCCGCGGCTGTGACCTGTTTAAAAATTATACTGTAAAAACAAAGATGGTTGAAATATCTGCGAATACCACAGATGGGCAAACGATCTTTCCCGCCTTCAGTCTTCCCGCTGAAGTGGATGCAATCAACAGGCTCTGACCGGCCTCAAGCTGCACAGCCAAGTGAAACTTTAGGTGTGAGCTGCAAACAAAATCCCCGTCTCATCTGAACAAGTCGCCGCATGAGAAAACGCGCGTGTAGATTCCCGCGCTGCTTCCGTTCAGCTGCACAACTCCAAGTCGCAGGAGCAGAGTGAATCTCGAGTCAGTCAGTTCTCACATTTTCGATAAAAAGCAGAGTGGGACATTAATAGCACCCTGACAAACCATGACGGTAAAATCAGCGCCTCCTGCACGGAGCAGAAAAATGCTTCCAGCGCTTTCAGTTTGTGACTGGTGTTGCTTCCCGTCGCCGCTTTTCCCGCTTCCCGTCAAAATGATGAAGACACTTGAGGATTTAATTTGAATTCAGCACTGTGTAATTGGAACGCATTTGCCCTGATGGATGGAGCCAAAATGTGGGGGGGCGGACAGAGAGAGAGAGAGAGAGAGAGAGAGAGAGGATCATTAGATGTAGCTACGAGCTTTTGGCTGCCTCTTTTGTTTTTTCCATTGGAGTGAAAGTGAAGCAGAGACTGGCATGGAAATGCTCTGAGTGCAGTGTGGATGCTCCGTCGCCTTCAGTGGGCTCATCTCCGATTCTGAACCCATTTGCGAGTAATTTGGTGTCATTAATGCTAATCAAGATAAGTCGCCAGGGGTTGCTGTGTCGAGCCGGAGAGAGTCACACAGGAAGTTTGGTGCCAAGGTTTCGGACCGAAGGAGAAAACATCCCGAGTGAACACGGGAAGAGGAAGGACAAACCGAGGACTCACATCTCAGCAAAGTGTTATTAATACACATGTGTTTGGTGATTGATAGTCGGCTGAGTGATGAACAGGCTGTAACAACATTTTTTTTTTTTTACAGGTTTCCTATAAACTGCGGTTTTTATATGCGTAACGATTAGGAGAAATAACACGAGGACGCAGCGGAGGCAGACGGAGAAAGACGGAGGCACGTGAGAGGAGGAGGAGGAGGAGGGGAAAGACGGGGGTAAACACAAGGGAACATGGGAACATGAGTACGAGAGTGAACTTCAAAGAACGCTCCACAGAGACAACGAGGGCACGAGAGGGAAAGCACCGAGGACGACGTGTGTCAGCGTCTCCTCCTCTTGTTCATTTCAGGGTGAGGCGCTCGTACCAGCCCCCCTGAGGGTTTCTCCTCTCACAGCGTATTTATTTGCTTTTATCAGTTTTTGGAAATTATTTATTTGTACGTTAGTCTGTAGTACTACGCGCTCAGTAACAACCTTGTCAGGTGTTTATCCTGGCAGCCGAGTCCTCGTGTCCTCATGTGATGATTCAGGTTTGTTTTCAGCAGCCGACATGACGAATCAATACAGAAATATGATGAAAGAATTATTAGTCCCGTGTCATTCGGGTAACGAGAGGCGTACCTACTTTCGTCGCCATGGTTACTTGTAATAACTGTCATGGCTTGGATAGGTTTAGGAAAAGATTGTGTTTCGGGATAGAATAAGTACTCCCTCAAAATTAGACGAGCTTCGTTGTCATGGTTACAATAACAACAATGTGGTTAACTTTGTCTAATTGTTATGGATAATAGAAACAACATAAGCTCTTTCCCCTTCGCTCCTGCAATAATTACCACAGCCACTAGCTGTTGCCTAGCAACAAATTGAAACTATGGGCCATAATAACCTGCTGCGCATACGACCTGCACCCCTCTGCTCCGTCAGCACTGACCTGGAACTGGAAGGAGTCGCTGGTGGTGCCTCTGCCAAAGTGACGGTACCAGACTGTGCCGTCGTTGACGTCCTGCTGAGTGAAAGACGTCGTGGACGTGAAGCCTTGGTCGTCTGTGAGCGACGGGCGCCAGCCCTCCGGTGGCCCGTCGGCTGGCATGGACACCAGCACCACCTCACCTGGACAGAGACGGTGGAGGTTATTACACATCACTGCACGGCCTAATCATATCTGTACGAAGAGTCTGGGTTATAACATGAGGTTAAAAACTGCTGATTAGTTTAGAGATAAAATTTAAAATTTTTGTATTGTTGTATTGTTTGTATTGTATTTTGGGATTCAAAATTTAACATGTCCGACTGTTAAAGAGTTGGTACCATATTTAGGTTGCCCATCTGAGGCGAGGATGGTGTAGACGATGTCATCAGTGCCGACTCCCTTGTAGTCGGCCTTCAGGTATCTCTTATCCAGTCGCACCATTCCTCCCTCTTTCACCCAGGTCACCGGCACAGACAGCACGAGCGGAGAGTCAGCAGCCTGAAAACAGAAGCAAACACACACGAATATGTGTTTTAACCCGAGGAACATTTAACCACCTTTTCTCACCTACTGTACAATATCTGTGAGGAAAAATCCTTTACAGTTATTACAGCTATTAGATCGACTGTTAGATTGAAAACCCCTGGGTGTCTGGGTACAGGAACTTAAGTGTGCAGATTAATTTTAATTGATTTGAAGACTAATGACATCCAACTGTGTCATGCTTCTTTTCTAACCTATGTCTGTCAGTGAATTTCTCCAGGGGGCTGTAAGATTGACAAGATGTTTAGTTAGTTAAGTCCAATTAAAGCAGAAAAATTAAATCCATCACCTCCTGGGAGGAGCCTAACAGATGCCAGGTATAAAAGCATTCAGGAGCTGGGTACTAGCTTGAATTAGACGTAGGTGCAGTGGCAAAATAAAGTCTTATTTACATTAAATTTCCTCCCAAACATTGTAAACTGAGCGGTATATTAATCATGACTCTGAGAAATCCCATGTGAAATCCCTGTGGTGGAGGCACTGATGTATAAAGAGAAACAGAGGCAGAGTCGTGTTTGTTCTTCAGGTGCAGCCCGGCGCCATCTTCACTTTGTGCTGTCACAGCCTGCGCCGCTTGTTTTATTCCACATCTGTTGCAACCTGAGGTTTGTGAGTCCCAGGAGAACGCAGTAAAGCTCTGTCAATCAGCAGCAGCGTCGCCTGTAGTCGGCTCCGCCAATCAGAAGTAAAGCATCGCTAAAAAAAATAATCAATCTGCGGCCGCTTGGTCTGAGAAATGACCGCACAACTTCAGAATCAAGACTTATTTTTATGATGCTGTATTGATCCACAACAGACCAGCTCAGCCGTGGTGCTCAGCCTCTCTCCAACAGCAGAGAACAAAGAGCAGGATCGGCTGCAGAGAGCGAGCAGAGCTGCTGGATGATTCAGTGTCGCTCGAGGACATTTCAGCAGGGAAGAAGCCTCCTGTCAGGGAGGTTTGGAAACGAGACCCTCTTACTCACCTTGTCACCCTGCCGTCTAAATAAAAACAGGTACGAGATACCTCTTGGGCGTCTATAAAAACCAACCAGCTATTTATTCTGTAAACGGAAGCTCCATGCTTTAACACCTGCAGTCATCTCGTTGTCAAAAATATGAAAAGTGTTTATATTCACAGGTGCTGCCGTAGCAACGGAGAACACCACGTATAGATTCCTCAACAACGGTGTTCCTGTTTTATGAGTGCTCCTGATTTGTAGTGAAACTAAAATATAATTAGTTCACAGCTAATTGTACATAATTCTATACAAGATACTCTAAATAATAATAATAATTATAGCCCTTCTGCACAATGTTCTAGAGATGAGTTTAAAAAAAAACGTAATTTTCATGAGGTGGTTCATGTTGTAATTGTGCTCGGAAAAACAAACGAACAAACAAACGAACAAACAAACGAACAAACAAACAAACAAACAAACAAACAAACAAACAAACAAACAAACAAACAAACAAACAAACAAACAAACAAACAGAAACTCCTTGCTGGAGTTAACTATTAGAAAAGCAATTAGTTGCAATCTATAAATCTTTTGGTCTCATCAGAGAGTAAAACACATTCACGTCAGGTCGGTTCTTTAAAAAGTTTTTAGCTGAACACTCAAACTGAAACACACACACACACACACACACACACACACACACGGAGGATTACACACAGTTGACCGTTTACTGCAAGGGGAGAATCGGTGCAGTGGCATAAACGCCGTGGCGGTAGGTGGTAATAGATTACAAGAGTGTGCACAGTGTGTGAGTATGAGTGTGCATGTGTGCGCGTGTGGTGTCTGTGTTTCTTTCTGATAACAACCTGCGGACCATCTGTGGCTCTTCTGCCTGCTGCTCCGCTGATCCAAATCACAGCGTTCCAGTGGAGCAGCAGCAGGCGAAGAATCGCAGACGAGCAGCGGATCGCCGAGCAACAGAAAACACATAAGTCAGCATGGCAGGCTTTTAACTCAGAGGACCACATCATCCAGGAGATTGTGGAGCTCTCCGGGTGAACACCAAGGTCTCGCCAAGGACACTCAGACCCAGAGACGGCACATTCTTCAAAATAAAAGAGGGGCAGCGGGACCTTTTTCGATTCACAAGTTTGCCAATACTGCTGATTTCCCCAGACCTCTAACATCCTCTTGACTCTTTCGTCCTGCAGCTGCAACGCCGTTTGGTAATTTCCCTGTTTTTTTGTTTTTTTTTTCTTTCTCTGTCTAATGAGTTTTTCCAAGTGAGATTCTTGTTACCACGTTAGACAGACGAGCAGCCTAATCTCCTACAGACAGGTGGTGCAGAGAAAATGAAACGCAGATGCACAATAATCTTCTTCTTTTTTTGACCTCTGGGGAGGCAAGAAAGTGAACTCGCTTGATGTAATTTTAGATCGACAAGACAGAAAGTATAGAGACGGCGGGAAAACAGATTGCGGAGAGAAAAACTGATGAATTAAAGGAGGAAGAAGGCTGTAAGGAGTATATCAGAGGAGTAGTCTAGAAACAGAACCATCAAGGGTTTCTGATGATCTGTGACCTGTTCATTTGAAGCATCTTCCTCAGTGCTGAGGTGAAGTTGAGAGAGGTGCTAATGAAACGTCTCGCTCCCCGGGATATAACATCTTCTGTTTCTCAAAGGTGGATAATTATAAGTTCTTCATTTTCTTACACGCAATCATGGCCCGTGCATCGCAGAGATGAGGACTCGAAACTTGGACTCGAATGACATGACCGGTAGTAGCCTTTCTTAAGACGCGACAGACTGTGACTTGAGAAGAAATAATACGCTGAAGTCCTGTGTTTGAACCTGGAAAGATCGAATCGCCGCAGACTTTAAGGCTACATCCGCAGCTCTGTATAAGAAACGATCTCCATCCACACAATCACACCTGAAAGTGCGTAGGCTACATGCCTGACCGTTTATGTACAAGCGGATTTTCTACTCTGACAATACTGCGAATGAGAAACAGCAAAAAAGACAGCTGTAGCATTAACAGACAGAATTTAGCTGCACTCAGCTGCTGGCAAAGACAGCAGGGTCAGTAATGCTCGTAATTCGTTAGGCATGTTGCTTTCATTGCTGGTAGTCGGGGCTGATGAGAGCCAATCAGGGAGCGACCCTGAGTGCCTGCATCATTGTTTCCAAAGGTTTCCATTTCTGCCCGTTTAGCCGACAACGCAACCCCCGAGTTTTCAAATATAAAGAGATCCAGGCGCTCGAGAACTCGGGGAGTGGTGTGGGTGGCAGGTGCTAACAAAAAATCTTAAACATAGTCATTGCACTGGTCTGCACTTGACTTGGATTTGTCTTGAAACGTTGCGTTGAGATCTGTTTATACGAGACGTTTGACTTGGATAACTACACTGGAGCTTACACACTGCAATAGCACTCGGTTTTAGGAAATTAAACTCATTAAACTCAAGAGTATTTTTTTTCTTTTATCCTTATAATCTTTTCTGTTTTCTGAGTTAAATACAGGCAGGAGGTGATGGGGCTGTCGGTAAGGATAAGTGAAGGCCATTAGCTGATGGTCCTGAAAATCATTGTTGGCTGAAACATATTTTAGAAGCGACATTAGCAGGTGCGGTACCTTTGAGAACAAATGCTTGGAAAGAGCATAATTAGAGACTTTTACAGGGCTTTGAGTCAGCAGGCCTGAGATGGACTGTAAACAGAATTGATGCTGGATGGAGAGCTTTTGGCCGCAGTCCACATAAACAGGAATAAATGACTTGGCCGAGACGGAGTCAGCGTCATCCATAAAACATCGACCGGCCGCGGGCGGGGACGGTCATGCTGCTGTAATGACAATGATGTTGTCGTCTCTCATATTTCCATAACTCCACTGGAGACGCGGCGAACAGGACAAGCTGATGGACTCCTCAGACAGTAAGTGAAAGTCACCGAATGCAGATTGGATCCTCATCCGCGACACATTCTGATTCAATCTCTATGAAACGTGCCGCCGTGGAGTCTCAAGTGACAAAAGCATGACAAAGGCAAACACGTGGGGCTGCGCATCACGGGGGGGCGCCGGCTTTAACAACAGCAAATCAGGGCAATCTAAAATGTAATCACAGACTTGAAATACAAAAAACATTGTTAAAAAAAAAAAAAAACCCAAAGTAAATAGCTGTTCCTCAGCAATGACGAGGACAAGTGCTCAGCGGGAGAAGAGCTGAATTCAAACCACTCAGCCCCCCTCTTCTGTCTGACAACAGAGGCGAGCCATTAGCCGCCGAGAGCTGGACGGCCGATCAGAAAAAAAATGTTTAATTCCCTTCTGTTTCTGCTGCGGAACAGAAAAGCCAGAGGGGTCTTTCGGAGGCTCAAAGTTTTCTCCCCGAGACAGTAACTGAAAGCCAAGGGTCCTGCTTTTCTATTCAGCAGAGCTGCAGCTCAGGGCTCAGGGCTGAGTCGAGAGAAAGTCCATCCATCACAGGGTCATTACGGGCCTGATTAGTCTCCTGCTTTAAAGCTTAGTAATCCAACTTTCAGAAAGTCTATTGTCCCCTGCACAGCCTGGCATCGACAGCCACTGCTGCTGCCTGGATGGTGGGCTTGGAAGTACAAAGAGCGCCACAGAGAGGGGCCGCACTCTGAAAACCGAGGATTCATTGGCTCGGGTTTGTTGAATCCAGGCAGAGCCAATTAATCACTTCTTTTCTTTTCTTTTTCCTTATTCTTATTCTTGCACTTCTCTCTTCCGCGCCACTCCTCGCAGTTTGGTTGATCTGCAGACCACTTCAAAGTGGTCTCAGACTTTTAGACCCCACTGCACAGGACTGCGGCTCATTTCAAAGACAGGTTCCTCAGCTGCATGCCTCCAGTGTTAAAGCTTGAGCTTCAATTTGAACTTGAACATCCAGAAATCCTGCGAGGTAACATCAGTAAGCTGCAAACAGTACGTTCATGTTTTTACCGCCACAGCTGCTCCGTGATAAAACACATCAGACAGAAAAATAAAGGACCACAGAAAGAGAGCCATGAGGTGGTGTTGCACTCACTAGCTGCCACTTCCTGTTTCAAACACCCAACGCCAGAATGTGTGCTCCTTGAAATCACAGCCACTTTTTGTGTATTAAATGCACAGTATGTAACTCCTGCAGCTAGGGGTCTCTCAACCAAAACAATAACAAAAGACAGCCTTGGGTGAAATAGCGTGGGATCATGGGAGTTGTTGTCTTCCCCACTCAGTTTGGATTCCTTCAGTGTGAGTGGAGGTTTTTTATTTTTACCAGCAGCTGAATTCTCCACAGAGGTCTCCTCCTCTCCACAACAAACACACCAGGGGATTATAACCAGTAACAACACTGAATAAAGCTGTTTCACTTTTAAAGCCACTGTTTTTCGCCGACACTCACTTTTTAGTTTCAATCGTTTCTCTGATAACTTACGAAACAAACGTTAAATTGGTTTTTACCAGCAGCTGAATTATCCGCAGACATTTCCTCGTCTCCATAACAAACAGACCAGGGGATTTGAAAACGACCAAGGTATAAAAAGTGTTTGTGGCTTAAAACTGGATAAAAGCCAACTTCAAATCAAGGTTTGAGAATTGATGGATGGGATTTTAATGTGGAAAAGTTACATTTTATAACTTTAATATGGGAATATTGGTGTATTTTCACCCTGATGTAAATATTCTTCCTCTTCTAACAGCACAGCACTGAAACAAGGCCTTTCTTCTTCTTCTTCTTCTTCTTCTACCATGGTGGGAAAAGATCATATCTCTGCAGTAGTTTGTACCCTTCTCCCTGCTTTTCTTTACTCTTGACTTTAGTCTCTACTCCGTGGCGATCTACCTGCGTGGAGCAAACAAGCAGCAACAAGGAGGAAGCAGTGACAGCGATACTGCTGGGGCTCGTCCAGAAGCACTTGACATAAATCAAGGACACTGTCTCTCTCTCTCTCTCAGCTTTCCATCAGGCTGTCCATCCTGCTCTGTCTAACTAATGACAGAATGCAGCATCAGGACGTTTTACAGTAAATGGATACTGATATGTGAGTGTGTGTGTGTGTGTGTGTGTGTGTCTGTGTGTGTGCGTGTAGGATGATATTGATTTACAGAAGGGGGAGAAAAAAGCAGAGGAGTTGAAGTGCACCATCCGTACGCAGCCAGACAAACAGAGCTGCCCTCCAAAAAACCCGACTGTAGTGAGTGTGTGAGCAGAAAAACTGAGCGGCAAAAGTATGACTGTTATAGATCATAGGTGTGTGTACGATCCTCCACATCGAGAGATTGACAGAGCGGTGAGCGCTGCCTGCAGGACACACACACAAACACACAGAAGTGTATTTCTATACTTGTCACGACGCCTCATCAACACAACACGTTCCCAGAGTCCATTAACGAGTCCTTCACAACCACATCGATGACACGGACCTGAACCCTGTTCTTAACCTTGGTTTTAACCACAAAATGTTCTCACTTTCCAAAATGTCCTTACTCGCAAGGTCTAAAGCCGGTCTGCACACACACACACACACACACACTAATATCTCTTGTCTGTCTAGACATCTTCAATACTGGATGAAGGGTACCACCTTGTCTCCTGTTCTGCGTGTGTGTGTGTGTGTGTGTGTGCGCTTATGACTTAGCTGCCACATTTCCCTCATGCCCCCCCCCCACGGACACAGAGGAATGCACTCGTTGCCATGATAATTGCGTCCTTGTTATAAAAACCTCAGCAGCAGCGGTGACAGAGGAGCGATGACAGGGGAGCGATAGCGGCGGCCGACCCGCTCCGTGTTGAACGGCGGTTGAACGCGCACGGATCAGTCTGAGCCTCCAGCAAAACTATTTTCAGGGGCAAAGTCAACAGATCACACTTATGTGGACACGTCAAGTGCGAATGCCGAAGTTCAGGCAATTAAAGTTTCCAAACACAGTGGATGTCTCTGTTCGGACGGGGTTATCTCAGAACATCAGAGAATATATAACGTCACTCAAACGTGAAGAAAAACCTTTAAAAATCCACTCTGCAGCTGCGATAGAAATGAATTTACCTCTAATCTCACCACTTACCACTAAAGATACAGAAATCAGTCCTTGAGCTTATTTTAATAAACCAATTTATGTAATTTTAAAATGGTTATAACTAAAAAAAAACACATCAAAGCGGTCGCTGCTGGCTGAGGAAGAGAGAGAGAGGGAAAGTGAACTCCAAAATGAGTGGAAATGCAAATGAAATTCTGAGTATCCTTAAAAAAATATTATTTACAATTTAAATGTAACTTTAAATCCCACAGTAACAGATGTTACTGTGGGATTTAATGGACAAGTGAAAATGTTTTTATATCTGAGCCTTTATGCATCGATTCACCAGTCAGTGATTTCTGTGTAGATTTGTCGGCATGTGCGTAGATGCTTATTGCAGTCTCACTTTTAATTGGTTTCTTTGTGAATTTCTGCATTTTGACTTATTACCCAAGATGATCACAGAACTTCATCCCGTGTTTACAGAGGGATCGATGCAGGCGTTTTGACCCACTGAGGAGTAGAAGTCTTTCAATCTAAAAGTATATTGGTTGTTTTGTTTTTTTAAATTATTTATTTGCTGTTTAAATTTAGAAAAATGTTTTGATGTTTGCAGCATCTCAGTTTTTGTTGTTTCTTTTTCACTGCACTCGTTGTGTCTAAGCCTCAGCCACTGTAGAAGTTTTTCAAGCAGAACTTTTTCTTTCTTTTACGAGAAAAATCGTTTTAGTCTCTCTGTCCTAGAAACTAGTTATTTAAGAGACTCTAGACCTGTGCCACAACATGATATAAACCGATTCCTTCAGCATTAATGCAGGTTAGATGCAGGATCAGCTGCTATTATGAAAAAGCATGAAGTCACCACACAAACATCAATCATCAGCCCTGAAGCATTAATCTCCCATCCTGCCCCTGTGCCCGTCCCACCTTCTGATTGATGTGGACTTGCAGGAGAACGTTCCTGTAGCTGTGGCCGTCATTGACCTGCAGCACGGCGCCGTCCTCCGTCCCCTCCGAGCCGTCGTGCACGTACTGGATCTGCTCCCGCGACAGCTCCTCCAGCTTGAATCTGCCGAGCGCGCGGTCGCCGTGGACGCGGGTCAGCCGGCCGTGCCGGGGCGGTTCGATGACCATCACCAGAACGTCAGCCGGGTTGTCTGGGTCGTCAACCTGCAGGACCGACTTGGTGACGGTTGCCAGGGCGCCGCGGCCCTCCACGGGTAAAGGAGTGAGAGCGGTGACCCTGGGAGGCTGGAAACGATTCAAAGAGAAAAGGGAAAGGAAGAGAGGCTGAGAGTGAGGACATGGCTTGATACAACAGAGAAGAAAGATTAGATTTAGACAGAAAGAAACAACTTGTTTTTACGGTAAAAAGCAAAGTCTAAGTGTTGGAAATTGTAAAAACTTATAAAGGCCGGCTGAGAGCGCAGCATGAAGACATGAAGGCAATTCCTCCCCGAAAACACCCTGGTTTTTTTCCGGATGATGAATTTTCTCCTGGAGGGTCAGGGCACGGGGGCCGTGCAGTCCTGCCGCTGAGGAGATGAAGAAGATGAAGGTACGGGGGAGGGTGAGCAGGGCGCCTCATTAAGCTGCACTCAGCCGTACCTGCAGTCTCGCCGCGGCTGGAGGAAAGTTTCATCTCGCTAACAAAGTCATTTTTTCAGAGCGCCGGCGAGAGTGGGAGGCGTCCTAATGCGAGCAAGGGCATGACCGTGTGTCTGTCTCTGTCTCTCTGTACCTCTACGTTTGGAATAAAGTGACTGAGGATCAGACTGTGGATATTCGTCAGGCTCATCCTCCCTTCTCTGGGAAAATAATCAGTACTTGGATTCTGCACATTTTTCTTTTCTTAAAAAGAGATTAAGCAACATTAAAGAATCACTTTTATCATAATTTCATCGTCTTAATGGTTGGTTAGTTTACACAGTTGTCTATGTGTAAAGAATAACTGAATATATACTAATGTAAATGTACCACAAACTACATAAACATGAACTTTTAACTTTAGAACTAGTCGATAAATCTCCTTGAAGATAGAAGTGCTTTTGCATCTTGTGTGTTTGTTTGAATATGTGACACAGAAAACAAAAAGTAAAGGCTGGCGAGGATGCAGCTCATATTAATACGACTCGCCGACAAACACATTTGTTAGCGGCCCAACCTGGCAGCGATGGAGGCACAGGTAGAGACGCATGGGGCTGTCTCCTCTGCCGCGGCCCCTAAATCAAACCGGTCGTCAGGCGGGGAGCTCCGAGCTGCTCACCCTCAACGCGGGGCTCGGGTCCGACTCGTCGCCTTCGCCGGCTGCTGGCCGAGCTCCAGCTCTTTGACATTACGGCAGCAGCTTCACAGCAAAGTGGGGAACACACACAAAACAAGCTGGCGCCGGAGAAAACAATGACTCCCACACTGTTTGTCTTCGTAACCGCAGTGATCTCTGGCTGAAATTGCGAGACACAGAGCTGAAACAAAGCTTAAAAACTCAGAGGGAGCATGTTGTTATCCGCAGCCCCTTTGCCACCCCTTTGTGTTCTGTTGGGGGGCTGTTTTGGCGACAAAAATTTAGACGTCAGAGGAATTATCTCCAAGAGACAGGCGACTGGGCCCTCGGGCACCCACCTAAATCCTGTGTCGTCACTGCTGCAACTCGTAGGAGGAAAAACAAAAGGTTTTGGAAAAGCACAAGTGGGGGCTGGAAGTGGGTGTGTGTGTTCTGCTTTTAAATCGTGCAAAGACACGCTAGCTCACTGAAGGGAACCGGCAAAATCCCCCCCCCCCCCGAGGCAGACACAAAACAAACACAAACATAGGCACGCTCAGGTGGGAGGGCTAACCTCTTATCCTCACCTCACAGGTGAGGGAGAGGTGACGTTCATATTTGGGGGAGAGCTGTCGTCACCCATGGGGCCCTTGGGGCTCAGCAGCACTTCAAGAAGATTTTTTTTTTGTTTGTTTTTTTTTGTGCTGTTTCCTGAGGTGTTTTTTTTTCGTTTGTTCTTTATTTTGTTTTGTTTTTCCTGCTGCGTTCGTGCGTATGCGTATTCAGAGACATGACAGGCAGAGTGGCAGCATTTCCCAAGTCGATTTCAACCTCGTCTGCCTGTGAGCCTCTCGGTTTGTAACAATGCCTGTTTTTATCTGCAACTGTCCTTTCATGTTTTTGTGTCAAGCTGTCACGAAACACGACTGTTGCATTTCCTTTTAAACCTGAACCCACGGTCAAAAAAGGGAAGTATAGCGGAAGTATAGTACATTTTGAAACAGTATAGCGCACGGACCTATAGACACCAAAAAACCCAAGGTAGACGACGCCTCGGTGTTGATTCACAGCTCAGCGTCTACAGCAGGATTTCACCCGAGCAAAGTCACACGTCTCAGAAACTTTAAGATGAAAATGTCGGCTACAAAATAATATGCCACGAGCAGGTATCAGACTCTTTTCTCTCTTTTTCTTTTTCAAACGAAGCACCCACTCCTGTCAGAACCGGGGGGGGGGGGCTATCTGCAGCTCTGATCTTTCATTCCTGAGACTAATGCAGTCTAAAGTGCCCGCTGGCTGGGGATCTGATGGGGGTTTCAATCAACTATTTATTCCTTTTTTTTTCCCTTTCAAGCTTTTAGTTATACAAGGGGGGCTTGTTAAGCGCAAATGGTCTTTTTTTTTTTTTTTTCTCCACACCGCGCTGCCTTAGAGTCAATCTGTTCAACAGTGCAGCGTTCAACAACAGACAGTCTGTGCTGTTGCTGATAATGACATAAAAAGCTAAAAAATGCACTCAAGTCTAATGAGAGCTGTGGTAAAAAAGGAAAAGGTGGTGAGACTCTGTGTGAGACAAATGCACAAATACGGAAAAGATCTACAATTTCAAGAAAAGGCCAAAGGTGAATTTGCAACAAGGGTGTAAACAACGAGAACACTGAAGGTTACATCAGTGTTTGTGATGCTCTCTGATGTCGAATGAAAGGAGCAATCACTCGAGACTCTGTGGCTCTGTGTTTCTCTCTGTGACTCGTTTGTACCTACGTTGTTTCTTTTCGGAGTGAAAGAAGTCACTAAGATTGAGGCGATATTTGTTTTCACTAATGTCTCTAAAGATCAATGTCTCATCTCGCAGAATCCAACAAACTCCTGAAAACTCCAGACTGAAAAAGACAACAATAACGTTCGCCGCGTCCTCAGAACGACCTGGACGACTGTTGTTGAAGAGAAGACCGGTTCGGGTGTTTTCTGATCGGCTTGATGTTTCGACGTGTTTGTGTTGTGTTTGTGTTAAAACAGTGAAAATCGGCGGCTATAGAGATGAACTAATCTCGCCCTGGCGTAATAAAAGCGCTGCACAAAAAAAAAAATTGCTCAACCAGCTGTCAGTCTTAAACACAGTCACCGAGGTTGTGTCGTGTTACGCGCGTAAATCACCGTGCTTTCCTCACAAGCTGATTCTGCTAATATTGAACGAGGAAGTTAATCAAGTGATGGTTGTAATTGAGCAGTCGCCCTAAATGCACCCATATACTGTAGCTCCACTCAATCACCGCCTGCAAACAGCTCTGTGAGCTCTGTGTCTACAGCACTAATTTACTCAGGGTCCAACTCAAGTTTAAGAAATCAGTCACGTATGCTCATAAAGTTTGCTTTATCACTACAGAGACCTTGAGAAATACAACAGTTTGCACTGATGTGGCACAAAACACTGTCTCAGCTGTTTAAATTCCACCTATTTAAGGTTTTTAGGAGCCGCTCTGAGTCAAGTTTATTCAGTTATTTATTTCGTTTTTATGTATTATTTATACTTATACACTTAACAATACCAAAGCTGCCTTTTAAGGAGGAATTCTGTTTGGAAGTCTGCGCTTAGCGACACATTTGGACGACTTTGTTTTTTTCCAAATAAAAGACAAATGAGACATTTTCCACTCAGGTAATTACATCGTGACGTGAGATTGTTAGGCACGTTTTTTCGGCTCTGCTATGCCGTGTCAACCATCTGTCACTTTAGTCTCTTCAGCTTCGTCGTCTCTCTGTTTATCTCTGGGTCACACAGGCACAGAGCAGAGTAACACAGCTGTCACACTAACCCATCAACCAATCTCAGGGAGGGGGGGGGACTTTAATCCCTCGCTCCTCATTATTTTATATATTTGTGCCAAAAGCAGAGGTCGCCTCGACACCGGCCACGACCTGCTGTCAGGCCGCCGTCGGCCACTTACAGCTCCGGGCGTCACTCCGTGGTGGGCGGGGTCTCGTCACAGGATGATGCGGCAACATGAGAAACGGCTCCAACCTAGTAACATACACGTCTCTGTACTTTATGCCTGTGGGTTGGCATGGCAACCATACAGGAGCTTCTCAATACTGTTATCCTGTATCAAAGGCAAATGATTATTTAGCCTCCGACTCATCTGATTGATCGTGTGTTTAGCTATAATGAGATCGTGTTGGGAAGCCTACCAGGTAAATACACTATCTAGCTGGATTATCAGATGCAAATGCAGATGCATTTTCCCCACAGCTTTTTTTTTAAAAACTGTCAAAAACTCACAAAGAAGTTTGTGTAAGCCAAGAGCTTTCTGAGGCAGAGTAAGATTTTGTAGGACAGTCAAAGAGGCCATGGGCAAATATTCAGAGTGTTTCTGACCCACTTATAAAACAGTACAAATCACCAGAGCACAGAAAAAAAAAAAAAGAGATTCTAAAAAGGAGTTTCTTTAATTTGTTCACAGAAGGTGAATATTTACCTCTGGCTGTGTCAGTTTATCCATTAGCTACAAGCTGAGAAACTTCCAAAAGAAAGACGTCACGCCCTCGGAGCACAACAGTCTAAAAGTAGCAGGCTGTGTTGGAAACTAAAGACTTAATGTCAAGCAATGTCTTCACTCTTCAGTGTTCATGTTTGCAGCATCATGCACAATGGGAGAAAACAGCTAATTTTTTATTAGATTATATGAGATATCTCCATATGTAGCTACATTTAATGATGCAACAGTTCAAAGTCATGCTCAAGTTTATACGACATTTTTAAGACGGGTTTGTTGATTTAATGTGTTTTTTGAAAGAGATATTCAAATGTTAATGTTGAGAGTGTCTGAATAAATGAGGGGAGAGCTGTAGAGAGTGTGTTTTTGTGACCGTACCTGCACTGAAACAGCTTGAACCTGGACGGTTTCCGGTTGAGAAAACAGCTGGGGGTCAGCGACACGCAAGGTGAACTCACCGGTCCTGCAGAAAGACAGGAAGACAGAAAGGCAGAAAGAGGTTAAAGTTACTTCTCTCTCTTGTTCTTGCAATGAACACGAGCTGGGAAGCAGCCCTCAGGTAGCCCTGCAGGTTTCTGGGAAAATGAGTCCTGTGAGGCTGACATAGTGTGTAGTCATTAGACCTAATCACCCCAGCGCTGTCTAGGGGAGTGGAGGGCAGTAACACACACACACACGCACGCACATGAACGTACACACACCAGCCCACCTCCTCACACACTCTCATCACCACCAATATCTCCTCTCACCGCGCTGCCTCAGCATCATCAAAGACAAGGCTTATTACCCACAACCCCCCCTGGGGCTGGAGCTGGGACATGGCCGCCTGCAGCTGAAGACCACATGACTAAGCAGGTTAAGTGGGTATTAGTGACGACTGAGGAAAAACCATAAAAAAAAAAGTGTATATAAAGGTATGTTAGTAGCTTTCTTCACATGAAAATATCACTGTTACATTAATTTGTTATCCACCTGTATATGTACTGTCTACCTTTTTATACTGGGAGCACAGACTTGGGCCCATTTACACTTGTTGTATCAAGTGACTTGTTTCTTAATTTACACTCAGCCACATTTGTGTGTCTCTGTTGATGAGATCCTCCTCCTCTAGTCCAGAGGGAGGTGGTAATGAGCCTCCAGCTGCTCTGTAACTGACATAAACACCAGAAGAAGAACAACAACAACCATTTGCTTCCTTGCTTCTTTAATGTGACAGAGAACAACGGCTCATTTCAGAGGGATTTTAATGTGACTTCTGGAGGTTTGTTTCTGGTGAAATCGGGTTTGAACAATCAGATTTTCAGTCCGTCTTGAACGCGTTTTATAGTTTGCTCTTTTGAGATGGGAGAGCGATCCGATCTACCCAAGACGCACAAAGCGACTCAGTGTAAATGGGGTCCCAGTCTCCGACAGTCTCCAGCTTCGACAGTCGATACCTTTTTCAGCGCCTGACTCGAGCGGGGCAGCGTCTCCGTGTGTCCTGCAGCTGTTTCTCTTTAAAATTCATCCCCTCACATCACACATTCTGCAGTGCTTTTCAACAATAATAAAACTCTTCTTTTTGAAATTACAATTTCTGGCAACTAAAGTGTAATTTGTCACAGTTTTACAGCATTTGTTATGGTTGGAATAATTACAACGCATTAAAGATGTATTGGACGGTTTATTAAAATAACATAAGGGATGTATTTCTGGGGAAAAAAATGTCATAGTACTTCTAAATCTAATTTTATGCGCATGTTATAAATGTGACATGTATATTTGTTGTATTCATTATGGATGAGAGATGGATTTTTTTCAATGCAGCCTTGAGACAAATGTGGAAAAGTGTTTGATCTTTGTGTGTATGTGTGTATAAATACTTCCCAATAGTACAGTGCGCCCTTCCACATATAAAGTACAATTTGTGTCTGTGTCTTGACATGTGTCATGTTCTGCCGAGGCAATAACGAGTTAAAGTACCTTCTTTTGAAACCTGAAATGAGTTGACTTCTCTTCGCCCCCGCCACACTAGAATGACAGAGAGCATACATCCGCCAAGGCCAAACAATCCCACACACACGTCCATCAGATCCTGATTATTATCTGAATCTGTACAAACTCATAGACGTCAACGCCATAAATATGTCTGATTATTTTTATTTATTTTTTTATTTTTTTATATCAAGATCCAAACAATATCTCCTGAGAGACTGTGGAAAAATGTACGGTGGCCCCGAGAGCTCAACACACTGCATCTTAAGAAAAGAGGAAGCATCATGCATCACAAACAAATTCAGAAGTGTTTCCAGGGGACGCAGAAAAGTGATGAACCGGGCTGGGACGCACCTGTTGCTCAACGCTTTGTGAGCACTGAACAACAAGTGCACATGGATGTATTACAACACATCCCAGCCAGGTTCAACACTTTTCTGGTGTAGATGTTTTCTGAATTTGTTTGTGTTGTGTCTGTTTTCATGTGTTTTCTTCAGGTGCAGTGCGTTGAGCTCTCAGTGCCACCGTAAATCAGCCTCTCTTAACAGGATCGGCACCTGAATTGGCTCATGCCTCCACCAAGTTCACTGCAAATCAGTTCGGTACGTTTTGAGTAATCTTGCTGACACACAAACAAACACGGGTGAAAACATGACCTCCTTGGCAGACTAGTAATTATGTTTTATCTGTTGTTGTATGTGAGTCGCTGCAGTGTGTTCGTGCTCAAGAGAGAGAGAGAGAGAGAGAGAGAGAGAGAGAGAGAGAGAGAGAGAGAGAGACAACATTTTTGTCACTCTTAACTCTAAAGAGAATCAAACCTGAGAGCATTTGATTTTGGCTCTGTGTCATCAGGCATTATCCCCCACTCTACATAATTTGAAAAATATGGCTGTAATATGCAGATTTAATCTTATTTAGGATTTTACGTTTTAACTGTCTCCATTAATCTAATGGCTCAAAAACTGGGCAGCGGACCATATTTTTCTACTTCACTGGCATGCTGCCATTTTAAACCCGAGACCAGCTGAGTCAGGATGGACTAACGTTTTGAACATGACAGCTCTGATTGGCTGAACGGATGCCACGACGCCACAGATTTGTCACAGGGAAGATGCCAGAGCAGGGCAGCTGTAGTGAGGAGCACTGGCCCCTCTTTTTTATCCTCTGGGTAATCAGACTGGGGTCAAACACAGTGGAAATGCAGAATATGCAAATTTGGCCACATTAAGTGAAACGTGTAAATGTAATGCATCTCCAATCTATGGGGAGGTTAATGGAAATGAACTTTCCAGCCAGGAAGCCGCATAAATCAAACAGGCGGCAGGCGGCTCAGACAACAACTGGAGCAGGGGAAAAAAAAATGAAATGTCACGACACTCGTGGATGAGGAGGAGGGAGACCAAAGTGTTTGATGTCAACTTTAATAAAGGTAAATATCAAAAAAGAGGTTGCAGGTGTCATAACTTTGATAATGAAAGGATACATTTATTTTAACACCAGATGCATTTTAAGTGATGCGTATAAACTGGATAGTGTGGGGGAAAACACACCCGTGTACTGTTATGCAGACAGGTGACAAATGGAAGGGGAAAATTGAATTAATATATGGGGAAACGTAAATAACTTCAGTGCCACCAGATCTCCATCAACAGCTCGAAAACTTTGAGGTGACGTGATCATCAGACATGAGAATGACAGGTTTACTGACGCTCCATCAACCAGTGTCAGACCCATTCATGTGCGACAGGCGTCACAGGTGAACCTCTAGCTGTCACAATAACAAGACACGCAATCTTATGGTGCACTTCCATACTCGCATTGTGTATGTATGAGCACACTTCTTCTCTTGCTTACCTCTCTCACTCTCTCTCCCTTTAAATGCCAATATCCTTAAAGGTCCCATATAGTCTAAAGGTCTCTGTCCATGTGTAGTGTGATTATAGATCAGGTCTAGCTTCTATATTAATACTGTGAAAGTATCAAAGCCTCAGTCCACAGAGAAATGCACACAGCCTGTATTCAGAAACTGAGCCTTAAAACCAGCCGTCAGGACTTCTGGAACTTTGTGATGTCACAACAAAGCAGTCACCAAGCCCCGCCCACCTGAAACTGCCATCCAACCTTGTAGGATTTGGTTTCTCTGAGTGTTTTTACCTGAAATCTGATATATTTTTATTCCAGAACTTAGAAAACATTAAGCCAATCAGAGGAGAGGCTCAGAGCTTCTCTCTCTTCTGATTGGCTCACCGACCTGTTGTTACTAGAGCTCCAGAGAGAAGCCTGAGAGAGGAGATGTAAAACTTCACTGAGATGGTCTTTGGTTCTTAAAACCACAAATATATCTTCTTATGGATCAACACTTCAAATAAAACACAGAAGAAGAAGAAAATGTGTGACCTTTAAATAAATTTCCATCTCTTATATTTGTAGAAAAAGCAACAGTTACAGTAAATTGTACTGTCACACTTCAACCAACCGAGTCAACCAGGAGGGCAGCCTACATCAAAGAGCCCATTCATTGGAAAGTTGACCCACGTCAGTCAAGATCAGGAGGTTGTAAACGAGGGTCGGCTCATGTGTGCCGACCCATTCAGAGCGAGGGCAGACACGGCTTTGACCCGCATCACAGTGTCAGTCAGAATCAGACATCACTCTGACAACCCTAATCAAAACACCAACTATCCTCTGGAGTCCGTTGCTCCAGTAGATTTCCACAGACATGGGGACTCTGTGCACTGAAGCTGTTCTCCACACCCAACAACTTACTCACCAAGACACTCTACTGAATGACTGTTCTCATTTTTACTCGCTACCAATCTGTTTATCTTCAGTTATTTTGCGAGGAATCGTTGGGTTTTCCTGCTTTTGAATTTGTATCATATTCTACTTTAATTTGTGATTTCCTGCATCACACACACACGCAAGCCTGATGCTGTATCAGAGACATCTTGTGGCTGCATTACTTCCCAGTTTATTTCCTGCTCCTGTGGGTGTACAGCAGAAAGAGGTCTGTGCCTGTTAGATAATGTACCCCTCCCTATATCACTGTTCAACATCTGTGGCATCCAGCGAGGTTTACCACTGAGGTTTCAGATGTTTTTCTGCTTTTAAAATTTCACCACAACCGCTGGAAATATTTGTATGTGACACCAGTCTGTCCAGGTGGACCCAAGAAAACTGTTTCCACCTCTTGTCTAACCACATCAGATCCACTCACCTGGCTTTGTCTTTCTGATGCCTGAACCGGACCCGGCCGGTTCTCAGCTCCTCCATGGTGAAGGTGTTATCCTTGGTCAGCTCTCGGCCCGCCTTCCCTCTCCTCTCCCTCTCTTCTCCTTCCTCCCCTCTGAGCAGAAGCAGCCGCCCGTTGCCCGGGCTCTGGACGAGCTGGAAGATGAGCCGCTCAGACGGGCTGTCGGGGTCCTTCACCTGAAGCAGGGTAGGGGGCAGTGGGGCAAAACCGCCGAGGGGAACCAGCAGGGAACCGTTGACCTGGAGCGTGGGCGGGTGGATGTTCACTGAGAAGAGAATGAAAAAGAAAAAGAGTGAAATTAATTACCCTTTTAAATAGATAAAAATAAAAAGATGTGAACTAAAAGTTTTGGGATAAAATGTCCAATTACTTTCATTATAGTAGATGTGATTAAAATAAAACATTTAAATGTATTAAGTGAGGAAATATTTACTGAAAAAAAAAGTTGTTTCAACAACAACTCCAGGTTGCATAATTAAATTGTAATTATAATGAAGTAGGAAAAAAAAACCTTCCTAACACAGTGCGGAAAAATACAGCCTCTAATTAATACATTTTCATGCTTTTTACAGCTTTGAATGTATCTAATTAAAATTACAGCTGTAAGTGTGTGACGAGGACAAGAGGAGGTGTGTGTGTGTGTGTGTGTGTGTGTGTGGGGGAGAGTTGGCTGGTGAAATACCAGTGAGGCATCTCGGTCTTGGCGTGGCATTTTAGAAGTTGACTTTAATTGGAAGTGACTTTGTTGAGGAACTTTTTAAAGATCAGCTCTTTTGAGAGGCCACGTTGTAATCTCATTATATCTCCCCTTAATGATGCCAATAGACACTCTAAAATCTGAAACTTCCGGCCATATAATTAAACTCACAAATAAGAATAAAGTGTATAATTTAAAGCAATAGTTTCTCAACTTTTTTTTTTTTTTTTTTTCTTGACTGGCAAAAAATTAAAAATAAATAAATGAATAAATAACAAAGCAATTTCTTTCTGGGCTATTTCCCATGATTAACTCGTGCATTAGTTGAAGTCTAGAGGCTGGAAAAATGTTCATTATTTCACAAGAAGAAAGCATTTATCACAAAGGCCAAGAGATAATATATTTCTCTATTAGAATTATGCTTTGTCACATTTCATAAATCATCTCAGAGCCACAGTGGCTCTCCTGACGGCCTCGGGCGTCTCTGCCTGCAGGTTGACATCCGCTGTTTGAACATGAAAGCAGAAAGTAAAAAGTACAAGACGCCTCTAATGACCCGACTCTGCAGACAGCGCCTTTTTTCATTTCCCAGTATTATTCGGGAGAACCAATTATTATATTACTGACAGGAAGCTGTTAATGTCAGACAGTTAATGTTGGCGGTCTGTTCTCCAAATTTCTAACGGCTGAAAAGAATGAAGAAAAAAAAACATTCCTTCTAAAAGTGGAGCCGAAGAAGAAGCAGAATTACACTTTTACTACTGTCACTACATTATTGGCCGTCGGTAATTATATTTGTAAGTTTTTTTCTTCTTGCTTTTGAACCTCACTCATCAGTAGTTTCTCTATTTTAACACTAGATGAAAGACATTTGAGTCGCGTGAATGTGAATGTGAATGTGAACTTGAAGCAATGAACCCACAGAGAATTATCTTCTACGGAGGTTTGTTTTTCAGCCTCAGGAGTTTGTGGAGACAAAAAGGAGAGTGAATATTAGACGTACATTCATCAGGTGGCTGGAAACACGACTCTTCTACATGATGCTCGGCATCTGCTAAATTGTTTTCTCTCACATATTTGGTTAAAAAAATATTCTACTACATGTTTGTCGGCTTGTTATTCGGTCGCTGCTTGAAAAAAGAAAAAAAGAAACGAATGCAGCTTTAAATGGCGGTTATTTTTTCGGTCTTAAGCAGGAACCAGTGGAATCATCACAATAATGAAGCCTTAGAAAACTCTTCTTCTTTATTTCCTGATTTAAACTCTCTGCTCTAAAGCTGATTATAGACAATTACCTACAAGAAAAACACAAGTGAAAAATAGAAATGTTCAAGCTTTTGCTTATTCTGAGATTGCACTACTTCATAAACATGCAGAGACATGGAAAGGGAGGAAGGGAAATAATAGACGTAGAAACACAGAGACATTCTCCTTTACTTGGCTGTTGTGTGCTGTATGTTGCTATAACTGCTACGTTTCAAATCTCCCCTGGGCACTGCCATTTTTGTGCAATTGACAGGTCATTAATTAGCTCATTAGACCTGACCTATATGTAGAATCAACCTGTGCAGAGACTGTCAGGAGAAACCTTTCCATTAATCTGTCAGCATAAAAACTACGTCATCCCAGTGAGTAAAGAAAGATGGTATGACTTAGCACGAAAAGTGAACTCCTAAAATGAAAGCAGAACCATCATGATGGTATTACCGTGGCAGGTTCTGGTCTTCTGGTCGGCGTAGTACCCATGTCCGCAGTCGGGGGTGCAGTATCCCTCTATGAGGTAGGTTTGGTCGCGACAAGCTCGGCAGAGTCCGACCCCATCGCACAGCGCACAGTCAGACGAGCAAGCTAGTGACGATCAATTAGTCAAGAGTGTTAGAGGTTATGTTTTGAAAGCTATGACCTTCGTTTGCTCAAAAGATATAAGATTCTATACTTTAATCTCAACCTTTTTTTATTCCTCATATTAAAGCTAAACTGATATTTTGACCAGGCACAGATACCATATTGTGAAATCATGCTGCTACACACTTATACAAAAAATATTATATAAAAAATATAGAGATAAAAACAAAGCTTAAACTCTTACGTTTGCAGACTTGCGAGGAAGCGTCCAGGAAGTAGTTTCTGCCACAGTCGAGCACGCACTGACCCTGCAGGGTGGCGTGCGGAGGTTGGCATCGCCGGCACTGTCCGGGACCTCGACACTCCACGCAGTGCTCATCGCAGCCTGGCAGAGACACAGACACACACCGAAAGCATTTAACACATGGATTAAGCCAAAGTGACATCCAAGTGATAAGAAGCTGTTGCTCCAGTTTTCTGTGGATTATATTTACATTTTAATGATGGAGGTTTGACATTTAGGAGAGCAGCTTGCATATGTTGAATGTATTACTATTGTATTATAATGTTTGTATTGTACATGACAGCTCACATACGATAAAACAGGAGCTATAAAGCACTTTAAGACCCAATCCCAATTCTGATTTTTACCCCTTGACCCTTGACCCTTGACCCTTGGAACTGAGTTACAAAGGGTAATGGTTGAAATCTACCCTGAAGAACGCGAAACGTCATCAGAAGTCTCCGATGGCTTTTACGTAAGCAGACGTAAGATTCAACATGCCGTCAAAATGTGAAAATCATGGACAAACGCGATTCTTTCACAACTTCAATTTCACGCATCAATTGATCAATTGAAAAAAAAAACAACAAAAAAACACTGCTATATTACCAGGCTATTGTTAGCGTTGCTAATGCACAAATCAGTATTAAAGATGTAACGTTAATGTTAGCTGACGTTACCGTTAGCTAGATGGCTACCGAGAATTTTTTTTTTTGTGTGGATCATAATTCATTGAAACAACATTAAACTAAAACAATATAATGGTTGTCGTAATTTTCAAATCTTTATTAACGGAGAAAATTACATTTTCGAATTTATTTGGTCGCTTGGGTCGGTTCCGCAAGCCATCCCGCCGGTGAGCCGCAAGGCATTCTGGGAAATATCTCCTAACACTCTGTTTGAAGTGTGCCCCTAAAAAAATCTTAGTTTAAAGGGCCAGTTAGCCCTTACACTCCACCCTACCCCTCTATCTCAACAAGAATCGGGACACCCTGAGCCTGAGGTTGAACACGCCAAACGGAGGGGTAGGGCTGAGTGGTAGGTGGGTGAAATGGGATTGAGCCTAAGGGTCCTCACATGAGAAACTAGACCATAACCACGAAGTACAGTAAACTGAAGATTCATAGAGACACCATCAGTGCTGAGACTTGTAAAGGGGCTCTCAAGAAACCTTGTGGGTCCCCTGATTAACTGTTTTAATAAGAAATAGGTGATAAAAAAAAATAAAAATAAAAGAGGAACAGTTGAAGGATAAATACATGCAGCTACAGTAGCAACAGCTGCACATAGCTGCACCGTGCGTTGGTGGACTGACCGAGGCATCTGTCTCCGTCTCGATAGGAGCCTGGGGAGCACCCCTGGGTGCAAACTCCGTCCTGCAGCACGTAACCCTCCATGCACTGCAGACAGTCAGTCCGCAGAGGGCCTTTACAGGCGTTGCAGCTCCAGTCGCACTCTGGTAACAGCACGGATGGGAAGGCGGGAGGAGGAGGAGGAGGTGGTGTGTGTGTGTGTGTGTGTGTGGGGACATTGGGATTAGAAATGAGGGGATTTTGAAGGGGAGAGCAAAAGGTGGGAACAGAAAGAAAGAAAGAGAGAGAGGGACAGAGAGAGACAGAGAGAGAGAGAGAAAGAGATTAATAAACTCTTTTTCAGCAGGGGATTTATTTTAAACCCATTTGTCTCTTTCTCTCTTTTCACCTGCACATCTGCTCTGTTTGTGTTCCACATTAATATTGGCAAGAAAATTTAACACAATTAGGACAAATAAAACTCTGCAGCAATTACACAGATTATTATACAGAGCATACAGTGCTATGCTAAACACATTATCATTATAACAATGACATGCCAAAGGGCCTACAGCCATGCTCGTGGCTCTGTGAGGCTGTGATGCTCTTTGTAAAGAAAACCAAATCAATAAGATGGATTACTAAGTAAATAAATGGGGACTTTCCTCAGCAGATTTATTATCATATCATATCATTCGTTCAGTAAAGATCAAGAACTATCAGATGATCACCAAACTCATTAGGATACATTGTCTGATAAGCATAAATATCATCACTTGTAGACACTGGGCCTGGAGATATGTTGGTTTTAGTAAAGTAGAGGACTGATCAATGAACTAATTAACTGATAATATGATACTAACTGATATTACTAACAAATACCACCTTTGTTTAAAGGTCCCATATTTTCCTCTTCTTCTGTGTTTTATTTGAAGTGTTGATCCATCAGAAGATATATTTGTGGTTTTAAGAACTAAAAAACCATCTCAGTGTAGTTTTACATTTCCTCTCTCAGGCTTCTCTCTGGAGCTCTAGTAACAACAGGTTGGAGAGCCAATCAGAAGAGAGGAGGCTCTGAGCCTCTCTTCTTGATTGGCTGACTCTTTTCTGAGTCGAATCGAAATATAAAGGATAAATAAAATAAATAAATATATAAAATAAATATAGCATAATTCAGAATTCAGAGAGAATCCAAATCCTGCTAGACTGGATGGTGGGTCTAGGTGGGCGGGGCTTGGAGCATGGCTGAGAGTAGTGACTGCTTTGTTGTGACATCACAAAGTTACAGTAGTCACGACAGCAGGTTTTAGGGCTCATTTTCTGAATACAGGCTGTGTGCGTTTCTCTGTGGACTGAGGCTTTGATACTTTCACAGTATTAATATAGAAGCTAGACCTGATCTATAATCAAACAACACATGGAGATCTACCTTTATACAATATAGGACCTTTAAATCATTTGAGTTTTTATATATTTTTTCATCATTTTGTCTTAAAAACTACATGAGAAGTAGTTTAACATCTTAAACTTTATTATTATTTATATTAATTTTATTATTATGTAACAGTGGTAGAGTAGGAAGCCGACCACTGTGAAAAAATGGAAAAGTGGAAGCTTCCACAGGGTTTTACTGAGGATCCAAAGGGAGCCAAGAGGTAAATCCGGGGTTGCTCATTAGGAAAACATCACAGAAAAAAAGCGAAATGAATGTAGCTTGTTGGTAGAAGTGCTGAGGGTTTTTTTTTTTTCCTCTCAGGGAACTCTGAAAGGTCCTCTGTGGCTGCGAACTGAAAGCTCCCAGAGGTTTCCTCAAAGCCCTTTTAGTTTTCAGAGAGCAGCTAGCAGTGCTGCTTTCTAACACTCTGGGTTCATCCGAGGTTCACTGGATTATCCAGGTACTTGCTGGTGGGAGAAGAAAACAGCATCACGAGTCAGATGACTAAAACCACCTGTGGAGATGGGAGGCACTGCTACAGCAGCTGCCTCACAGGAAATCAAACTGTGTATCGAGCCACTAGCAGTTAGCTTAGGTGCTAATCCCGTAACAGACATGGGAAGTGGTGGTTCCACCTCAGGGGCCTGCTCCTTCTGGCCCCCGAGACGTGGAAAAATCTCATTACGCTGAACCAAATTGCTGATAAAGGGAAGTCTATGAGGTGACCTTTGTGGGAAGTAAGCTTTACATGAAACGGCTTTCTGTGAATTAGAGCGGATATCTGCGCTAAGCCTGCATGACAACGCAGCCGGGCTGGGTACATTCTGAACTTAAACGCTATCTAGTCATTTTTCTTTGAGATAAGCACAAAGGAAAATGGAGGCAAAACATTTTTCCACACGTCTTATTTGTGAGTCGGCAATAACACGGCGTGAGATTCAGCCTGAGTGGATGCAGCCCGGGCTGGTTAGTGGCTAAATGAACACAGTTACTGTATGAACAGTGGAAAAAAAGACAAGTTATTCAGTCAGGACACAGATCCTCTGAGGCTCATTCATCAAACCCTCGGTGCGCCAGAAGATGTAATAGTGAGTTAGAACGCACACACACAATATTTAGGATTTGCATATCTGGTCCCACAGTTTATTACATGATCGATGGACCCCATAAACTCAGTGTAGCACACTGCAGTACACGCAATATGGATGGAGAGTAATAAATGAATATCATAAAAAGGGGGACTACATATCCTCGTTGTTAATTTAGTGTCTCCCCTCGCCCTCCCTGTGCCACTGCAGTGTGTGTTGGGTTGTCACGGAGGTTGGCAGCATTACCTCTGCAGGCACGGGTCGTGGTGTTGAGGTAGTACTGATGGGCGCAGCTGTCATACTGGCACTCTCCAAACAGCAGCACCTTGGCCGGGTCGAGGCAGGACGTACAAACCCCCGCCATGTCACATGTCAGGCACTGGCTGTCGCACGCTGCCAGACACAAAAGAGGTTGACAACGAGGTCAGGGAGAAAATCGGAGATAAGATCAGAGGAGAGACGATCACCTGCCATCATCAAATCCTGGCTGAACGTGGCTTTGTTGGTATAAAATAACTTATGAACACAAGTTTTATATTTGTAGTAATTATCTCTTCAAGGCAACAGGATTCAATATAGAGTACAACAAGGATGTGTTGATTTGATTCTGTTTGTTTACCTGCTTATTAACAGGATATTTTTTCAACATATTTGAAGCGTTTAAAGCATGTTTTAACATTCTCATACTGCACTTACTTGAATGAAAAACACTCTGGCAATCTGATTATCTATCACTGTCTATCACTCACTTAGCCTTGGGAGAGCTGAGCACTGTGCGAGTTCTTTTTAGTTACAAAAAGCAGCCGCAAAGGTTGAGTGAAATTATTCTGAATATCAGGTAGCAGCATGTGTCAGCCCGAATAAATGCCTGACAATCATTGTTTTAAATGTTCTCAAGGCAATGTCAGAAAATACAGAGATACTGCTTCGACTGCAGGAAACACGGCATATGTACAGCAGATAGTGTGGATGAGATTCTCAAAAACAAAAGGAGCTGGCATCTATTACACAACCACCGCATGGGTTCATATTAGCGTTTTTATTATTTTGTCCACCGCCTGTAAATAATTTAGGATCACCTGCCACATCCTGTAATCTCTGATGTAATCTCAGAGGTGTTACTAGTTTGCAAGTAGTGACATCTCTGCTTCTTTAAATATGTCAGATGTTCTCTATAGGCTGAGATACAGCGGCGGTATCCCCACTTACCCTGACAGACCCTGTGACCATTGTCGTAGTAACCGAGGGGACACTTGGGAGCACAGAGGCCCGACGGCAACAGCACGCTGTTCGTGGGGCAGGAAGTACAGGAGAGAGGCCCCGCCCCACTGCAGGCCTCACAAGACGAATGGCATCCTGGGAAAATAAAAAAAAAAGAAATTTCATTTCATTAACATAAATAAACAGAAAAAAGTGAGTTAAATAAGATGAAGATCGTTAAAGAGCAATACAAACACTATATTAGATATACAGTATAAGCAGTATGAAATCAGTAGTGTGGTTTTTTTACGCCCTCGGTCTTAGAAAAGTTGGATGACTAAAAGCTGTTGAAATATCAAAGAAGCATGTAAAACTCTGATTAAAGCCTCATTCTCCAGTTTAAAAATACATATTCATAAGCCTCACTAATCACTATCAAGGGCCTAATCATTCTCAGATTGCTCTGCTCCTCACACGCCACCACCACCACCACACACTTCCTGTATCCAGGGCCTTCCATAATAATCATCATCAACACCAGAAAAAATGGAAACTTTCAAATTTCACTCTGATGCAGCAAAATTCATCATCAGGCCTGAATAAACACAAAGGTAATATAATGAATATAATGGCGAGCAGATGATTACGAGGATGAGGATGCTCGTGATATTGAGGAAGGATGAGGAGGAGGATGAGAATTATAATAATGATAATGATAATGATTATGATGATGATGAGAGTGATGATTATGATGGTGATGGGGAAGATGATGATGATGACGATGAGAAGGAGGACGATGATTATGATCGAGATGATGATGAGAATGATGAGGATGTTATCATTAATAATAATGACTATAATGGTGCCTATGTTGGTGAATCATTTTCTTACTCCTGTTTTGAAAAGAAACAAAGTTTATTATCATTATTATTATTACAAATATTTCTAAACTGCCGATAAAGAAAGTGCACAGTAACTACATTAATACCAGTTTTCTCAAACATAGCAAATCTTCCAAATCCTAAAATCTCTTTCCAGCTCACAGTCGTTGTTGTCACTGTTTTGAATCTCTGTGAAACATCGACAGTGAGCTGGGAGGAAATTCAAGGATTTGGTGTACTGTTGGGCACCGTAACAAAATCAGTAAGTGTATCTGCAAGTTGTTTTCTTAAGTCCTTCCATAGCCTGTGACCATGTGCACTGAAATCAATTCCACAGCAAAATAAAAAGAATAAACCCCTGAAAATATCCATCTATCAGGCTACATACTTATTTATACACCAGAATGTTTCTTTTAACATTGACTGTGAATTCAGTATTTCTTTGCTTGCTGTCAGGAGGGTGAAGAAAAACTCCTTCCAGGTCAACAAATGATCCCCATTTGAAAAATGTCCGTCCGATGAATAAAACATAAAAGCTTTGATCGGATTTTTCCGACACATTTTACACTCAAGGCAGTGACTTTCTTGACCTCTGACCTTGGTATATATTGTATAAAGACACAAGAATAGAAGTCCTTACTCATGCAGACTCCATGCCAGCCGTAGTGGCCCCCGGGACACTGAGAGACGCAGTGATCGCCGAGCAGCCAGGTCCTCGGCATTTTGCACCACAGACAAACGCTGCCGATGCCCGTCTGGAGGTCTGCTGTGCAGCGCTGGCAGTCTGAACTACACTCTGCAGGAAGGACAAACACACACGGGAAGGAAGGCGTATATTTCATATATCATTATAATGCACACATATAAACATTGAGCCAACATCAAAGTCACACTGCTGTATTAACTTTGTTACATAAACTTACTTAAAGGTCCCATATTGTATGTGAGTGAGGTTTCCATGTCTCTTTTGATTATAGATCAGGTCTAGGTTCTATATTAACACTGTGAAAGTGTCACAGCGCTCAGTCCACAGAGAAACTAACACAGCGAGTATTCAGAAACTGAGCCTTAAAACGAGCTGACAGGACTTCGGTAACTTTGTGATGTCACAACAAAGCCGTCATTCTCAGCACTCAGCCACACCCCAAGCCCCGCCCACCTGGACCCACCATCCAACCTTGCAGGATTTGGTTTCTCTGAGTGTTTTTACCTGAAATCTGCTTTATTTTTATTCGATGACACAGAAAAAAGTCAGCCAATCAGAGGAGAGGCTCAGAGCTTCTCTCTCTTCTGATTGGCTCATCGACCTGTTGTTACTAGAGCTCCAGAAAGACGCCTGAGAACTACATTGAGATGGAAAAGGGTTTTTTTGTTTGTATTTTTGTTTCAGAAGAAAAAAAATTATTTAATATCATACTATCCCTGAGATGCTAACAAACATTACATTTAAAACAGAGGCTATGTAAGGACTTTCAAATGACAAAATCATTTTTTGTCAGTGGTTAAATCCAAGATAAGAGCCACTTTAAAAATCTTGACCTTCATTGTTTTTTGATAGGATGTGAATCGATAATCTGAGGACAGAAACAGAGCCAGGGAGCTAATGAATACATTCATGTGGTTGTAGTATCTGAACAACAAAACCAGGATTTCTAACACCGTCCATTTATTTAGAAAAAACTTTTTCCATCTGTATTTATTTCTCCTAAAAATCTATAAACTTTTTGGGGGATTGAAAGTCTGCAGGAGCCCTCTTCAAAGCCGTACAAAATAAAACAGATGAAGACAAGAGCAATTACGAAAAGAATGATTACACTGAATAAAAGTCCATAAAAGTGAGATTTTAATGAGGATGTCTCATCTAGAAATACTGGTGGTTGGTCATAATTTGCACTAATCAAACCCAACTAATTGCTCCTCTGTGAGAAAGATAATTGGAAAAGCAAAGAAACTCTGACAACCAGTTGAAAGAGGAGACGCCATGCTGTGTCTGTCTGGTATCCTCTCTTGATATCTGTCTGTGTTACACCTGTGACTCCTTCACCTCCCTCCTCCCCACGCTGCAGGGTCGCCCAGGAGGAAGAGACATTAGCGGAACAATAAAGAGCACCCCGGTGGTGGTTTTATCTGATGCTATCTTGGTTGTGTCTGGCTGGCACAGTGGTGGGTACCTTAAAGTTATCCATCCATACTAAGATAATTATCTACGGTGGAGATGAGAACAACGGGGCTCTGCAGGTGAGGAGCCGGGTGTCAGCCAGGTGAGGAGAACAGATAAAGAGGTGGATCACGTAGGGGTATTAGAAAGAAAAGAGGCACAAAGACCACGAAAGCACCTCGTTTCTTTGCGAAGGATTAACATAAATGAGAAAAGACGGGGGGGGGGGGATTACAAAGTGAAAGCAGATGGATATGAAACCATGTGACAACAACGTTTTAGGATTTAATCAGAAAATGCGACAGGAGATCTAATCTGCATGTATCTGCAAGTTGATGCAGTTTCTAAGTGTTTTGACAATCAAGCGGAAGGACGAATGAAAAAAAACTAAAGATTTTCAAATGAATAATGAAATAAAAGACAAATAAATTAAAATAAAGTAAGAACTGCACTTGGAGCAACCTGGATTTTAAACCAAGTGCTCATGGGATAAACACTAAAACTAAACTGGGAGGAAATAAACTACTACTGCTACTTTTTCTATTCTTATCTGACATAAACTAAAAAGAGCAGGTGTTTTTTTTTTTTATATCTCTTTGCCCCATAAACACAGGCATGTTATATTTAACTCTGTTTCCATGCCCTGGTTACATATTTCTATTCATACTCTGTACTTTCTGTAGACTAGTACTTTTTCCACTGTATCATTCCCCATGAAAAAGAATATGCTGCAGGTTTATTAGTTTTTAGAAGATGATACTCTGCTTACACCAGCAGAATCAGTCTCGTGGCCCTGAGGGCGAAAATCCAGTTTACCTTCAAGTCTTAACTAGAATTAACGCCTCGTGGTTGCACACCTCCGCCAACCAGTCGAGATGCAGTTTACGTCCGTGTCTCTCCAGACTCACATCATTCATGGAGTCAAGACTATGAAGGTAAGTGTATTTTTTAGTGAAATTAATGTTGAAGTATGGTCACAGTCTCCTGTTCTGTTCCGTATCTGTGTTTTTGCAGAACATTATGACGTCACAGTGAAGTTGACCTTCGACCTTCGATCACCAAATTCTAATCAGTTCATCCTCGAGTGCAAGTGAACGATTTTGCCAAATCTGAAGTCGTTCCCTGACGGTGGCGCTGAGATGTCGCGTTCATGAGAATGAGAAGGACGGACAAATGAAAACACAACGCCACAGGTGTCGCCGGCACAGAGGCTGTGGTTTTAATGAGCACAAGTGAACTGATTACTGACGATTATTAAGTTAAGCCTCAAGTTTGAGCAGTTTAGCTTCAGGAGGTGAGAAAGTGAGAAACTGGAAAAATAAACTACATTTGACAACAGCCAAGATTCCCAGCTTCACCGGTTTGGGTCTATTCATGAGTTCATTTCCTGGAAAAGAGCCTGTTGTACATATATTTTATGAAAAGTGTCAGGTTTTATTTCATGCTAACAGTATATTTATGGTGCATTACTCAAAGTGCTTTCAACCTCCTGTGACACCGATTTGGTTTCATTTTTTTGGAATTAAAGACGTAGAATCTATAGTTCTAAGGTTAGGATTAGTTATTTCTCATAATGGATTTTGGACATATTTCTGCTTATGAGCCACTTTGGTGAAGTAGATGTAGTAAGACATTTCCTTCAGGACATATAATTGAGTGACTTCTCTGTAAGAACAGGCCCTAGTGATATATCTACTACACCGTAAACCATTTTTTTAATTAAATGGAGAAATGTTTTGATCGCTCTTCGTGTGACTGACAGCTATTTTTTGTCTCTGCTTGCATATTTCTGAATAGCTAACATTTAATTCAGACAGTGAGATTATTTCTGCCTCCAGAGCAGCTTTGCCTCTGGGAGAAAGAAAAAAAGAAAAATGCTTATAGAACTTACACTCCTGAATCTCCTGAACATGGCATCTGCCCAGGTGAGTCATACGCTCCTTTCTGAAGCGGAGCCAATATCAACAGAGTAGAAGGAAAGAACTTCCTCTGTCATCTCACATCCACGCCTTTCATACCACATCACTTTACAACAAAACATGTATCAGCATTCCTCCTGCCAACACTCTGCAGGCGATACGGCTCCGGGGGCCAAACAAATGGCTCCACAGCAGAGATAAGATAACTCAGGCGTCAGGCGTTATTGACTGAGCAGACTAAAACTGAATATAAAACTAAAATGGTATTGATTTGGGTCCTCAGAGTCCCTCTTTATGGCGTAGTTACCATTTTTGAAGCACATAAAAAGGTATGCTGGAGTTATAAATGCATGGCTTGCAGGCTGGATGAGCGTATTCTCCCGTGGGCCGGATTTATACTAGACATTATCCTATGTCATGCTTTTTTTTTTTTTTACTGCATCTCCAATATATAGATACATAGAGCAGAGATAAACGTCTTTAACGAGAGTCATACAAGAAAAATCAAGACTCTAATGTCTCTCAATTAGCTGCTTCCTCACGATTTTGTGCGGCTGAAAACAGAATGAAACTTGTTTCTCTGAGCAGTTTTGTCTCAGGGACGGGGCCCGAGTGCAGCAGCAAGTTCAGAAGGAGAAGAGGAACAAAAGTGGGGCATCATTTTTATTTGAAGTTACTGGCGTAAGAAGAGACAGAGAGAGAGAAAAGCTGTGTGGTCCTCTTGACGCTGACTTCACCCTGTCTAGACACGTCGCCCCAACAAAGAACGGATTTACAGATGCAGCTATTAAAGAAGTCCTACTTTTCTCTTCACGCTCACTTCGGCTCAGTCCCCAAAAACTGAAGAAGTTCTGATCCTGTTGAGGATAATGTGAGGGTAAGGATCAGTCTGGAAACAGGTTGGGAGACACAGAAGTCTTATTTTGAAAATTCTGCTCCGCAAACGAGGGACAAGAGCACATGATAACCTCTGTGTGGACTTTTACACCACAGAAAAAGTAACTATTTTATTAAGTTCATGGAACATTTCCGGTGCCAAATAACAAAAACCACGTGATAAAGCACAAATTATTATCGCGTTTATGCACAAAGAGCAGTGCATCATATTCTATTGATCTCTAATTAGCTCTGTGCCCGAGTCCTCCTCAGGAGAGAAACATGGGCAATAAAAGATTTAACCCATTTATTCCCACAAAAAAATATTTTGTGCTCCCATCGTTTGCACATCTAGTCAGTGGTTTTAAATGCACCCCTAAAATAACAATTAGGAAAAAGTCAAGATTTTATTTGTTCTCTTTAAAGGTCCCACGTTGTATAAAGTGAGATTCCCATGTGTTGTTTGATTATAGATCAGGTCCAGGTTCTTTATCAATACTGTGAAACTGTCAAAGCCTCAGTCCACAGACTGAATTCAGAAACCAGTCGTCAGGATTTCCTGAACTTTGTGATGTCACAACAGTCTTTTTTTTTTTCTCTAAGTGTTTTAAGTGAAATCTGCTGTATTTTTATTCGAGCACTCACTTGCTGGAGCTCCAGAGAGAAGCCGGAGAGAGGAGATGTAAAAATGAAAAACTAAAAAAATCAAACCTTTAAGAGTCAGCAGAGGTTGAAATGAAATTTCCACAACCATGTTTTTATATTGTTTTTACTTTCTTCCATTAAGTCTGATGAAAGAAATGCCTGCAGGGTAGATTAAAGATAAATGCTGAATCTTCTACAGTGTTAACCACTGTAAATATCAAACAAGGTCTCAGCTCAGGGTCACATTGAAATGTTACTGCCTGTGTTACAGTACTAAAAATACATTTTACAGCTCTATACAGAGCTTGTAGGTTAGAGTACGACTTGACTTCAGCAAATTTGAGAACGGATTCTGTCAGATTTCCTCTGATGAACTGATTTAAAGGCAACAAAAGAATAAAACATAAGCTGTTTATGGCCAAATATGTTGTTACGACTGTGGTCATATTGGTTTTTTAGGTTGTGCATGTTTTTTTTTTCCCTGTGGCCTGAAAATTAGCATGACGTGTGAATGAGTGTTCGTGTATGTAAATGATGATGGGTGATTGGTGGACAACATTGGATCTTGCAGCTGATTGGCTCCTGTCAGATGTCCTCTTCAGATATAAGGAACCAAGATGGCGCAGCTGAGCTGCAAGCGGAGAAACTCATCTACCTCCTGTCCTAACCGGCCACACCAGTCTTTGCCTGCAAGTAACTTTTCCCATTGACTGCCATTTACTTTTGATAACCTTTTCTCCTGTTTATGTTAGTTAGGGAGGTTAGTTAATGCAAGTTGGTTTGTCATAGTTGGGTAGGTTATCTTGGTGTTTTCTTTCCAAATAGATGGTTTGTTATTTTGGCCTTTGTCCACCCTGAAGCTGGAATATACTCTCAGTTTATTGGAAAGCACTTTGCAAATAAACACAACAGTTAATCTGTTCCTGTGGCTACTTGGCAGTTGGGAAAGACATAACTGATGTGAAAAACCAGATCAGTTTCCCAATCATAACTGGAAAAACACATTTTTGGCTGGAGCGCACCTGCGGGGCCAGTCCTATAATCTGTAATGTCCCTGACTGACTGACTGACTGAGTGATCATATTTCCACCACTGGTCAGCCGAGTGCCTCGTCACTGAGTTGGAGTATCTGGTGCAAACAGGTTCTTTTCAGGTGGGTGTTTACAATCTGCAGCGCATTGTCTCTGGATTTAGAGACATTTTTCAAACAAGACTGGGAATAAACCTGCTACATGACTGGAACGTGTATGGCTGCACCTGTCTACCGAGTAGAAGAAAGATATTCTGTCTCTTCTAACTTTCTCTCTGAGTGATCGTTTTACAGTAAATACAGCTGAAATCACGGCTTAGTCTGTGTCTCTCATTTATGTGTTTGGTGATTTTGTCACAGTTATAAAATCAGGATTTGACCACAGGCAGTCCAGACATATACTAGGTTCTGACCTAATCTTGTTTCACTCTCTGGTTAAGCTAAGGAGTTACAATTATCAGTGGACTAGTGCATTGACAAATCTTTTTACGGTCAAATTCATATCAGTCCTCAGCATCAATGCACAGGAGATGCATGAAAAGAGACATCGACATCTTATCTTAAATATGTTACAGTGGTGGACTGTTGATCTATTTATCAGGCAGAAATAATAATAAAAAAAAAGATCCCATATCTTTTATCTCAGTGTTGGCATGCCTTGTTGCTATGGTGATGTATTCATCCAACATGTGCATCTATTTTAAGCTCTATAAATAATGGTTCCGGACACAGCCATGACGAAGAGTAAACTCTCGCGGCTGTGAGCTTTGAGCTTTAGTGTCATTTGGACTCTGAGAGCTCAGATCTCAAAACGCATTCAACGTCCACGGCTCAAAGAACGCCGAGTTCTCGTTCCATCAGAGGAGAAAGATTTGGGGTGGGTGGGGTTGTTGAAGAAGAGAGAAGAGAGTGAGAAACTCTTTCACACTGCTGCTGATATGAGTTCTCACATTAGACTCAGGTCGATATGAACAGCTAAATTATCACATTATTTGTATCTCAATTCAGTTTTTGTTTGGATTACAAGTTATAGATTTTATGTCAGTTTTTTTTTTTGATGGTTTACATCTGCTCAGACATGTCTGATTCTTGTTTACACTCATAACACAAACCAGAAATGAGAAGCAGTTCAGGATGGAGCGTGTTGGCCCTGAACAGAGTCTCAGATAACAGCGCTTTAAGGACGGCAGCGCTTGTGGAATTTGGCGAATCAATGGAGCTGGGAATGGCCGGCCATAATAAAATATTCCTGAAGAGAGGCACAGATGGGAAGAGACGGAGCGAGCGTGAGAGAAATATGGACGGATAGAGAACGAGAGGAGACAGCTGATAGTGAGACGTCCGCCTCGGACGGACGCTATCGTATGAACTGAACTGTGATTGAGAGCGAAAAGCCTCATCTCCTTAAAGAGGTTAGGTAACAGCGATGGTACCACTGGGGTGGTAGAGGTAATCCAGGGCTGTGTGTGTGTGTGAGAGAGAGAGAGAGAGAGAGAGAGAGTGTGTGTGTGCGTGAGAAATAAAGTGAGTGTTTGACAGAAAACAAGGAAAAGTAAAGCAAGAATTAAAAAAAGGGAGGAATAAAGTATGAGTGTATGTGCAAGTCTGAGAATTAGTGTTCAAGAGGGAGTTTTGTGTACATGTGTGTATGCGTGCGGGTTGTGTGTGCGTGTGTGTATGTGCGTCCTGGCCATGCAGAAATGATGACCTGAGTACTTCTCCGGCCCAGAAGTGCCACAAGGCATCTTTTATTAACTAGAGTTTGGCTGAGCTTGACCTATTTGAGATTAGGGTTGTGTGTGTGTGTGTGTGTGTGTGTGTGTGTGTGTTTGTAAAACAAGTATATGTGTTTATTCATGCTCATGTATTTTCTATCCTCATGTGTTGTTGTTTAGTACTTGAACACTTCAGTCCTCTGCACGTACTGATTTTTACTCTTCAGCGATCACCTATGTCTCGACATGTGTGTGTGTGTGTGTGTGTGTGTGTGTGTGTGTGTGTGTGTGAGCTGAAATCTGATTGCAGATTCACATCTCCAAACAGTGCATGTCATCAAAACCTGTAATTAAAAGTCAGTTCGTCTTTTTTTTTTTAGCCCCCCCAGATTGTGTTTATACCCCCCCCCCCCATCTCTTCCATGCTGGCTTCCCATCGAGTAAACATGCCTGTTTTTAATCTGCAGCCAGCGGTCCAGACAGGTAAAAACTCATTTCATTAAGCAGTGAGAGGGAGGACAACAGCAGGAGCTCCCTTTACACACAAACACTCACAATATTACCTTTCCTATTTATCTTCTGTCTGGTAGTTTATCATATTTGTGTGTGCCAAAGACAAACAGCATTTTTTTTATTTTTTTTTATTTGTGTGTGTGTGTGTGTGTGTGTGTGTGTGTGTGTGTGTGTGCAGGATGAGCAGTGTGGCGGGAGCTGTAAAGCATCTTCTGTCTGTGCTGTTTGTTAGTGAAGATCTAAAGAAAGCTCGTCTTTATCCCACTGGATATTTCACATAGAGCGTCTCTGAAAGGTAAAACTGTGAGTGAGAAACTCATTAAAAGTTTTTTTTTTTTTAAATTACACGGTCGAGGTACGTTTACGGAAAGAGAAAAGAAACTTTTTTCCCAGTTTGTTGTGGAGAGGGAGGAGCCAGGAAAAGCTTTATGTTGCGGCTTTTAATTTAAGTTATTTCGTCTTCATTTTGGAGAATTCACATTTTTTCTGACTCTGAATACTATTAAATACTTATTTCTTGCAAATTTGGAGCAAAACAGTGGCAAATATATTTTTTCAAACTTGACACTGAATTTTTTAAGTGTGATCTTTAGCTTTAGCGCACTGTTAGCGATGCACAAAGCAGAATATAAGCCTTAGTGATTGGACTTCTCAGGCTTGTAACCTTTTTTTTTTTTCCAGTCAAAGAAGCAGATATTTTTTTGTAATAATGATTCAGCCAGTTTCATCTCCATCCAAGACTTCAAGTGCTCAAACTGTCACTTGAGTGTTTCTATTAGAAAATAAATAGGACTTTCTGAGACAACGTCTTCTTATCATTTACTTGCAGATGGCTGATTGGCCGACGTCAACAGCTGCTATAAACTCAAAGTAGGTGAGTAAACTTGCTGATGAAAGGTTTTATATTCTGCCAACTGCTCTGACTGGAACTAATTTCAGTGGTTTTTGGGGTGTTTTTTTTTTGGGTAGAAGAGTGAATCCGGACCAAGACCAGCTGGGATGAAGGATTTGGTGAAGCTGTGTTTCTTTAATTATTCAGAAAGTGATTGAAAAAAAAAAAGGGTGGATTTGTGTGCCGCCATCATCTCATACTGAACAACAAATTCCAACATTTAAATTCTTATAATAAAAAGTTTCTCCACCAGAAAAGAGAGGAAGTGTGGATTCTTTTAAAACAAAGCTTTTCTGATGAGACTCACCTACAGTCAAAACCAAAGACAGTCTACAACAAAGGCGCAATTTACAAGCGGCGCCAATGGTAGGAAATGATATACACTTCCTGTCTCCTAAGTGGGCGTGGTCGTGATAGCTTGACCTAATTTTGCCGCTCGGTGGTTTCACGTATAAGTCCCTCTGAACTTCTGGTTATCTGGTTGGAAAGCACCGTCGGCAGCACTGCAGCAGGCATAAAGCAGGTAATCGTAGCTGCAGATATACACGTGATTTGTCTGTGTGTGTTTAATGAAGCTCAGTAAGCAGAGCAAGGCACTAACCCCCACTGGAGTTGCTGGTTCCATTCACACTGCGGCGACCCAGGCTAAAAATACAAGCACTCATGGCACACCCAAACACACACACGCACGCACATTCATCTAAGCCGACTTACTGAGGCACTCTCTAGTGACAGCGTCGAGGAAATGCTCATCTTGGCAGCTCGTCCTGCAGTAGCCGCTAAGCAGGGAGGCCAGCGGGGGGCAGGAGGTGCAGTCGGCCTGCGAGGAGCCGGAGCAAGTCTGGCAGGACGGGTGACACGCTGGGGGGTGGAAGACACAGAAGAAAAAGGTCAAAATCAGACAAGAAATAAGTTTAAAGTAGTGACACAAGTTAAAAGGGAGTGACAGGAGAGGAGGCAAGGAGGAGAAGTGGGTTGGAAACAGAGGGGGAGCAAGAAAAAGTGAGAAGAGAGGAAAGAGGAGGAGAAGAGAGAGTTTAAGGAAAAGAGAAAAGAAAGGAGGCAGGGAAGGATGAGGTAAAAAAAAAAAAAAAAATGGGGTAGAGGAGGAGTAGGAGATGAATTAATTCACGATGGAGGTTTTCTTTGAGTACTGCCCAAGAATTATTAACTGTGTTTTTAACCATCAACCACATTGTACACTGTTGAGCTGTTAGAACAACCATTAAGTACAGTGATGTTGGGGGGGGGGGGGGGGGGGGGGGGGGGGGCGGGGGAGCGGGGGGGGGGGGTCATGGTGATACTTCATACTCCACACAACCACGAAATAAACAAGTGATAAAGCAGGTGAAATATTTGCAGCAGACAGATAATGTTTTTTATTGAGAGATGTTCTACGACCATTTGGTCGAGGTTGTTATTCATTCACTGTTTATCACATTGTGTCATCAGGTCGAGGTTCTATATTAATACTGTGAAAGTATCAAAGCCTTAGTCCACAGAGAAATGCACACAGCCTGTATTCAGAAACTGAGCCTTAAAACCAGCCGTCAGGACTTCCTGTAACTTTGTGATGTCACAACAAAGCAGTCAACAAGCCCCACCCACCTGGACCCACCATCCAAACCTTGCAGGATTTGGTTTCTCTGAGTGTTTACGTGAAATCTGCTATATTTTTATTGGATCAATCAGAAAATCAGTGAGCCAATCAGAAGAGAGGCTCAGAGCCTCCTCTCCTCTGATTGGCTCACTGACCTGTTGTTACTAGAGCTCCAGAGAGAAGCCTGAGAGAGGACATGTAAAACTACACTGAGATGGTTTTTGGTTCTTAAAACCACAAATATATCTTCTAATGGATCAACACAGCGAAAGTGTAAAATACGGGACCTTTAACTTACGAAGTTGACTGCAGACACATGAGCAAACAGTTGCTTAGTTACACACCCGTCAGACATGCAGCAGCACCATGTTTCTTCATTTGTCACTGTGTTTGTGGCCACCTGATGAATGTGAATGCAACGTTCACTTTCTTTTCAGCTCCTGAGAAAAAACATCTGTCTCTTTAGTTGCTAGATGTTCCTCTTTCTTCACCAGCTTCTCTCTGAGTTTAGTCTTTAGGCCGTCTGGTGGCGTAAAGAGGGTTAATCAGAGCTTGTTTACTCGTCATTTTGTGGGAAACAGGTTTCTGCTGCTGCTGGAAACAGAGATGAGGAAAACACGGAGAGCAAATGTGCCGGAAAACAAAAAACCTATGAGGTACAAGAGCTGATGATAATTATATCAGCCATCCTCCTCACATTACTCACAGTAATTTGATTAATTGCAATTATAATAAAAATATCGATTAAATGAAGCTTGAACTAAATTACTGTTGTATTGTCTGGCATTAAAAAACAAACAAACACCAAAACTTTGTGGTGAAAGTTTACTCTGTTCAAGACAGAAATACAATACTTCTTCAGGGTATCTGGGTGGCTTCTAATGAGCCGATCCAGCACTGAAGGAGACGAGGACCAGTGAGCAAACAAACCCCATTTATTTTGCTATCCAAGGGGGAACATAATCTAAACCCATTGTTCTTCTTCACCGTCTAGGTAGACAGCAGCGCGTGCCGTTTCAATTTCCCAACCAAAGTCTGGAGCAAAACAAAAACAAAAACAAAACAAAACAAAACAAAAAAAAACATTATTAAGAGATCCGGTGCTGTTTTTGTTTTCCTCAGGATAAACAATAAAATTCATCGTGTTTAAAAAAATAACCCGAGGATGAAGCTGGTGGATGTAAATAAAAGGGTCGTCCTGCAAGAAACTGAGCCGAGGTAATGAATGGGAAATTAGAGCGAATGGATTTTCATTAAAGAGGAGGGTAATTGTGTGCGTGTGTGTGTGTGTGTTTGTGTGTGTGCGTGCTGTGGTAGCTACTGCACTGGTACTCCATACATCTACGTTTGTTTACTACATTCAGTTTGGTGCTATATAAAAGGCAGGAGTCGATCTGACCTTGATTCTTCCTGCCGCTGGTGTTTGTTGTGCTGTTAATTTAGCCTGAACGTTTCTACTTGCAGCTTTCAAACACAACTAAACCATTAACCGTGTAATTTGTGCAACTGCGCTTCACAGAGTAAACACACTCACTGATCCCACTTTCACGCCACACTGTTAAAAAGCCTGCGCCAAGTGACCTCTCATGAAAATGCATCTAATTCTGCGGTGAACACAAACTGAATTTTTAACAGGTATATATATATATATATATTGCACACATTCCCGAGCTCGTCACGTTAATTAATTTTGTGTAATGTCAGTGTTTTTCATTACACTTACTAAACTAAAAACTAACTGGACTCGTTAAAGAGATCGGATCGGAACTCCCCCGAGTCCCTTCAAACAGCCTCAGAAGAAGAGGAAGAAGAAGAAGAAGAAGAAGGAAAAAAGAAACTCATATTTCTCCTATAATTACAATTTGGCTCATTTACAGTATCTGTTTAATTTCCCTCCGCATATGAAGAAAAATGTGAAAATTTGTTATGAGTATACCATTGTCCTATAAATCTGAGCTCAACTCGTCATTAATCACAACTTCTCACAACTTTTCATTAGACTTTCTAGTAACATGCCGAAGCTGTTCCCTGTCTTTTTTCCTCTGCAGTCAAATTATGTTGAGGTGTTAAACACCCGTCAGACAGGGAGGAACATTTTAAACAAGTTTTGTTGCTTATATTGTGCAGCCACTATGGTTTATTCCTGATTAAGGCAGGTTGAGGCTACAGATGTTCTGACACCATAACAGCTGTATACTACTAACCCGACTTACCGTCATCCTTCGGAGGCGGCATTCAAAGACCGACTGCGTCATAGCGGCGTAGCTAGGTGGTCGCCTTTTTGAAGATTCATTGGGTGTCAGTGATGAAAATAAAAACGAACAACACCGACAGCTACGAAGGGCCACGCCTGCGTAGACCACGTCCTCAGAAAGGATGTGGCCCCTGAACTGGGACACAGCTTTTCTTCTTCGCTGCTCTAAAACAGTAGTTGCCAGTGGCTGCGCAGCGCAACTTCCTGTGTAAGCTAAGAATTGATTTCTGGGAAAAGTGCAGTTTTATCCGAGACATTATAAAGTTTATGAACACATTACGTGGCACTGAATCGGCGCGTAGACTTGCGTACTCGCCGATACCTGATACCATATCTGAGGCTTTTCTGAAACTAGTGTCGGTATCAAACACACTCTAACTGAGGCACCAACTGTTACAGGTCCACAACACCAGTGGGCTTAGTTTGGAGAACAACTGGTTTTAGAGGCACTGCTAGTAACTATGACAACGGTGATTGTTTTTTATTTTACTGTAGGAATCCGCAAGGTGCTGCAGTTAAAAGCATCAGGTACATATTTAAATTATTAAACGCTGTCCTAGACATGAACACCAACTCTCTCCTGGAACACGGAGGACCAGCTTCCAACCCCGAGGACATGTTTGGAGAGTGTCCCCTCCAGTCCTCACGGCTTCACGGGGCTGTCTTGAGAGTTGAGGTTAGAAGCGGGGGCTGGGGATTTTTGTCAGTTGGTGTGCTGACAAACATAGCAGCTGAAATATGTGCGCTCTCACCTTGGCACTGATTGTCCTGGATGAAGAAGCCCTGCGGGCAGGAGGTGACGCAGCGACCGTCGTGCAGGCCGGACGAGGAGGGACAGGACGTGCAGTTGTCTGCAGATGGCCCGGTGCAGCGCCGGCAGGAGGGATGACACTCTGAAAAAAAGGACACACAGAACACTTTTCATATTCCCTACAAGAAGAAACACACAAAGCCGTGGACAGGGGACAGAGTATGTTCAGTCCCAAACTGTGCCTCCTCCTCCTCCTCCTCCTCCTCCTCCTCCTCACTGCCTTCCTCCTCCTGCCACAGTAAGAAAAATAAAATGACAGAATGAGTTGACATCCTGGTTTCTAGCTTTAAAACTTTGCTGTATCAGTATTTTTCTACAGTAAAGGTTTTTGTTTGTGGAAAATAATTTTAGTATGAAGCTCAGAAGCAACCACTGTTGAAGTGTGATGAGAAATCGGCTGAGGGGCATTGCGGATTTGTTTTGCTGTGAACTATATCACTAATTTAGCAGCATAAATGCATAGAAACTAAATGGAGGACGGCTGTTAAGTGTCACACCTAAAAACAGTTGCAGCCCCGCAGTACCTGCGTCTGAGCTGCGGCCCATTTTTTCGCCACAGTTTTTTGTGATCCTGCGGCCACTTTGCTGTATCACGTTCCCACGCTGTTGGCATTCTGTGGAATCTGACTCTGATGAAGAGCTTCCTGTCCGCCCTGCCAGCTAGGAGGTAATGTAACACTCAGATGAGGCCAGCAGCCCGCTTCACCAATCAGAAGTTACACATTAACACCGGAGTCAGTGCCAGCTCAGAGAGCCTGATCCAAGGCGGCCACACGCCAGCAAAGACTCCTGAAATATGCTCTTCTGAGCAGTGGAGCATATTTAATAGTCCTAACTATTGAGTGTAGATAATGAAACATAAAACTTCCACAACGATCGGTTTAGGATGATTTAAATCTCATATAGATTATAACATTCGGAAATCGTAAGTGAAGTGTTCAAAGTTACATCAGGTAACTTGACCTCTGAACAGCAGCAAAACGCCACGCTCGCGTTCAAGGATCAGTAAAAGACAAGCAAAGTTTCAAAGACAAATACAACTGAAATACCTTCATATCCACCAAGAAATGCAGCAGGACAACATTTAAGAGCAAATTAATTAATTCAATAAAGTTAAATTAAATAATAAGTTATGAGGAATAAGTTTGAGAGCAGTTATGACTTAATAAATGGCCCTGAATTTAATGAAAGGAAATAAATTTGGAATTAATTAGCAGGGAGTAAAGGATTTCTAATTTAACTATATATCTAAGATAAAGTTTGATTTGAAAGTTTTGAAGTGAAGTGAACTGCTCTTACCTGATACAAGCATCTTATTTGGAATAAAGATAAGCTGCTGCATTTTAAGAATTGTACAGCTTTTAACTGGCCACTATTACACATTTAACCAGTATTCAATTCAGCTTCATGTGTAAAGGTTTTTTTTGTATATATGTTCTTGGCTTCAAATACATGCAACCTCCCTGGCCCCCGGATTATTTAACCTTTCCCTTACATGCTCCCATACCCTGCACCCCCACACCACAGCTGCCCTGGAACTTGGCCTTCTGTGCAGCCTTTGATGTCTGCTTTGGCAGCATGAAGACAAATAGCTGAGCAACGCTATCAGCTCTGGCAGCCGAGCGGAGCCACGAACCAGCCGGCTGCTGCTGCCGCCGCCGCTGCCGCTGGAGGTAGTGGGAATGAAAGACAAAAGGCCTGTCACCAACTGGCCAGGAGCACCAAGTGTGTGTGTGTGTGTGTTTTTTACTACCTGACTTTTTTTTTTTTTTTTTAGTATATTTGCACTGAAGTATGTGTGTGTTTATAATTGCTCCTCTCCAGATTCTTTCAGAGAGCTGTCAGATGTATCCGGGTCTTGTGTACACACTGTATGACAGCCACTGGCAGCAGCAGACTGGTGCTCTACCTGAGCCAACTCTGCAGTGTGTGCGTGTGTGCATGTGTGCGTGTGTGCGCGTGTGTGTGTGCGTGTCTCAACCTGCAAAAACAGTTACCCTTTGGGAGCCCCTCAGTGTCAGAGCGGGGACTTTGCAAAGTCACAGCGGTGTCACCGTCCGCCGAAACCATCAATCTGATGTCCCGTCATCGCCCACCTTCTCCCTGCTCTCTACCCATAATCCCCTTCTCCTCTGTCAAATATGGCAGCTTAAATTGGTCAGCCGAGATGAAAGACATCTCGTGCGTGTCTCCTTGATTGAGGTTACCGTCCGCCGGCGTGCTCTTTCACTCATTTTTTTGGTCACATCTGTGTGACGTAAACGCACATCCCGCTCATGCTGCCAAAACAAGCTCCACACAAACCTTCATATTAACAGCCATAAAACAAACACACACTCGGACGCATATTAAATAGGCTTCCTGTCAGTGTGAATTAATAATAGGAAGAGAGTAAGAACAATAGGCAGCCTTTCATTCTTTTTATTGCAGCTTGGATATCTAATTTGTTGCAGGGCGGCGAGTGTATATTGATTCACGCAGCGCCCAAATTCACGCGTGCGGGTGTTCTCACCGCGCCTTATCTGATGCACGTGTTCAAGGAATCAGATTCATTACTTTGCTTTGTGCTGATGGGGTCATAATTTGCGGTGGGCACGGCGATCCTCTTGGTGCAGAAACTGGGCCGATCATTACATCAGTGCAGAGGAGAGAGGAACACAAGTGAACGGTTATATCTCATTCCTCTGAAGTATCATTCACATTGATTCTGCTCTGTTATGGTATCGTAGAAGTCATCCCATTCCCTCAGAGAGATCATTTTGAGGAAATGGAAATGCAATGGGTGACTGTTCTGCCAGTGGAGTCGCAAATACAGCAAGAGAAAATGTGTTTTTTTTCCAATCTGACTTGAGTCTGATATCTAACCAGGTAGATACCTCACTAGATTTCTACAGTGTAGACTAAACACCACATGACAATCTTTTTGGTAAGTAGAATCACGATCTGCATCATATTTCCACTCTAATTTTTATTGTGAAAGTCCTGACTGGAAGTTGAATTTCTGCCCGTTTGGACGCTTCTTTCTGACGTCTGTCTGCTTGTCGCTACTCTTCATCCATGATGCCGTCTTCGGTTTATGAATTGTGTCACAACCAATCTCACTTTTTCTTTAGTTCATATGGAGTATCCGTTGGAACAGCGCTGTTATTTATCTATGAGGTTCTGTACGAAAGTTGTTTTGATTTGAAAGTTCAGTCACATCAGAACTTGTTCATGTGCCGCTAGCTGGCTAACAGCTAACAGTGGTCTGATTAGCGGCGATTGAACTTTTAAAGTTAAATATCAAAATAAAGCAGCTATTAAATACGACGTCTGTACGATTCATCTGAGAGGTGGATCAGAGCCAAAGAAAGATTGTCCACATCGTCATCGAGAAGCGCTGATGTCCTTTTCCCCACAGCAGCTTCATTCACCTCTGGACCTCCCAGGGGTTCCCACCCAGTCAGCTCCCGCAGGAGGTGGCAAGGAAGTGAAAGAGGTGAAGTGATTTTTTTTTTTTTTTGTAACGCAAAGGAGCGGTAGACTGATACCAACATCATCCTGAGTCTCTGAGCTCTTCACACCCGACAGCCCTGCGAGCACACCTCCTCCCCTCTGCGTTTATCTGCAGCCTCTCTTCTGGTCGCTATGTAAACCTTGCGCCTGAAGTTCAGACTCAAGAGGAGACGGCGGCGCCTTCTGACCTCAGGCTCAGGTCATCAGGCTTTGAGGCTTCTAGTCTCAGGCAGAAGAGCCAGAGAAACAGATATCCACACAGACCAAACATGACTCATGTTTTTGTAAGAAGGGTCAGATGCTCACCTGCTGCGAAAGCTCGAGTTCACAACAGATTTAAGTGATAAAAACTGGCGAGCAGATATGCAGTAAGACGTGACCAGTGATCCAACACAGTTCGGGCAGGCGTTAACCCCTTCCCGTACGTGACGCTGTGTTGTCCACCGAGCAGCGTTAAATCTCCTCCACGCCAACTCTCTCTGTCTGCTGCCTGGAGGGGAGAGGGATTTACAGCCTGGAATTTGCCTTCAGACATCTGATAGCTTGTCCGCTCCTGCCCACTTAAATATGTACACGAGTGTGTGTGTGTGTGTGTGTGTGTGTGTGTGTGTGTGTGTGTTTGAGTGTGTGCGTATGTGTGTACATAAATGCTGGAGTCTGAGTGTCTCATGTACATGTTTACACACCGTCCCGCTTTTTTCCTTCGGGACGGTAGCTGCTGCAGAGGTCTGAGTATCTGTCAGAGCAACACACACACTCTCTGACACACACACACACACACACACACACACACACACATATATATGAAGACAAACTCGTACAATAGCCTGCATTGTTTCCAGCCGTACACCTGAACCCACTGACACTCCACTGAGGGAAACCTTTGTTGCTGAGAAAAAAAAAAGGCAGAGTGGAACAACTGATTTATATATTACTGTGAACGGAGCTTTAATGACACGTCATTTATCGAGTTGATCCTCGGCTATTAGGAAGCTCGGAGTGAAAGCAAACTAGATAAGTGGCACTTAGTCAGACACAATAGCTGATGTACAAAATAACTCTACGCTGAGACAAGCAATTCAAATCCAATTGTCTGTATGACAATAACAAAGCCTTCTTTTTCTAAAGTGTGGGCACGGAAAAAATCAGAAATCCAATATTTAATCATTAGAGGTGGCTGAGACACAATTCAAATCACATCACATCAAGTGCAGCTCAAATCGAATTTAAGTGTTTTTTATTGCCTGATGCTTTTACCGCACATGCCACATGCATTTTTGACATCGCACAAGAAACACGACAAACACAAAACGACAAATAACGGGAGGGCCGGGTAATGTCGACCATGACAGCAGAAACAATACGTGACATTTCGTTGCCACATCCAGAAATAATGTTTGCAAATGAAGCTGGAAAATGTTTTTTTAAAGAGCAAAGCCAGAGGACAGAGTAAGTGGGGGGAAAAAAAGGCAAATTAATACCGTTCTGAATGATCACAATAGACTGAGACGAGCATGAGCTGAGAGTAAAGTGATTGTGTGCATAATAATAAACTAACTCACTGGTGGACCACCGAGGTATCGCCAGTGGGCCGATGAATCCTGAAACAAAAATGATCTTGCACTATCACTGTGATCAGCCAATGATCGGTCCCTTTATGTCGGCGCCGGCCGGACCACGTCGTGTACTTGTTTGCGACCTCGGCCTGATTGCGTGTTAAAAGATGATGTTGTGGCAACAACTGGAGAATCGAAATAACTGCTTAGCAACAAAAAAGAAGAAGAAGAATTGAGCTTTCTGTATACCCGTATCGTCACAGGTTTGGATGTGGGCCACCAAACCGTTTTTGAGATTCTCAAGTGGTGCCATGTGTTAGAAAAGGTTGGGAACCGCTGCTGCAGATGGTGGCAGAGAATACTGCACCAGCCAACAGCACGTCAACAGGCCTCCTCACTGAGCTGACGGGCTGCCAGCTGCATGTGGACCTGGACCTGGGCAGTAAAGTTCTCTGACAGACATCACTAAGGCCTGAAATGGTGTCACGGTGTGAGAGGCCTTGGAAATAGGTTATGAATGGGTGTTTGAACCGCCTGTGCACTGGGAGGACTGGATCAAGGAGGCGCACGAGGCAGGGGGCCCGGCACCGGGAGGTGGTGCCAGACTGCGTTCCCATAGAGGCGGGGATGAAGGAGCCTCCAGATGGCTACGGATCAAAAAAAAACAAAAAACAGACTGAAGTTCTTATTTGAAGTGTAACAACATCCCATTAAAGGTCCACTCTGCTTTGTAACTTCTTATTGTGAATATCTTTTCTACAAAACCAAATTTCCTGACAGTGACAACAGCCTTAAACTCAAACTTAAAAACTCTACTTCCTGTATTGGCTCGGTGTGGGTGCCGTGACGATCAAAGAGATGAATGGGTGTTTGAGGACGGTCCCATCCAACTACCTCTCATCGATTTGTAATTGTCTCCTCTGGGATGATAAAGGAAATCCAATAGTGCTAACGGCTTTTCAATTCCAGGTAAACAAAAATTTTCTCTGGTGCTTGGCCCACTCTGAACTTAAAAGTAAACTGTTGTGAGGAGACAAATCATGCTATTACCCAAATGGCTTCAGGCTCCACATCGCAAAAAATCAAAGTGATGCAGACTGATGAGTCCCTGTTGCTGGGATACATTTGCTCAACAACTGCTCGAGTGTGATGCAAAATGAAGAATCTTGTTATTCTCTATTTGTCTTCAGGCTGTTTGACGTATTAAAAGAAGGAGCCCTGCATATTCCTTATTCTAAGGTAAAAATAAAATCATGCGAACTAATCTGAAGCTTGTAGATTAATATTTAAGGTTGCAAACTCCAGCAAGCAGGATTTCAGTCTCAGTGATACTCGCTTCTTTACTCGCACGACAAACAACACAGGAATCGGGGAATTGTTATGTATTAACGACGGAGGCGACCAATTATGATGTTTCAAAGCTCGAGGAATCCAGGAAGCATCAGCTTGCGGGGGAAACTATAAAGACATTCCTCGGGGCACCCTGTCATTAACGTCACGATCACTGAGCTGCTCTCGCACCCTGAAACTCAGCCGCTGAGTGACTGTGAGCAGGCAGCAAGGACTTATCTGCAGCACCGTGGGAAATCCCGACAAGTCTACCCAGAATTCAGCGAGCCTCGTCTCCTGCACTCCCTCCACTGGCTTTTAAATCTTAATGCCTTTAAAGTGAGATAGGCAGTGTGTAGGCTTCAGTTTTTTGACTTGGAGTTACTACATATTATACCCAGGTACGCTGCAGTCAACCAAAAACATCCTAATGACGAATGGTTCAGAGATGACTAATGACTGTAACTGCATCACAGGAGCAACATATCAAGACACGGCTGACTCGTAAACGCTATGAAGTTGATTCTAAAGTAGTAAATGCACGTTTAAAGCAACCACCTTTCCTGTAAATTGACAGAATGTACTTGTTTAAAACTTGGGGGAACTTGTTGGATGTAGTGACTCAAAACTGATAAACTAGTAATTATTCTTGAAGGACAACAGAGAAGAGACAGCAAGACTGAAAACAAGACTATTCAACAATAACAGTTTAAAAGGGAGAGGTATTAAAATGTATTCATGAGATTTACTCATTTACTCCTTTAGGTTTTAAAAGTTGGTATCGAATGACGAGACATGTTTCCATCCTCAGTAGTATCAAACCGACTCAGTCCATAAAAGACTTGCAACATCCTTCTTCTAGATCTGGATCACTTCCATATTCTCCACCTCATGTTCATCAAAACGGCTCTCACTCACAAGCATTCCTCTGTCAACAAAGTGCTTCAGATTTAACTTTCATGTAAGCAAGTGGCAATAAAACCGCTGCGTGGCAGCGTGTGCTTCGTCTCGTGTCAGGTAACAGACGCTCCGGCAGAGGAGAAGTGAGCAGAGAGAAAAGGGGAGCCGAGCGAAACGCCAGCGCTGGCAAATGACTTGGCTGCGCTCGATGAAGTGACAGCAGGTAGAACAAATACCTCTCTCCCTGCCAAATACTAAACGCAGCATGGTCAGTGGGCACTAAGTCTGAACAGGGAGGTAAGAAGACAGTAGAGCGGTGAACGGATGGAGTTTCACAGCACACAGTTGGAGGTAGGAGGGAGGTAAAGAAAACTGATTATGGTCTTTTCATCTCTCTTTTCCTCTTCAGTGTCGTCCTGCTTTGTTTAAAATAAAAAAAAACATCAGGAAACGTATGCCTCCTGGCATTCTGGCAGGGAAGTGGTAGTTTGCAGTGGTGTGTGTTTACGTGTGTGTTGGTAGGTGTGTGTGATAATTATTCTCACTTGACAGACTACCGCGTTCAAGCCTAGAACCCACCTTAATAAAAACCAGCCCATTACACGCACAATTTCACACTCATAAACAACCTAATCAGGTGTCTCCACACGCACTATCTTCCTTCCCCAAACAGAAACACACCCAAAGTCTTCACACACACACACACACACACACACACACACACACACACACACACACACACACACACACACACACACACACCACACCACACAACACACACACACACACACACACACACACACACACACACACACACCATTCTAGACACCTTCGACGCACCAACTCAAGACCAAACTTTGACTCTCAGGAGTTTGCAGACGTTACAAAGAGAGGAAAGTGTTCAACATGTTGCAGCAGAAAACCTGAAAGTGAGTTAATATGCGGTGCTGCAACCACTGATTGATCACTCGACGAGTAATTTTATTAATTAGGCGACTAATTGTTTCATCTACAAAATATCCGAAACTAAAGACAAATGCTTGTTAGATTAAAGTGTCAACATTCACCTGATTATTCATGACATGAGTATCCAGGACACCTGCTTTAGCAGGAACTACCACAGAGGTTGTGTTCAGACTTTGGCAGGCGTTTCTCTGTCTGTGGACAGATGTTCTCACAGTAATAACATCGCAACCTGCAAGATACAGTCATAAACTTCACAGGTGTGTAGTAATATGTGGTAATAACTACTGTGTACTCATGGGTAAAAGCATGTTTTGACGGGCGTCACAGCTGGTATGATTTCATCGTAAGAAGGTTTTCTAAAATCCTCTTACTGGAACCAACAAATGCTTCACTTTGGTAAAACAGATAAACAATTATTAAAGTTGTTGTCCATTCATTTTCTGTCAATTCACTGATCAATTATTTGATAAATATTCCAGCACTACTTCATCTTGTGTAAATGATGGCGCACAGTTTGCAATCGGATCAGCAGCTTGGTTGAATAAACAACATTTCATTTACTTTGTCATGGATTTTCCTCTGCGCTCTGATTGAATTCTGTTGCGTTCATTCAAGTCGAACAAATCGCAGAAGTGGCAGCGATTACTTCACCTGTGTTGAAACCCAAAGTGACTGGAGATTGACTCGCTGACTGGCTTGGTAACTTGTGATCAGACGTGTCCGATGACACCAGAGTCGCTCCAGCTCGGCCTCACTGGTTCTGCTTTCTCCAGAATAAAGGAGGAAACTCTCAGCAGAGCGCAGACCTCAGCCAAGGCCAAACAATCCTACACAGCTTTCTTTCTCCAGTACACCTTTATTTATTTATCTACCTATAATTATCTTTAACCCTTCTGCATGGCAGCTGTATGGTTTCATTAGCTGTGGGGTGAAATGATGATCTCAGCATGATGTTATACAGCAGTTGCATGTTGAATGATGACACCGATGCAAGCATTCCTAAATGCCGCTGATGCCACATGTACTGTTACTTACAAGTACAACTCTGTGTAATGTGGATTCAACATCTTCCTCTCACCAGAAACAGATAATCATCTGGATCTGCACCAAACTGTACAAACTCATAAATCTCAACACCAGAAATATTTTACATCAAGATCCAAACATGATTTCCTGAGAATTCAACAAAAAAAAAAAAAAGAAGAAGAGTTTTTAAAAAATGCCTTCTCTTGCAAATGCTTAGGAAAGTGATAGAAACTTCCTGGATCCGCCCCTGGCTCAATCCAAATCAGTTCAATACTTTTTGCGTAATCCTGCCGATGAACAAACAGACGAGGAAGTCGTCCAAAAACTCCATGTACTCACCTCTGCATGTCTGCACCTCATCCAGGTAAGCGTGGGCGGGACATCCAGCTGAGCAGACGCCGTGCTGGAGGAGACCGGACTGCGGCAAGAGGGCTTCCTCTGATTTGAGGCAGCCGAGACAGTCCGACGCCAACGGTCCCACACAGGAGCGGCAGGAGGGGTGACAGTCTGAAAGCAGCGGAGATGAAAGGTTGAAAAGGGAAGACGCCAGAGTGGGAAAATTATAAAGCAACCTCCACACGTTTAATACGTAACATATGAAGCCCTTACTGTGGCAGGTATCATCCTGAGAGTACAGCCCCTCCCCACAGACCTCCACACACTGGCCTTCGTGGAGAAGGAGCCCACCTGGACACAGGGTACACTGGGAAACTGAGGGACCCCAACACCAGGCGCAGGAGCTGTGGCAGGCTGAGGGGATGAGGAGAAGGGAAGAAGTGAACCAGAACAGCTGCTTTAAACTAAACTAAACTAACTTTTCTGGGCTTATGTAACTTCATGTAAGTGAATAAAATGCATAAATAATACAGTTAAATACTGAAAACTTACTATGCTTGACTACCACTGCAGTACAGCTGTCAATCAAACACTGACACCTGACAACTTTTTTTTCCCCTGACATTTTGGAAAGATGCTCAAATTGTGCAAAATTATGTGTAAAATCTACATTTCCATGGCAACTGAACAAACAGAGCCTACTCAATCTGCTGATTTGGATCCCTGTGATACAGTCAAAAGCTCCAGAGCAAGTAAGTGGACCTTGAGTCCTGACAACGGTAGTTTCCAAAGTCAAGAATCAGTTTGCGTCGTAGCGGTCGAAGACTTGGCCTACCTCGGCATCTGTTGTGGTTGTCCAGGTAATGCTGAGATGGACACTGGGTAATACATTTCCCATGATGCAGGGCGGTCCCCGGAGGGCAGCTCATGCACTTGGGGTTGTCAGGGAAACAGGAGGCACAGGAGGAATCGCAGGCTGTGAACCGCAAGCATGTAAATGTTAATGGCCTCTGGTCAGGACGATAAAATGCTCCTGGGCTCAATTTAAAAATGAGCAAATTATTTTCAAGTAAGAGCAAAATCTCTTAACCACAGTCTGTGAGATACTGAATTTCACTTAGTTCAACTTTCCACTTCAATTATTGGCAAATATTTTTAGGTTTTGTTGTAGTTTGAACAGTGAAAAAAAACTTTAGAAACCGATAAGATATATAAAAAAAGTTAAAAAGTAAACTTAGCTGCATTCACTACACTTTAGAGTGTGTGTGTGTGTGTGTGTGTGTGTGTGTGTGTGTGTAGCAGTCCATGCTGACATGACATTTTGACACCTGAACGTGCTCAAACAGATCTTTGATTCCATCTAAACAGAGGCTAAAATCAGTGGGAGGGATTCCTACGGCACGCTGGAGGGGACAAAAGTAAAAAGCTATCAAATCCAGCCCAGGAAACCCCGAGGGGGGAAAATGGAGAAGTTAAAAACCCCCTCAGCTCTCTCCAGATGTTGACATTTTAAAAACCAGACCTCAAAGCACAAACTGGCAAGTTCTAATGGATTTGACCTTTCTCCGGAAAGTTGGGGTTAGGTTTTTGACATTTTCTCAAAGAGGTGTCCTCGCTGAGCGCTTTAACTTTTCCACATGAGCTGCAGGAAAAGAAGAGAGTTCCTCCTCAACTCCTCCAGGTGGTTTGAACCAAAGAAAGAGCTCAGCTACGTGAGTCTAAGTTCACAGTCGCCCTGAGGGAGACCTATTCTCGCTCCTCTTCTTCTTCTTCTTCTTCTTACCACTCAAAAATAGAAACCATCCATATTCATACAGGATCTCTTTCTTCTGAGAGACTATGAATCCTCATTAGTGGGAGAAGAGAGAACCGCTAATTATTGTATTTTTTTTAATTGTTTGTTTGCTAACTCTGGCTACTGCTGACTTATCATTCTGGCACCACACGGAGAGGAGACTGGCAAGAAGCTCCGTGGGGGATGCTAAAAAAAACAACAACAAAAAAAAAACAAGCCCAAACAAACCTTCACCTCCAGTTCACAGCCAACAATAAACCTCTCACTGTCTAAGATGGTGTTTGGTGTTTACTGCGGTTCACTGTATTCTGCACCGGCTCACGCTGTGACATTTCATTTGTCTGTTTCAATTTCAGCTTTCACTCCTCATGAGGTCGAGCTGCAGAGCGAACACGCCGCAGACAGACAGCTGCGCTGTCTTAAGTTGCTTTTGGCTCTTCCGTATATCTTCGTACAAAAGGGTTTTGAAATTCGACAGTACGGGTGCTGTGCTGGTGCAGGATGCTGAGTCACAGTGACTGTGCTCGTCCTTGCCTTTGCTCAGGCCACTGCCACGCTCACGTGTACTGTAAAAGATGTTTATGTCCAACTGCTGGCCGGGAAACATGAAGCAGACAAGTCCACAACAAAGTAAAAAGTACAAATATGAAAATATGAAAAGTGTGTGTCGGGTCTGGGTGAAATGAAACCTTCATCCTTAACATTTGATCCTGGTTTTAAATGGAGAAAACCTGCTACGTCCCTAACAGCATCAAAGACACTTCCTCCTCCTCCTCCGTGTTTTTCCCCGGCTACTTTGCAGTGTGGACACGCGTCAACTTTACCGTGGCAGATGCCGTCTTGGCTGTAGAAACCTCCGCCACAGTCGGGGACGCATTCCCCGTCTTTGAGCAAGGCAGCTGCGTCCGAACATGCCACGCACTCCTGCTGGCTCGGCCCCCGGCAGCCTGAGCACGACTCGTGACAGTCTGGTGAAAAGATTAGAAAAATGTTTTACTCTAGGCATCTACTTATTTCTTACTGATAGGTTGATATACATACATTCATCACGTTACATTACAACAGTAAATCAAGCCCCTTTCAAATCTCTGTCTGGCAGGTGGGAGAAATAATCCTTAATCTAGAGAAACTAGGTTTGATTTGAAAAGATCATTATGTGTGATTTGTAGTTAATTGCATAATTAATGGGAAAACACAAAGATTTCTTTAATGCACTTTCTGCATTAACTTTTTAGGTCAAAAAACAAACACTGAAGACAAAAGAGATAATCAGGATTACAAAATGCAAACTACAAGATTTTGTAGAGCTTGATTGGGAGTGTGTGTTTTTGTTTGTGTGTGTGTGTGTGTGTGTGTGTGTGTGTGTGTGTGTGTAGCTCTGTGGGTGCTGGTAAATCAAGCATTAACAACAGCACAGACAAATAGTGAGAGCGGGAGGCTGAAGGGGTGAGCTATGTGGGGAGTCCATGTAAAAATTACATTTGTGTATGTGTGCGAGTGTGTGTGTGTGTGTGCAAGTGTGTGTGTGTGTGTGTGTGTGTGTGTTTGAGCAAGAGACAAAGAGACAGAGAAACAAACCAGGAATTAGTCCCACACACACACACAGAAAGAGGAGTCTCATAATTAATCAGTGAATTAATCTTGTTTCCTTGATGTAATGCATGTGTGTATTCCTGTGCCTTTGCCTACACCTGCACATTCATCCCTGTGTTTGTGTGTGTGTGTGTGTGTGTGTGTGTGTGTGTGAACAAATACAAGCTCCAAAAACCTATTCCAGCACCAGCTGGTATGATCACCGTGATTTCCCAGTGGCCCACACTCTAAAGCCAGATGCCACAGCAAGGACTACAAAAAAATAAAATAAAAACAATAAATAAAAAAAAATAAAGCACAAAACAAAAAGACAAAAACAAACTATAAAGAAAACACAGGAGTGCTGTGGCAACTCTGGCTCAGTTACAGCTAACTCTTGGCGCTGACAACACTGTTTACTTCACAACTCATTTCTGACGCACATTCACAAGCTGGTGCCGTTTTACTTCAAATACTGCATCGGCACGAAGGAGAATCTTTTCAGAGGGCGTATCCATCATCATCTACAAACAGCCGATAGTTTGATTGGATGTTCCTCCAACACACAAAAAAAAACTGAAACTAGGTTTGTCACAGCAACTCCATGAATACCTTCCTGCAATGGGGCCGCAGTCTTAAAACCCTTTCGGTATCGAATGGGAAAGTCGACCGAGAATCCATCTTGTCAAGCTCCAAGCTCTTCACCTGGTGAAGGTTTTGGACCAATCAGCGTCCTGTGAGTGAGGAGCGATGGTAGATACAGGTGTGTGGCTCTGTCGGAGGTGCAGCCTAATGTGAAGTAAAATTTACATTTACTCACTCGGTAGACGCTTTTCTCCGAAGTGACTTTCACTAAAGCGTCAGTGTAGGAGGAGAACTGAGTAGGTAGAGAGGGATGCTCCCGCTCTGATACAGACTGAGGACGTTCCTTAGAGCAACACAGTGGCTGAGAGGGAACATGAGGCCGACCAGAAGTCACTCTGAAGGCAGCAGTCGTGACTTGAATTTGATTCGGGCGGCCATGAGCAGCCACTGCAGGTCGATCGTGAGCGGAGTGACATGTGCCCTTTTTGGGCTGATTGAAGAATCATTCTGGACCGTCTGCAAAGGTTTCACCGTGCGCGAAGGGAAGTCCACCAGAAGGGCAGAGCAGCGGTCGAGGTGAGAGATAATCATGGCCTGGACCGAGAGCTAGAGGTGGCGTACAGAGTCAGGTACGGCCTGATTTTTCTTATGTTGTAAGCTACTCAGAGATGAGTCAAATGTAGGGAAATTAGGGGAATACAGACAGCATGGAGTGAGCAAAACACATCACTAGATACCAGAGGAGAGTGTGCAATTAATTTAATCAGCACCATTTAAGACATGCTGATGGAAATCTCCCTCCATTAATGCAAGATGCCAGAAGTTAATCAAATATGTTATTGCAAAAAGTTGTTGGAAAAGCAGCGTGAGATAAATCTCCCGATCCTTTGTACACCATTGATTGCAGATTTTCCTCAGGTAACAACCTTCATGTCTCCTCTCACTTTCTCTTCATCCTTCTCTTTATCATCTTGAAAATATATATTCCCTCCCAGGAACACAACATCAGACACACACACACACACATCCGGTTCCTCTCATTAACACAAACACTTTACTTCCATCACGGTTATGTCATTTGAGGGATATCAAATACGTTTTTAATTTCCTTGCTGTGTTTACACTCCTCCACGCTGAGCTTTGTTGTCACCGAATTTCTGATGTGCAATTAACCTGAGTCATTAAATATTTACTACGTTTTCAGTCCCGTCTGTTTAGTCTTTTAGGGCTAGCGGGATACCTCGTAACCCGTTCAATGAAATGCAATCAAGCGCGGTGTGACGTCAGACCACATGCCACAGAAGAACAGAAAACAGAGTCACCATGAGGCCGTTCACAAAGGACACGCTGCCGGTGTAGAGGTTTTCACTGATGTTGAATATGTTCAGCAACTATTTGTTTTTCCTTGTCACTCATATTTGATCCAATCAAGCAAAGCTGGGGTGTGACCGAAGAGAGTGGACGATCTGAGACATTCAAAACTGTGACAATATTTGAATGTGCAGTTGCAACCAAACTCAGACGAGACATGAAGACATCAGCTCACCACCTGTGGTATTTCTTGATGAACTTAAAAAGAGGCCATATCTCATGATTCTGACTTCCTGTTCACACATACTGACTGAGAGCAGCACGCTCTTCTTCTCGCCTGTGGGTGTTAAGCACTTACTTTACACACCGGTGAGCTTTTCTTCCGTCGCACAGCGGTTAATATTGCCGAGCTGGTGCATTTCCAGGTACGTGCATTAAACTTATATTATATGGGATGGATGAAACGCGACAATCTGCCACCTGTTCACGCACGCTGCCTCAAACACTAGAGGCGCAACAGGCTGTCAAGTCGTTGCGAATGGAATCTCAAAATAGCATCCTGGCACCGATCCAACACTGTAAAGCCTCTCAGCGGCATGAGATGGAGAAACCGAGGAGGGGTTCAACTTTACACAGTTTTCCTCCGACGTGCAGGGCTTTGTTGAGAAGACCTCCAAAACTCACGGTCGCTGTCGTCGTCATCCGTCTGATTGCACTGGGTATTTTAATGTTAATTAAGATCCAGATATTTTCCAGTGGAAAACATTTTCTATTATTAAAATTTTTGAGAACTGAGCAGCCTAGGTGGGGATACAGTGTTTGTGTTCTCTTACCTTCAAAGGGAGACGGTTTAATTTGGGTTTTGTTTATCTCATCCACACAGATTGTGCTTCTTTTCTTGTGCAAATAAGAGTTTGCACATTTTAGACTCTCTCCTCCACTGCTCTCCATTTCCATCCCTGCCATGCATTCAGCCTCGGTAAAGAGCTACGTTCAAGACGACTAAAAGACCGTCTGGGAAAAATGGAGATTTGTATTATAAGATGAATTGTAACCCAGTATTTTCAGTATGCGTGCGGCGTATTGTGCGTGCCTGAAACGGTCGATACAGAATTCAGTTTTTGTCTGTTTTGTTGCATTTTGCGTTACAGTATCTATTATGAGAGCAAAAGAAAATAAAAGTTCTTCCTATAGAGTCAACTTTGTCTTTGTCCGTCTCTCGTTCTCTCTAAACTTTCCTTTTCCCTTCACATTCAGGGTGAAAAATTACCACCGACCACCAGCCAAATCGACTTTTACAGTTTTTACTGTGGGTGGATAAATCAGTCTTTTCTATCAGCATGGGATTTAAATCACTGACACTGGCTGATTTAAAGGACCGCACTGGTGGTTTTTGCATGTTTTAGCCCATTAACTGCAAATCATGTACACTTTTTATCACTGAGGACAACATTTGGAAGTGTACCAACATTTTTTGGTTTTATTTTCTATCTTCTCGAACAGCCCATGGTCCCAGCTCATGCCTACATGATATGAAAATTAATTTCGAGAGAGTTGAAAAATGCTTCTTAAAAGTCCCAAATTGTACAAAGTGAGATTTCGAGGTCTGGGTTTATATATTAATACTGTGAAAGTATCAAAGCCTCAGTCCACAGAGAAATGCACACAGCCTGTATTCAGAAACTGAGCCTTAAAACCAGCTGTCAGGACTTCTGTGACCTTGTGATGTCACAACAAGGTAGTCACCAAGCCCCGCCCACATGGACCCACCATCCAACACTTGCAGGCTTTGGTTTCTGAGTGTTTTTACCTGAAATCATATATTTTTATTCAATCACACAGAAAACAGTCAGCCAATCAGAAGAGAGGCTCAGAGCCTCCTCTCTTCTGATTGGCTCACCGACCTGTTGTTACTAGAGCTGCAGAGAGGAGCCTGAGAGAGGAGATGTAAAACTACACTGAGATGGTTTTTATATCTTCTGATGGAGCAACACTTCAAATAATAATAACATTTTTCCTAAAGAACTTGAGGTTTTCAGAGTAGCCCTGTGCAACTTTAGTGCAACGCAACAAAGATGTGACTTGGTGAAGCGAGTGAAAGTACAAGTGCAGCAAATGTTCTCTGAGTGATTACCTATCTTAGGCGAGTCTCAGAGAGTTAATTTTCACATTGCACTGACATGCCTGGGAGGTAAGAAAATCAATCAAAAAAATGTTTTACATTAAGCTCTGAATTATAGATGACTCGTAGTTAGATGGCTAAAACGTGCAAAACCTAAAATTGACTTCCTGTAAAGTTGTGGAAAGGATTTAAATGAAGGACAAATCACAGGACATCCCAGGGTCACAGCAGAGGAAAGTTTCTTGAAAAGACTTAAAGTTGCCGGTGAGGAGTGGAGCCTACCGCCCACTTTGACAGGTAGATTGACAGGTGAAATAGTTTCCTGGCCCACTACTCAATATTTTAGGCTCCTCGGCTCTTCCTGTTTCCTTTCCATCATCTCTTTCTCTCTCTCTCTCTGTGTTTCTGAAGATGTGCACCCCTCTGCTCCCATGATGCTCTCTCTCTCTCTTCTCTGTCCCAGCCTTTCTCTCGCCTCAGCCCTCTGGCCTCTCTCTATCTCTCTCTCTCGAGTTTAAACACTAGATTTCTTGTCATCTCTCTTTCTCTCTGTGTGAGTGTGTCTGTTTCTCTTCTCTCAAGCCTCTCATCTGTTTACACCCATGTTCAATTTTAATGTCTCTCTTTCTAGTCGTCCCCCTCTTCTTCTTTTCTTTTTCATTTCAGAGAGCTGAAGCTCCAGAGATGTCCCACGATACCTTGTCTCTGAAGTCATTTATTTGGCATCTATCATGTTAATTCCTCACTGAGCAACTGCACATACGCAGTCACAGTCTATAGCAAAATTACAACAAACAAAATTCACTTTCACATCTTTATTTTTTTTTTTTCAGCTGGGAATTTTATTTTTCTTTTCCTATATTCTTCTTGCAAATGAAGCAAAAACACAAAAAAGCATCTACCAGCATTTTGCACAATATTGGACTCCTACATTTCTATGACTGGGTCACTCCACATGCACACACACACACAAACAGACACACACAAACACACACACAAACACTCCCTCTCCAAAAAATGGTTACAGCCAACAAGGGGATTACACGTCCTTTACCTTGCCCCTCACAGGAGAGCAATTTATTTTTCTGTGCAGCCCCGAAGCGCAAACTTATCAGCAAATGTAATCCTAGCAGGCCAGTTGCCAAAAAAAAAAAAACCCTCCTCTAAAGCCTACTCTGCATAAAGCAGGGGAGGTGGAGATGAATGCACAGTCACACGGTGCAGCGGATAATCTTCACTCTCTGTCCTGGGACGAGCAGGGACACACGATTACCGCGCCGCCGAGGTTCACATCCACAACCTACCTCCAGTGATAAAACGAGATGGGATGAGAGATGCAGCAATTAAACTGAGCACGGTGAAGGCAGAGGGATGGAATCAGATACAGAATCTGGGGTTTGTTATTCAGATACCTGGTCACTGAGAGAGAGAGAGAGAGAGAGAGAGAGAGAGAGAGAGAGAAGCCTGTATCTCCATTTCTATTTGAGCAGCTGCAATCCAAAGCTGTTCCAGAGACAACTACAATACAGACAATACAGCGAGAAAAACTTCTAAGCAGCATGACGAAGGGACCGAATTTAATTCTCTAAACATTTCTCCCCCCGCGTGAAGCCAAACTCCAGAATTAGCTCAGCAAGCATGTGGGAGAGGAATCTGCTCTTCCACAATGGCTCAACGAGTAGGTCCACACTAAAGAAAACAGAGGCAAAGAGATCCAGAGAAACTGTGCTGGTGTTATTGTTGCCTCAGCTCCTGACTGTCACATTCACAATGAAACTGCAAAATTAAAATAACAAGGGGGAGGGGGGGGGGGGGTTCTGTGAGGCAGTCGAGGCAGTATCGATTAAATCTCACACCTTTCTTGAGATTTCACATTCAGAGCTGTGAAAATCACACCCAGCAGAAACAGCTAAAACAAACAGACTATGGCTCTGACAGAAGTGTGCAATGGGAGGTCATGCTACAGACAGAACAGCAGTAAAGTCATCATGAATCAAAATGTTGCCAGACTTCGCATCAAGGACGACAACAGCATTTATTTTCAGAGACGAACTGAAGTAAACATCGCGCTCCTAAAAGATGGCCGCCCTCAAGTGATCTCACAGAGTCTAAAAGACGTTGAGAACGAACTTCACTGCCATTTTAAAGACGTCTCTCAGCTTAAAAGACGGACATGTTCATTCAAACGGCCGGTAAACTAAATATATGTCGGTTTTTCTCTTTACTACAGATAAAGCAGAAAGGTTCTGTAAAGTGCTGCATGTTGTGTTTGACAGATTTTGTTAGTGCTGGAGCTCGGTGCTCCGCTCTGCTAATCTGTCGGTGTCTGTAAGTGATGGAGCACCAACACAATACTTCACCTGTGTCCTGCAAAGCTAATTATTTAGTCATTAAATCCAAAATGTGCCCAAACATCGGTTTTTGGCTTCTCGGAAAGAATCGTAATTCATGTGTGAATGGATTTTTGGTGGGACACAAAGTCCAACCTCTTTCATGGAAGTCAAACGAGCCGCTCGCTCATCCATCACTCCGACCTATATATATATGTATATATATATATATATGTATATATACTCACTTCTCACTTCCATACACAGAGGGACACTCTACTTCCTACTTTGATTGGATGTAATCCTTTGAATATAAATCATACGGAGCAGAACACTGACGTCATTACTGAGGATACTCGGTTGTCAAATATTCATGTCCGCGACTAACAAGGGAAGAAGCTGGAAAGGAGAGAGAGAGAAAAAAAATGGAGGAAAAATAAAAGAAAAAGTTGCTAGGCAACAGGAGCAGCGCTTTGCAACGCGACGGTAATGGCGGGCACAGCTGGGGACACAGCTATCGGTAGCTAAACTTAAGCAGACCTTAACTACAGAGGGAGCGGATCAGGAGAAACTCACGAGTCAGTTTTCGACGATGTTTTTGACTCACGCACCTGAACGAGATGGATGTTCGATGTTATGCTTTTCACACTGACGGTGTTTGAGTTTTAAAATGAGAGATCAGTAAGAAGAGGATGTACACGGACAAGACCAAATCTACACTAAAGACACGCCCTCGTTTCTTTTTGCTTTGTACAGGAGTTGTACAGTTTGAGCAACAAGCCAACTGTGTCTTATCTCACGGAGCCATTAGAGACGAGAGAGAAAAAAAAGAAGGGGAAACTTCTTCCCCCACTAATTATTAACAAGCTGACTTTGAATACATGCACAGGCAGACAGTAAAGCATGAGCCAGAGGCACTAAAAAAAAAAACCCCAGGGAGGCCTGCAGTGACACACTGGGCTCTGGGTGGTCCTGGTCCTCTGCCAAGAAATGTACAATTCTGCCATAAATGTCTGCTGCACCTTCCAAACACCTCACACACTCACTACTCACGCCACCTCCCATCTCCCTTTCCACCTCTCCCTCCTCGTTCCTTCCTGTGATTTTCTTCCCCCGTAAACAAGCGTTGGCATTCAGACTAAATCCGCCCTAATAGCCTCGGCCTAAACACACTCTGATTTACAGTCCCAACTTTCCACTGCTGCTGTTTTTGCTCCGTCCTCGGGAGACACTGCTCGGGCAAAACAAAGAGGTTTTGCTCTCATTAAAGCCAGTTACATGTTAAAAGTAATGGTCTGCTGACTGGTTGGCTGGGACACACACAAGGGGGTTTGTGCTGTGGGATCGACACCACAGATGACAGTATTAAACCTGGACAGAAAGCAGGATAAGTGCTTGACAGGGGTCATCATGCACAGCGGCCGCCACTGTGTTCAATTTGCTTTTACTGTGCAACATTTGAGAATGAAATATCTGCAGTATTAATGCAGTGTAGATGCTGGATTAATGCATGAGAGGGGTTTTCTTTAATGGACGCCGTCGGGCATATAGCACCAAAGGAGGGACAGAGGCAGCATAAATGCATGAAGTGGGATTTCCACCAGGGGTTTGTATACCATAGCCAGCGCTGTATACATTACATGAAGCTGCATGGATGGAGGCAGGAGGAGACAACGCTGGCTCGCTGCAACGGCTGCGGCCGTCCGTCCTATTTAAGACCATCCAAGGAGCTTGTGCACATGGAGGTCTGGAATTCCAATCCTCCTGACATTATTCATTAAGGTGTGAAATTGAGCCGCAGAACTGGCCGGGCCGTAATCACATTGTAGTGATTCTCACTGCTCTCTCACCCACAATCCATCTCTCTCTATCTATCGCTCTCTCTCTCTCTCTATTTCTACCCATCATCCCCAGGAGTCACAGCAGGTCCTGACTACTTGATGGAGGCGCTCGGCCAAACTGCTCAGAGTATATTAGCATGCCCACAGGGGTTTAAGCTCAGCGAGCCACGGCTTTATTTATTGGTCCAGGCTTTGGTGCACTGGGAGACCTCTGAGGCAGACTGGTTGAGTAACAGTCAATGTAGACAGCTCTTGTTGTGTATGTATCCTCTATTGGCACTCTGTACAGCTTTTATCCACTGTTTATCCACTTGCATGTGTTTTATTTGAGTTTATTTGAACAGTGAGGTCAGTCCTTGGCAATCACCTCTGTCTATAATGCAAATTAGTGGTGCGCGGATCGGCTCTGATGTCATCTGAATCCTATAGACTTCTTCCTACGTCCTGAACGCAAACAAAATAAATGATAAATCGTAACAGGTTCAGCAGTCCGAACACAGAGTGTAATTTGTGCCTGACGAATAAAATGTTCACATTTTAGAGATTGTAATTAATATTTTCCTCATACGTCATTTATCATTTAAGGCACAACCCCTCCACTGTTAATCACAATGTTCGTTTTTATGACACGGTCCGTGGATTAGTCGCAGTGCCCTTACAAATATAGCTGCGATCCGCGCATCACCAGCGCAAAATCGTAAAAAATCGGTAAGCTTTGATTGGTCAGGGTCCAGTGTGCAGTCTGCCATGTGACCTGACCTGACACAACGACCATCTCTAAAGGTAAAACTACTGATTCAGACAGAAGATATTCTAACTTCTCTGTGTTCAGCCTCAAAGACATCTATTACCCTCTGACACTAGCCTCTAGAAATTGACGTGGAGGCTGCAAGAAAACAAGAACTCACTATTCATAGCCACAGACTGTAAATAAAGATGGACTTAGCCTCTGTGAGGTCACCCCCAGGTTTCTAAGGAGTGGTTTTAAAGCTGAGAGTGAACTGCTCTGCTGTCGCCTTCTTGGCAGCGCCTGACTCCTAACTCCCAGCTAATCCAAAAACTGGCAAAGAGGTGGGTGTGTGATGAGCCGAGACTTTGCTCAAAGTGGGCACAGCTTCAATTAATGCGTAGATTTAAGCCTGAATAAAAAATCAAAATTAAACAGGTGAGTTATATAAAAATTCACCCCTGTACAGTTTTCATGACAGAGGAAATAAGCTCTGGAGACCAAAACAGTTTTTGTACCAGGCTGTAAACATGTTTATTTCTCCTGAAAAGTTGGGCATTTTAACATGGGAGTGAATGGGGATTGACTCTAGTGGCCATTTGAGGAACTGCACAATTTGGTACTGTTTTCATTTTTCAGCAGCTAAACTGGACAAACTAAGACATAACCAATACGCACTGGCATATTTGACACTGGAAGCCAGATGTTGTTTGTTTTCATTCAAAGAAAACAAAGCCTGAGAGCTGAACCCAGTTTTCTGCAGCAGTGAGCGAGTATTTAGCCACTTTGTCACCTGTGCATCCCATGATTAGTATTTCAAGCCTCCACTAGTTTTTAATCAATCATTTTTAAAATATTCAAATTTTTTATTCAAACATTGTTTCAAATTAACTGCTGCAGGGACTCAAGGCATGCTAAATAAATGGATTTAACAATACAGCCCATTGTTTTATTTCTAAAGGGTTTATTTCCTGGTAGAGACTCTCTGGGGGTTTTTTTTCTTGTGGGTGTGAAGTGATTGACAGGAGAGCACGGCGTAATTCAGCATCACTGATATTAACACATACTCAGCTCTGATTGAGTGAATCACCAATAAAACAGAAAAGTTTGAAAAAAAAAAAGCAAATTACAATTTTCGAGTCAATTTACTTTTCAATTACAAATCCATTTCTGAGCGCTAACTGGTTTCTCTAATGTTTTTTTTATTTGAAAGACTTAAAGACACCAAGCGGAGTAACAGGAAAGGAGTGCGACAAATATTAAATTACACAAACTTTTAGTTGACAAAATCTTGAAGGATTTTTTTGTTCTGGTTTTAAAGGAAAGCAGAACTTAAACAGCTTCTGCAAACAACCTCCCCAGGGAGATTGAGCCAAAAGGCAGCAACAGTTCAGGTGGCACGCCATAATGAGCGAGACTTCTCCAACCTGTACACTACGTGAGCACATCTCTCTCTAAACAATGACTTTCTTTGGCTTCTTCCAATGACTTAGTCAGGAAAAACCACAATACTGAAGCAATAATACTCCAACCCCCCCCCCCGAGGGAGCTTCGTAAAATATTCAGTTGGAACAAGTTATCCTGGTAACCAATCCACAGGAAACAAGTCATACAGAGTTCATTTGAGGCCCCCCAAAAAAAAAAAACACTTGTGACTGCAACCAGTTGTGAGAGTCGCACTGTTGAAGATATATGAGATATGAGATATTAGAGCTCCTGATTTTTGCATAAAGAAATGTCAGAAGTAGAGACAGAAAAACAAAACACAAAAACACAAAAGGAGAGTAGGAAAGACGGAAGACATCGGATGAAGAGGGAAAGTAGGCGGTGAAGCGGCAGAAAGAAGCTTCTCCATCTGTCGTCGCACACATCAGCCAGTTTGCTCTCTTTTTGGTGCCAACATGGCGGCTGACTGGCTGATTGAGTCTGGAGGGACATCCAAATCACATATTGGTGTATATATATTCAAGCTTTAATATGTAACTTTTCCACATTAAAATGTCTAAAAATGACTAGACCTATGTCAGATATTTTTCTGAGTTGTGTATTTACGTCATCCAAAATGTGTTTCCAGCAATTTCTCAAACTTAAAGAAATGTGTGATTTAAATCATGTCTGTTTCATTTGTTTCCTATGTGCGTGTGTCGGCGTTGTGGTTTCCTGCCAGAAGCTCAGAATTTACTTTCATTCAGTTTTAAGTCACATTTTTAAAATGTACTTTTTGGTCGTTTTCAACTGTAGATTTTAAACAGATGAAGGATTTTAGTCATCGGACGTCTGGATCTTAAGTCATCAGAGAAAAGAAGACATACAGTCCCTTTGAAATATTGTAGCTTATATGGAAAGCTATTATTTTTCAACAGCACATAAATATGTGTTAAAAAGAACAATTTACAAAAAATATAATCTGCAATAAGTGACTATTATTGATTTTATATCCGATATATCAATATATACTGTACATCATTGCTTCATATATGGAAAACACAAGTGCTAAGATATTTATAAACCTTGCAAGAACTGAATAGAGCACAGTTAGATTTATTAAGGTTAACCATGACAAATGAAAGTGTCCACAGTGGTGAACAACAGTAATCTATCATTAGTCATCTGACTTAATCTCATCTCATTAATCTTAACTCAGATTTAGAGAAATGAGAAATGTAAACATTCAAACATTCGACTGGCTCCTCAGTGCTGAAAGTTTCATCTTTCCCTGTGTTACCTTTCCCCGTCGCTGCACCTCGTTAGTGGCTGAACCCGAGCCAAAAAGTTTGGCACAATAAATCACATGACATCCTGTGATACTCACGGCGACAGTGCGTGCGCTCGTGCTGGTAGGAACCAGGAGGACAGGAAGCCAGGCACTGGCCACTATCGGCGCTCAGCAGGGGCAGCTGGGAGCCACAGGACTGGCAGTCCCACCTGCTGGAACAGGTGGCACAGGATGACGGGCAGGCTGTCGGGGGGAGGAGATGGACAGAGGGAATAAGAGTCAGACTGTCAGTCACATCAAAAATTCATTTTCTCTTCCTATCTGAGCTTTATTCATGGCTACAGCTCTGCCTATTACTGCTTAGCCCGGTCAGAGAAACTAGAGGGACCTGTGCACTTCATCAAAGGCGAAGCCAGCGGAGTGATATTCAAACTTGTGGCTGATTTGAAGTCTCTATATGCTGACTGGGACCCGGTCCCAGAGGAAACTTTCTTTTTACAAATATTCAAAAAAAAAAAAGGGGAAAAACAAGATGTGGAAAATCAAATCAAGGAATCGAGGAAATGCTGTGTAAATATTCTATTCATGACTTGTTGAGCAGCTGATTTCCCTCCTGGGACCATAAAGATGTATGATCTACCGTCTCTGTAATTACATCATAGCTGCTTCCACTTCTCTGTCAACATACACCATCTGATGTGTTTGTCAGCTTCCCTTTGATCTTTATGTTTTATGCTTCCTGATGAAGTGAGGACTTTTACTTTTGGGTTTGCAGATGAGGAAGGTAAACGGTGGGTAACATGGAAATGCAGGCGCCGCGTCTCAGAAAAAAGATTCTGCTCTTCGTCTGTATCACCGACACCAGCTCTTGAGTTTCCCGCATTAAAACGTTTTGATTTGTAAAATAGGATTATGTCTGGTTTCTCCGCACCTAAGTATGTGGCCAAAGGTGCTTTTAGCAACAAAACACAAGAGTAAATCAAGTTTTTATTGATTTAATTTCAAAGTTGAAACCTGAAAAATCTATGAAAAAGGTTCAAGACTAATGTGGTGAGAAGGCAACACTCTAAAACAGAGCAGATTAACTTTTGTTTTATTTAAAATATATACATATATATATATATATATATATAGATATTACAAAGAGAAATAAGGGATGCGTTGTTTTGTAAAAATATTCTAATTAAACACATCACTTTGGCAGCGAGACACTGATGCTTCTGTTTGGTGCAGTGTAATCTACTTACAGACATTCCCATTAACATAATAATGAAAGCAGTGCATATGGAAACCAGACAGAAAATGCAATGAGGCGACTTTCAGCTGTTTTCTTTTTTTGGGTTTTTTTTTTTTTTTTTTTTTAAATAATGATAAATCTCAAGATTACAGAATATAAAGCAACTAAATCTCCTGTTAAAGCTCACAGCAGCCGCCCACTCAGACTGAGACAGACGAGACGAGAACGCCTGTTGAGATGAAGATGGCGACGATTGGAGAGAAGAGCACGAACGGATTAGAGAGAAGATCGACAGACTTGAGGTGAAAGGAGGAGATGATCTCATCAACAAAGCTTTTTTTTTTTTTTAAATAATCAACCAGGGGTCAAAGTCAAATTAACAAAAGATCAAAACTCGTCCATCTTGATCGATCTTCATAAATTTACATTGGAAGTTAGTAACTCACAAAAACAGCATTAGTTCATTGGCAATAAAGAATCAAATACGCCATCATCGAAAGCAGTGCAGGTTTACACAACATCAGCATCAACATCTTGTTTGTCAGGCAGATCATGGTTTGATCTGACCACAGATGTTTTTATAGGTGCAGCTGCTGCCCAGAGAGTCACCTGTTCACCTGCTCACCTGTTCACCTGTCTTTAAAAATCACTACAGCAAATGAATCATTCAGTTATCGTGGATTTGTTTTCTCCGAGGCTCAAAACAAAACACTCTCTACTCTCCTGGGTCACACATAAGAGAGGTTTAACAACCATTTGTTAAAGAGAGTGTGATCCAAACATAGTCAGTTATCATTTTATTTATATATTTAGATTTTTTTAACATATTAAATATTTCATATAAATATATATTTATATATTTTTTATCTATATTATATATATATTCTTCTTATTCTTTGTGATGGTACATCGAGTGTTGTTATTCTATTAGTTTTACATCACTCTGATCACACATATCTTCATATGTCATATTTAAGTTGAGGTTGTTATATGTTTGCTAACGTCTTTGTTTCATTGTGCTGCTGCTAAGGAAGCAGGAAATATATATTTTTTTGAACTTATAGAGGCATTAACGTTATTATAACACTGACTTAAGCTGTACACAATCCAAACATTAAAGAGCCGAGCACCCGAGCTTTATATTCCTGAAGTGTGGAAACGCTGTTAAGGATTCAGCCAGTAGCATTAGCGGCTAGGCTTCAAAGTTAATACCTTTATCTGTGTCCGATAGCTTTACGGCGTCTGGGCGTTTGGTGTTTACATCTTCATGAATAGCTGTGGGCATCAAATGCCTGGCTCTCAAGGAGAGCAGGTCAATAGGATGGGACGGCGGGACCGGAGGAATTCAATGCAGTAAAATGTTAAGGAGATTATGGCTGTCGTGGGTCAACATCCGGTCAAGGTGGCACAGCTGGGTTTTTCAGTCAGGCAGACCACAAACGGCAAAATATGCCAACACACACTCACGCAGGCAAAAACATGTAAACTACATCAATCCAGATGTTGCACTCTTAAACTTGCTCCTGGCTGTGCTGCTGCAATTTCACTTTCCAAATATTTCCCTTTTAATTGTGGAGCCAAAGGTTTTGTCTGATGCAACTCAAACGGATTTTGTGTTGTGTGCAGACCAGAGGGTCACCAGAAAAATATTGAGATCTAAATTTACCGGGAGGGATCAGTCTTCTGTTGGAGAGCAGAAATATCAATATTACTGACAAAAATCTTAAAAAAAAAAAAAAAAAGTTAAAACATTTTCAACAAAAAAAATCTAAAATTTTCTACAAAAAGTTTAAAATTTTATTTTATATTTCTCCTTGTCTTGTCTTCAGAAACAGCTGAAAGTCGCCTCATTGCATGAAAAATTTGGGAAATTTAAAATAAATGAATAAATAAATAAAACATTTTTTAGTTATATCATTCACTGTCAAGTGTAATCAAACAACAAGACAAAACATTTATTCACTACTTATTCTGAAGATCCCTGCACTAATATATTATAACAGCACAGTAATTTATTTGCAAAGAAGCAAGGCAAATGTATTTGTATAGCACACTGTCCTTCACAGAGGTCATTCAACATGTTTAACAGAAATAAAAGAAGCGTAGAGATCATTCACAGAATATTCTCTACCATATAAAATCAGATAACTGGTAGTTTTAGTGACTATTTTCATATTCTCATGTATATACAGTATTTAAAAGGCAGTCCTACCTGCACATGCTCGTCCCTCGGCGTAGTGGCCAGCTGGACAGGCGGACAGGCAGCGGCCGAGGTGGAGGAAGGCCTTTGGGTCCTTGCAGCTCTCACAGTGGTCTGGAGTCCCCAGACATGACAGGCAGTCGGCGTGACATTGGACTGGAGGACACACACACACACACAGATTTGAAAAAATTCAATATGTTTGCACTTCCAGTAAAAAATATGGATACTAGATGGAAAAAAAAGATTATATATGCATGATGTGCGCGCACACACACACACACACACACACACACACACACACATTCTGACATTCAATTTCATGCTAATTTTATTCTATACGTCTCAGCAGACACAGCTGGACACAAGACTTGAAGTTCCTCACTCACTCCCTCAATGACACATTTTAACATTTCATTTTATGCAAATTCTGTCTAACAGATTTGGCTCTGCACTCAGTTAGCAGAGGCAGACAGATTTAACTTAGCAGCCCCCCCCCACACACACACAAAATTAAGCAAATTAAATTTTTTAACGAATTTCATCCAGAACATTTGGTTCTACAGTCTGTGTTAATGGTGTTTTACTATGTAAACCGGGTCCTACTGGGAGTGTCTGAGTACATCCACAGCAGCTCCACTGGTGCGTTTTGTGATGAAGTGCCCACACTAGCTCCACCAACAACTTATGAGCTGCTGACCAACTGCACTTAAAAATAATTTTTCATGGAATAAACCAGTGTATAAACAATATTTCCATTTACCAAGCAAAAGCATCTTGAGGCTTGAATAATTTAAGTTACCCGGGTCAGAGGTTACAGCATCTAGACATCACCTTAATGCTGCTTCTTTGACAATAACCATTACTTCAGCTCCTGTTATTTCAGCAGTAACAGTTATTAATCTTGCAGCAAGCTGCAGAGCTGCGTCAGACTCATCTTTGCTCGTTTCCATTTTTGTGAGACTTTTTATGAACCTATTTTTTCTGGTTCTGGCACAGGAAGATGATGTCCTGATTCTTACAAAGCTTTGATTGGTCAACTATTTTTCCGCTTGGAAAGAAACAGTCGTTAATGAGCACAACACCAGGCTTGTGTAAATAGCGGATAAAAATTGAGATGTGGGCAAGGATTCAGACGTCTGGAACAACGCTGCAGTGTGTGATTTCTCAAATTTAAACTTAAGTCAATCTTTTCTCACCTTTCCCACAGTTACCACATGTTGCATTATCCGTTATTGTAAAGGTGGAAACTGAGTGATTATTTTCAGGTAATTTAAAATAGAGCTGTTGCCTGACTAGATTCCCCAGACTACCGAAAGGTGTGGAAGTCATGATATCTGCAACGTTGGTGAATAATCTAACCCCCGATATAGCTCACACCGGATGAGACCCATTTAAATTGGCCAGCGCTCACAAAACCAGGATGACATACCTTAGACACACACACACCACTGGCTTATGCCAATTGATTTTATTATATTTTATAGTATCAAGAGGAAACTCAGCATCAAGTGAAAAAGCTGAAGCTGCATCAACTTTTCCATGACCTTCCATAACCAAGTCTGGGCACTTGTGACCTAAAAACTTTAATCCTTCTGGGTTTATGGAGAAAAGTAGTAGTGGCCCCATATTGTATAAAGGTCTGTGTCCATGTGTAGTGTGATTATAGATCAGGTCTAGCGTCTATATTAATACTGTGAAAGTATCAAAGCCTCAGTCCACAGAGAAATGCACACAGCCTGTATTCAGAAACTGAGCCTTAAAACCAGCCGTCAGGACTTCTGGAACTTTGTGATGTCACAACAAAGCAGTCACCAAGCCCCGCCCACCTGGACCCACCATCCAAACCTTGCAGGATTTGGTGTTTTACCTGAAATCTGCTGTATTTTATTCTACCGCTAAGAAAAGGAATTATATATACATATTTTCTTCTGGATGAACATTACAAATAAAACACAGGAAAAGTGTGAAAATGTGGGACTGAATGAATCTATGAAACAACTTGGAGGGGAAACATCACAGTCCTGCAGAGTGACGCATCAGTCAACAAAGTTTCTTTAAAATGACCTGACTCTGAACGGGAGAGTGGTTTCAGACTTTTAAACCCTGTTTACTTACTACTGAATATGTCTCAAAAACCTAAAATGTCATTTCAGAAACTCACACAACTCCCTCCCATATCCCCCGTCAGCACTATTGACTACCGTCGATCGGAGGATGCCGACAATGGCAGCTGACGTTTCCGGAATGCAGAACAAGCGAATGCGTGCTGCGCCTTGTCAAACAATACGCGGGGAAGCTTGCACTTGATTGCACTGTGATTGCTCTATTCATTATGTGAATGTATTGAGTAAATAAACCGCTCGCTGCTGCTTGTAGAAAATGTGACAGAGGGATCTGATTAATGTGACAACCGCAGAACAAGGCGGAGAGAGACGGAGGAAGGGAAAAAAATGGAACAGAAAAGACAAGACAGGGAGAAAACTTATAGGACAAAAGACGAAGGAAAGAGGGGAACGTGAGAAAGATGGAGGTGAGACTTCAACCTTGATGGCCAATAAGACTGTCAGTAAGCCAGAACATACTGTTCTAAGTATCTCCATCTCTTTTTTCTCACTCTAGTACCCCTCATCATCATCATCCCCTTTCTCTGTCTTTTTTATCCTTTACAGCATCATTTCTTTTTTTTTTTCTCCCGCTCATTTTCTTTCCATCTGCCAGTCATTCTCACTTTTTGGCTTTACTTTTCATCCCACTAGCCAACCATCCGTGATCTTTTCCACTGCCAGAAAAGATGGGATAGCAAAACCTGGAGTGTGAGGAGGAGGAAGAAGAGCGAGAAAAGTGGGAGATTGAGATACTCAGCAGCGGTGCATGTTCTGGCTCATTGACGAGCCTATTGGCTATTACAAACATCAGTCAAGTGTTTATATCTGTGTTCAGCTGCGGCCAATGCTTCAGCTAGCGGATAATGTAGCAATCCTCTGCATATGTTCTGGTATCGGCTTCCTTCATGCACTCGTCCCACATCTCTCCTGCACTTGTATCATTCCTGAATATTAAACGGTGGAAACAAATGAGTATTTTTTTTTCATTACAAATCTCTCACCTGACTGGTTACAAGATCATTTCTTGTTTGCTTTGACAGTTGACAGTGAAGCAGAATTGGATCACCCCTCCCCCCTCCCTCTTCGGGATAAAACCACATTACAGCAGCAAGTTCAACAATCACACTCACTGATACAAGCTGCTGTTTACAGAGGGCTGCCTCCACGCTCGCTCACTCACTGTACTTTAATTTCCTCACGAGCGCAGCGAGCCAGAATCCCTGAAGCACAAAATTAAAAACTGCAGCCGTGATCAACAGGGAAGTCGTACGAAAACAACGGATCCAGAGGTGCGGATCCAGAGGTGCGGATCCAGAGGTGCGGCTCCGGGAGCGATTAACTGCACAGCTACACCTGATTATGTGACATGCAGACGTGTTCACGTTTAGCGGGGAACACTGTAAACCAGCATCATTAGGGAAAGTGAAAGGTCGCCTGCCAATCTGACTGTTAGCACAACCTTGACCTCCAGCTGGGACTGGCTACCTGCCACAGCAGCTTGAATACACCAATTTACCAACCGCAGCCAACATTTACCAGCATTTGGCTGCTGATTCAAGGTAATTTCACACCCTGATTCCCACAAAAAAAGTTCAGTAATTCACCCACACAGTCTGCTGCCAGATTTTCAATCATTAGTCTCTTCATTTGAAACAATGCAGCTCCAAATAGGATCAAATCCATTCAATTCTTACAAACTCTGTTGATTAAAATAAATGCAATAACAGTGAGGGGATTAATTGACTAAACTGTGAGCTAGGCTGAAATTTGTGGACCTGTATTTAACAAACATCCCTGCAGGGACTCGCACTGAAAGTTAAACCAAAAAACAGTCCCACCTCAGAGAAAGATTTATTTATGAAGCTTCCTACAAGCACAGTGAGAACAAAGAAGGACTACTCGTGGGAGAGAGTGAGGTGTCTCTCTTTCATGACACTCTTATCCGCAAAGGAGAAATTAAATTGACGTGTTGTAGTTTTTTCTAGTTGGTGTTTGTACATTTTTTTGAAATGCAGAAAGTAGCGCAGCTGCTTTTAAGTGTCGGCAGCTGAGGAACTAAGTTCACCTAAGTTGTGCAATAATAGGCAAAAATGCAAAAGTGATGATGACAAAATTAAACCTCACAATATGACATCTGCAAAGTAAGACTGTGAGTAAACATTGTTTCTTCACTGGTTCAATTCAAATTAAAAGAGTAGAGTAATTTAAGTATGTCTGTGTGAAAGTATCCAGGTCATCTACGTAATAGAACCACGTTTAATTGTTATTCTACGACTTTATTCGGACTTATCCTGTGCAATATCCGCTTACTTTTGAAGGCACAAGTGTATATGCATAACGTGTACGCATGTGTGCATGCATGTTGTGTGTGTGTAGGAGTTTTGTTGTATGTTTTCATGTATTCTTATTCCTTTTTTTCCATTTATTCATGTATTTACGTTTAGTCTTTGTATGTATAAGAGTTGGGTAGATCAGGTAGAACACTTGAATTCGTCGCATATACCAGGTACCATGACAATGGAGAAATTCTATTCTATTCTACTCTATTCTATTCTATTCTGTGGTGAGGAAATGAATGAATGTGCACATTATCTGAGGCGCTGTAATCTGATGCGTGAGTCAAAATAATGGCTGTTGCAAAGCTGCATTTTCCCTGTCGCCAAAGAACATTAGGTTGGAGGCTCTTTGGGAAAGCAGTTATTGCATCCTGCAGAAGTTTAGTCACAAAAGATATTCAGTTTATGTCAGAACATCATCGTTATTTACCATAAAGAGTTTCCTAAACATCTCTCCATCAACATAATGTCTCTGACTGAGCATCATCTCCTGGCAGCTCCTTACAGTTAACTCTTTGCATGTATGCATGACTCTGAAATCTACATATTGGTATAAGATAATAAGACCTATATCAAAAGTCTCATTTGGGTCAACCCCTGGCAGAGGGAACCGTATATGTGCACGTAGGAAGCTCACATCAACAGCCTTTCCCATGAGACCTGAACACAGCACGACTCCTGGTTACGGCCCTCGGCTGCAACGCGCCCAATGAGAGGAGAGGCTGCCGACCTCTGGGCCTACGGACAGCCATGATTAATAGGCTTATGGGAAGATTTACAGTTCAAGTTGGAAAAGGAAGAGAAAGAGAAAGAGAGCATATGTTTTTTTTTTTTCTTTCGCCCCTCTTCTTCTATTTTTAGCCACAAACTAAAACACAGTCAGAAAATCCGATTCCCAGCCAGGCAGACGAAGTACTGCAGGGTTAACAAGTGAAAACACGACTCTCTTTCCTGCATCAGTGTGTAAATGTAAATGTAAAGTAAAGTGGGCAAATCATGTTTTAATCTTATCTTTTCAGGCATGCATTATGAGGGTATGGAAACCATTACTGACAAACACATGAGCACACACACGCTGAGGAGTCGTGACAGATGCGATGTAATGTGAATGCAAATATAGAAATCACACAAACACATTTAAATTAGTCACTCAGGCAAACGTGATAATCACTGTGTGTATGCATGCAAAACACACATGGACCCCCCCAGACACACTATACCTTTCATTTGCAAACACACTTTAACACTTGCACTTACTGACTCTCACACAAGTATATTCAGGATAAATAGGTATTTTTCTCTCCAACAGTATAATCCCTATATATCTATATATATATATGCAGAGAGACAGAGAGTGTATGGTACATAAAGAGGCAGACAGAGAGAGGTGAATAGACAAAAAAAGAAAGAAAAAGAAAAGCGAGAAGGTGAACAGAGAGTTAATGGATACCATGAACTCCTCTGCGAAGAGTTTGGGAGAAGATTCTCAAAAGTGTTTTAAGCTGATAGAAAAGACACAAAATAAAAAGATTCATCGAAAAAACACCCAACGTGTTTTTCAGCTTGTAGTTCTCGGAAATCAATCTTTTTGAGGCGAAGTGGCGGGCCCTCCATTTCATTCTCCACTCAGCACTATTCATCAGGAGCCCAGGAAGAAAGAAAGAAAGAAAGAAAGAAAGAAAAGACACTACTTTTTGACTTCGTCTGTGCAGCTCGTTATTATCACCCATAGTTACGTTCTGTTGCTAGGCGACATCTAGTGGTTGTGGTATCATGACAGGAGCAAAAGGAAAAGTGTGATGTTTTGTTGACGTGTTGAATTAAACGTGTAACTTCCTCCCGAACACACTGGACCCTCAGATGCAAAAAGAACCGGCTGCTTCAGGACAGTCTTCATTAATCTGAACAGTGTTATCCCACTGTTTAACTGCCTGTTGGGGCGCAGTATGTAGTAGTTTGTTCATTCATAATTGCTGACAGTCTGCATACCCATAATCAATCGATAAGACGGATGGATCTGCCTTTTGAAACATACATGCTGTGATGTGAGTGTGTGGCTTACAGAGGATAATTAGTTTAATCTAATTGCCCTTTAAAGTATTTTACTTTCTTCATCTGTGGTATTTCCTGTTTAAACAGGCTGAATGGAAAAGAAGGGCTGAGAGAGGTCGTCATTACAGTTACACCATATCATAGTAAAAGCTTTTTTTTTGCATTCATTAATTGTTAAATAGGTGCGAGATTCGGCCATGGAAAATTGTCCGACAAAGTGAAAGTCATTTTTCATTTCATGGACCTTTAAGGCCTCGGGGTGGTGAAGAGCTGCACAGTGTTCAGAAAGTTTTCACATTTCATTTAAACTATTGTACTTTTCTGCTCTTTTTATTCAAAACCGCAAAAAGGAAATATCTTAAACTTCAAAATAAATCCGGATTTAGAAATTCAAAGCACATCAACACGCGCTTGAGTTTGAATTTGATGTTGATTTTAACGCGCAGAACTGAACGTAAATATGACGAGGGGGGCATCAGAGAGAAAAAGCAGACGCTGAATTAACGGTAGCTGTATGAATAAAGGTTTAAATCAAAGCCAAAGTTAAAAGTGGTGACGGGCTGAGGATAGTTTGTGTGGCTGCTCTGGTCTCTGTCCTCAGGCGATGGCATGCAGGAACACACACAGCAGCTTGGCCAGCACTGCTCTCTCTCTCTCTCTCTCTCTCTCTACCCCAAGGACAATTTGGATGTTGTCCTCCGACTGCCTGGCATATCTATAAACTCTCTCCCTCTCTCTGTTTATGAGGCTCCCTCCCACTGCCTTCTTTATTTATCCAACCAGCTTCTCATTTACATATGCAGTCATTTTTAGCATGCGACTAAAGTGTATTTATACACCGGTGTCACCTCTCTAGAGCTGATGCAGCAAAGGGCTTCACAATTAAAACCATGAGACGTTCACGCCTGAGCAGTAACGTCACAGTATTCTACAACAATGTGAAGCAAGAAGCTGCTTTAAGAAGGAGGGTGCATGTTTCTCATTTACTTGCCCTGAGTTTCCCATCATTCAGGGGAGTCAAATGACCACTGATAACTGTTATGTATAATGACGAATGTGACCAACTGACTGACTGATCATAATTCCATCATTGGTCAACAGAATGCCATGTGATTGAGTTGGAGTTTCCCTATTGGCTGTTGCCCTTTCAAAATGATTAGGAGCAAATGGGTTCTATTAGGGGGAGGTTTACAGCGTTTACAGAACTTTGGCTTTGATTTAAAACTTTATTTATACAGCTACTGTTAATTCAACATGTACTTTTTCTCCGTGATGCCCCCTCGTCGTTAAAATCAACATGAAATTCAAACTCTGTTTTTAAAAAAGAAGGTAGGTGTTGATGTGCTTTGAATTTTTTGGGTCCGGATTTATTATTTTTCAAACAAAGAATTTGCATTTTGAAGTTGATTTATTGCCTTTGCAGTTTAAAAAAATAAATAAATAAAGAGCAGAAAAGTACAATAGTTTAAAAAATGTGAAAACTTTCTGAACACAGTGCAGCTCCTCAACACCCCGAGGCCTTAAAGGTCCATGAAATGAAAAATGACTTTCACACTGCCAATTTTCCATGGCAGAATATGCCCCTATTTAACAATTACTGAATGCAAAATAAACTTTAAAACCTAGAATATGACTGGACCGTGTGTGGGTGCCAACTGTGGGCTTAGGGCTACACCTCTTGTTTCGGGCAGTCACCCAACCACTCTGGTGTCCCAGCTATTCGGAAGCAGAGTAGCACTTCCAGTTCTCTAAGCCTGGCCTCCATTACAGCAAATAAAATCCTTTCATTGCATGTATCATTACTACTAAAGGAGGCAGAGGAATAACTGAACATAAGACACACTGAACAAGAGAGCGCAGGAGAGGAGAAACTGAAACAAAACACAGGTATTTGTGAAGAATATTTTACACTTTTTTCTTTCTTTTTTCCACATTTGTTGGTATATTCTTTGTATTCTAATAGATACTGAATACAATATCTGCAGATAACTCAATCAATAGTCAATCAGGAGTGGAGTTAGATAGCAGAACACGTGTTTTGGCTTCTGTCCCACAGAATCAAAGAGTGAGAACAGCTTTTTTCTTGAACCCTAATTTTGCTCCAGCAATCATAGAGGGGAGAAATCAGTCAAAGAAAAGGCAGAGAGACCAATTTCTGCACCTACAGCAGTGGAAAATACACTCAAATGCAATGCAGCTAAAAAAAAAAACAAACAAAAACAAACAATGTGATTTGGAAGTGAGCATAGACGCCATGTCACGTTCACATACTTGTATTCGCTAGTTAGTCACACTTTATTGCCTGTAAACACATTTTTGGCTAGCGCTGCATGACATGACATTTTCAGAGTCAACCAAGGCATTCTGGTTAATGTATGAAAATCTGTGAGTAAAGTGTAATGAAGTGTAAAGGATATGTGCAGAACTTCGTCCTAAAAAAATACCACAAAACCGCGCTACATATCACAGGTTTATCTGTGAGTTTGACTATCCGAGGGCTGAAGGTGCTTCAAAAGACCTTCAGCCTCAGAGTTATTCATCCAGGAGGTTTATATGAACACACCAGAATGAGCACACAGGTGTGTGCTGAATGAAGGAGAGACCTTAACCTGTCAAAGTCACCTACAGGCACTAACAGAGTGAAACCTCTGGGATGCTTGTGCTGTCAAAGAGAGGGGATATAAAAAAAGCAGGAGGGTTTGACAGAGCAGAGGAATGTTACAGAAGTGGCCCCACACACACACACACACACACACACACACACACTCACACACACAGCTGCACCCAGCATCCTTTGCAGCAACGTACCTTGATGACACTCAGGGCAGCATCGGCCCTCCTGGGTGACTGCCAGGTTGCCTGGCGGGCAGGTGGGGCAGGACCGCAGATAACAAGTCACCCGGGCATCACGGCACTCGCACTCACGGCAACTGCCATCGGTCCATCGAGCCATGTCCTGAAAAATAGAGAGGAGAGGCAGAGAGAATGGGAATGAAAACAGAGGAGAGAGAGAGAGACCTGGACCTGGTGAATACAGAGGTTGGAGTTTTTATTATGCACAAAGAAAAACTGTGGCAAAGGCATTTACAGGGGATGGACCGGCTGCTGAAAACACCAATAAAAGAGGATTTTAACTTTGAAGAAGCTGAATCACAATTAAAAAAAAAAGGAAGCCACACAGACCGGGAGCCTGAGCTGAATGCTAATGAGCCGCATGTGTCAGTTTTAAAAGAAGCTGCACAGTCACGACTTTCATTTATGTTTTAAAAGCAGAGCGGGTGAACCGGCAGAGGACAGACAGTTCATTCACAAAAACACTGAAATACTTTTATAAATCGTCTTATAAATCGAGTCTTTTTCCCAAAACAAACGAGTGACGGGTCAAAGCTTAAAGACAAGGACGCTTTAAGATCACAGGGCTAAACTTTCCTGAGCGTCAAGAGCAGGTTTTTATAGCGAGGCTCCAATCGACATACACATCTAATGAGCACAAAACCTGCAGCCCCAAAACGACAAGAGGAGAGAAGTTTGAAACCTTCAGAGTGTGTTATCTCATCAGCGCAACAGCTGAGGAACATAAGGTCATTTCGCAGAACCAAACACCTTATGTCTGCCATCATCTCCCAGACGATGTTTATCCCTGAGCAGATCTAAACATCCCTGAGCTGATATAAAAAAGTAAATCTCCAAAGTGGAAGAATGTAAAGAACCAGTCAAACATTTTTGGAAAACTACGCTAATTAGCTTTCCTTTCATAAGGTGAGAACATGAGAAGATAAATATCAGTCTCACGTCATGTGTGTTAAGTATAGAAATGGACCTGCAGTTAGCCTAGCTTAGCATAAGGACTGGAAACAGCTGGCCTGGCTCCGTCTAAAGCTGAAATATATGTACATGTACATTATCCCCACCAATCACAGAACATCTGATCCTTCGTCCTCTTGTTGCTGAGCTCTGAAGTCGTACAGGTGAAGAGTTTGACTCTACAAAACTTTATGGTGTACTTTGTCAATAGTAGTTACCTATTAGACGCGTCATATTCTTATCTAATGTGTTTCTGACTGTCTTGTCCACCATCTTTTCACTCTGGCTCTGTGCAATGTCAAACACAACAGGCAGCTTGTGTAACATGTGCATCACCACCAGCAGCATGTTGTGTGTGTTTGTGCTCATTTATTATGCTGTAGGTTGCAATACACTTTTCCCCATTTGGGACAATCACGTCCTGAAACAAAATGAAAACTGTATTTCTGTCGTCTATAAATAGCTTGTTAATGTGCCTTTAAATCAACATAGTTAAGTCTTCTAACTCATTATGTGTCCCAGCTGAGACTTTTCAAGCCACTCGGGAAATGACACCAGTAATCATCGAGTCTCAGACTTGTTGCTTTAACCTTTCGGGCAAACGCCTCTCCCAACAGACGAACACACCAAAGCTGAGACGAGCCACAGGATGAATTCCTCAGGGAGACGAAGAGAAATCTATTGGAAGTGGATAATAGCTCTCTCTACACTCGCTCCGAGCCTGGGCCATGGCTGACCGTCCTGCAGCATTACATGAGCACCCCCCTTTGCATTCTGGGTTTCCAGGACTAGCCTATAAATAATGAAGTTGACGACGCTCTACAAGAAACGGGCCAGAATAATAAGACAGAGATTCTTGTTACAGGCTAAACAGCCCATAGTAATTTGATAGGTCTGTCCTAAAACATACATTTAGTCTGTCTCTCTGCAACTTTAATTATCAGTGTTTAGAGTTTGTATTTATATATTTATATCCAGCTCAATATTGATGTATTTGGTTGTTTGTGCAGCAGCCTTCCTCTGCAGTGAGACTTTGTCACTTACTTTCCTTTGTCTTCTGAGAAGAGAGAGTTTACAGAAGCCCCGTGGTGTCTTTGTCTCACCCACACACTTTGGATTCCTTGCCTGATTTGGCAGTTCTCTCCTCTCATGCTCATGTGGCAAACGTGCTCAAAGTAAGCACTACGTCTAAGATAGAAGTACCTTGTAGGATTTTCCCTCGTGCACACAGGAAGGTTTCACAGAGGAGCACTCCGGGCAGCATTTCCCCGCCAGGTGAACAGGCTCTGATTCCTAAAAAACAAAAAGTTCTCACAGTGAGGACCTGAGTCATATCCAATTTACGAAAAACATTTGTTTCACATTAAGCACAATAAAACAGCATATGCATTATCTTTATGATGTTTTATTTTTGTGTCTTATTCAGTGTAATTCCATCTATTTCTTTTTAGTTCATTTTAGTTCAAAAACCTTTACTGCAACAATATGTAATTCATTATTTATCTCAAATGCTTCAGCTGTGGCAAACGACGGCTCAAATGATATGATCATATATCATCTGTGTTGATGGTCCAGGGCACGATTTCTAGCTGAACTGGGAATACTGAATATTTGAATGCCATTTTCAACCTAGAAATAAATAACAATAAAATAATTTAAGACATTAAAAGTTTCTATAGAAAATTACAGAAGAAGGGAAAAGGAGTAAAAAACAGTTTTAGACAAAAAGTTAAAATCCTTGTGTAACTATAAACATGACAAAACAAAAGAGGAAACGGGGGGATAGAAGGAGTGTGATGCACAGACAAGATTTTGACTTAGATTTTGGGGGGAATATAAATAACACTGACGTGATTCTATTCAAAGCCGTCTTGATCATAATGATCATGACTCAGATGTTGATGTTAACACTGCCAGCAATCTCTTGAGTGAAAACCTTGTATCTCCATGACACTGGAGGAGTGTGAAAATCCTTATTTCCAAATGTCCACTAAGTATTTTTCATTCTTTTACCAGCTTAAAGCCCGGAGTCAAACTGTTTACTGTTCAATGACAAACAGCTGGAGTTATAAGCTTTCCACATCACAAAGGCAGTTTTCCCGTAACACAGTTTTCTGGTGCTAAGAATTCCTTACAGTACCATTACAATACATTATGAATGCTCCATAAGGAATCATAAACCTCCCACTATAACCGTACCCCGGTGCCTTTGTCTGCCTATTGACCCACGCTTGTCATTAAACCCATAACCTTGTCTTAATTGTCTCGCACACTGACACACACAGGGGGTGAAAACCGCATGGCTCTGATCTTCTCAGCGGAGTGACCTTGCTCAATTCAGAGCTGGACGAATGCCAGTTATGCTACTTACGGCTAATGACACTTACCAGCTGTAATTATCGCCGTACACCATGATTAATGAGGGCTTATTTGGTCGAGGCAGGGGATATTAAAGCAATATTATTAAATCTGCTTGACATAGGAAAACACCGGATGAGGTGTTGAGTCGATGTGGCGCCAGAAAATGGGTCATTTTCAGGGGATAAAAGTAACTATGGGAACACCAGCTAATAACCTTAACCAATCCTTTGTTTGTTTTGTCCCTAAAAAAAAAAAAAACTCCCACGTCTAACGTCCTACATTCCTAACTGGGCCAAGTCTGATATGCACGTCTCCTCACGAAGGCTATACTGATCCTTGTGTTGGATACATTGGAGGGTGACTTCAGGTTCAGTGAGTCTACGTCACATGTTTTGGGTCTAATGCTGACATTGTGGCGCAGCTTTCCACAAAGAAAGATCATTAAGGTTTCATTTATCTTTCAATTTACTCCAGCTTGACTGAGCGAATTATCCGTGATGGAAGCAGCCAACCTTACAACCTCGAATGATCACCCCCTATTCGCCCCACCCCAACCCGCTCCATCCTAACCTGGATTTCCTCCTAAATACCAATGAAGATAGTGACATCCTCCATTAGCGTTTTAGTGGCCCATTTGAAGGCCAGGAAATGGGATTTCTGGGCGCTGACACGTTGCATTTTGGGAGGCGAGAGTTCGAGAACCAGGGTGGAAATGGATAAACAGGTCGGGCTCTGGCAGGAAAAAGCCGACAATGGAACCAACAATGAGAATATAAGATTATACAGGTACAACCAAGACATTCACTGACTTTCAATGAAGAGCAGCTGAATGTTGAAACAAAGTTTTTTTGAACATTTTTAAGTTACTAATTTAATTCTGAATGGCAGAGGCAGAATCAAAACATCGACATCACATAATAATGTTAGTTTGCTTTTTTTTTCCCTATCAACATATCACAGCAACAACATGATAAAGGCTTTTAGAGCAGACTAGCTAACAAGCTTACATGTTTAATTTCCACTTGGTCCAGGAAGTCTGGCTGTTGCTTTCCCATGTGATAGTTAGCCCAGTAGTCGATGTTGTTTCTATATCCATGAGCATTTGGACGACCTTAACCATTGTAACCGTGACAACACAGGTCCTGTAACCTTAAGAAAGTACCTACTTGAACACAAACTACAATCCTTTCCTGAGATCAATCAAGCTGCTTGTGTGACTAAACCAAACCAAACCAAACCAAACCAAACCGCGACTGTCCCACAACCTTAACCGCTTGCTAAATAGTGTTACCGTGACAACGAAGGTTCTATAACATTAAGGAAGTACCTACTTCAACACAAAGTACAATCTTTTTTTCTAAATCTGACCGAACCGAACCGAACCGAACAGTGACTGAATTATTGTTACCATGACAACAAAGGTCTGTTACCCCACCCCCCCAGGGTTGTATCCAAGGTGAGGAACAAACGATCTGTTACGTCGGAGAACTTGTTGGTTTGACTGCACAACACAAAACTATGAGAAGTCTGGAAAGGTATTTTACAGAGTCATCTACTTGCACTCTGTATTTAACTGATCAAAGCAGCATGTTGTCTTGAACCTTTCTGCCAGACGACCTTGTGTTTTTTCTTTATTTTGGGCCCGACTTTCCATCAGCCCCCCCCCCCGCGGTGACTTCATCGAAATGAATCTGAGTGAATACCGCTTGTTTTTAATTTAGACAGAAATAAAACTGCATGTCCCTGGCTCCAGCCTACTACCATTCAACAAACCAAATGAGTCTTTTCCTGCCTGGGAGAAAAGTTGTGCCCTGAGGATGTTTGTGCACTTTTGCAGTTTTACCTCATGGTTTCTAATGATCTGTCAGACTCACCTGTGGGCACTCGACGCGGCCACACTCCGCCCTCCGACAGAGAACCTGACCCCGGTTGCAGCTGCAGAACTCGCAGCCGGTGCCGTTCCACATGTCTCCATGGTAACGCACCACACCCTCGTACAGGCAGCTTCCTTTGGCAGCAGCGCATTCGTCGCAGCACTGACCGGCACGCTTTACTTTGGTCTGACCCTGCGAGGAAGCAGTACAAGTGAGTTCAGGTTTGTTGTAGAGAAAAGAAATACAAACTGAGCCGTGAGACAAAACAAAACAAAAAATCTGAGGAGTTTATAGAAATGCTGGGGGGGGGGGTGTTTCAGCAGAGAGAGATAAGAGGATGGAGGAGAGCNGGTTTGTTGTAGAGAAAAGAAATACAAACTGAGCCGTGAGACAAAACAAAACAAAAAATCTGAGGAGTTTATAGAAATGCTGGGGGGGGGGTATGTGTGTTTCAGCAGAGAGAGATAAGAGGATGGAGGAGAGAGTTGCATCATTAAGGGAAAAAAACACACCAAGCAGTTCGGACCATCAGACAGCTCTTACAACTTAATTTGAAAGTGCTGAGAGACGTAGATTCACCGACGCTGCAGATGTAATTCTTCCACAGCTGAGGATTTCAGAGCCTGTGTATCTCCTGAAGACAGTTCCCGTTATTAAAAGGAAACTCAAAAGTTCAGGCAGTGTGGTCAAAGTCCATCCAAATCATGTCACAACTCAGTGAATCACCGACATTTATTAACAGAACGGAGCAGGTAGTTATTAGCCAGCTATGCTTATTTCAGAGTGGTGGTTTAGAGGTTTTGAGCCCGTCGGGATCCTCGGCAGTGCAGTGCTGGTTTTTCTTTTTCTCTCTTTTTTTTTTTTGTCTGCTTTCATCAGAGGAGGGAATGGGCTGTTAAAACATCCTCAGCTGTGCTGAAATCAAAGCTGGGAATATTTTTCCTTCAAGTTTTAGTTAAAGTTTAAAAAAAGATACGGAGACTTTGAGTGAAAGAGCAAAGTGCTTCTCAGCCTGATAAGCATTTCCCCAAACCCCAGTGTTTCCTCTTTATATGTTTTATAACAACGTATACGGTCTGAACTCGATGCTCCTGAGGACTTTGTATATAACATAATTAGTACGAGGGTGCATAATTTTACATTTACGCTTGTATCTTAATGATGCAAACATGTAGGTTTGTGAAAATGTGGTGCAGCACATTCGGCTCTGTATTTATTTAATGAGCAATAAACACCTTTTTTTTTTTTAAAAACAAACCATGAACAGTGTCTCACATCCCTGGACAGCTTTTTAATCACATAGACTCTTTATTGTAAATTGTGTCAGATCACTTTAATGACTTCTGTTTTATTTTCTTATTGTGTTTTTATATTCATTACATAACCTTCCTGCAAAACAGCGGTGCAACACACATCTGAACTGTATCGTAATAATGGGAAATGTTTATAGTCTCTCTTCTACAAGTAGTTTAAAGGATAAGAGGAGAATATTTTTTTATATTCAACAAACCCAAAGAAAAGATCAAAAACAGTGATCTACTAAAATGTAATGTGTGTGTGTGTGTGTGTGTATCCAAAGTCTGATGTAGCTTTAGCTCTTAGCTCCATTGTTGTGCAATACTATCAAAAACACGTCAATCCCACATACGACGTCCTGCTGCCTGAAATACTCATCAGACCAACGACTGTGTATTAATCCTCCACTTAAAATAGTCCCCAACAAATGCACATTGACTCCTGTTTAAATAACATTTGCTAAAACTTAAGCGTCCAGCTGTTTGTTGATGCAGGATTTACAGAAACTCATTCCTGCCTTTAGTTCACTGAAGTGGTTCCTGACCAAAAAGTCTATTAAACAACTGCCCCACTTCTACTCTTAAAGCTTTACACTGGGCTTCCAGTTTAGTATAGAATAAAGTTTTAAAGTGCTGCTGGTTACTTAGCGGCTTGGGGCTAAAATACATTTTTGATATGCTTAGAGAATATAAACTTAGTAGGGACCTTAAATCTTCAGTCAGCTGGTCGCCTCTGGTCAGAACCAAACACAGCAAGGCTCCATTTAGCTTCTCTATTTTTACCAGTTGAAATTCAAACCATAAAACTTTTCTTTTGTATAGGATTGCTTAACAATCTACATTGCATTTTTATTTTACTTTCTATTCGTTAGTGCAGCATCACTGCACTTTAGCAGCACCACAACCTTGTCTCTCTCATATATTTAGTCTATTTATAGTCTCATCTTTTATTTTATTTTTTAAATTGTGTTTTTTATTACTATGTATTCATCCCTATGTGGCCTTTTAACGTTGTGTTGTGTGTCCAGATTGTGTATTGTTGGTCTTCTTTGACTTCACCAGCAAGAGTTCCTGCACAGAATGGAAGCTGCAAGCTGAAATTTGCATACAATTAACAATTAAATGTCAGCTTGTGTGGGCACTTTTGTGTGTGTGTCTTTGTCCTCACAAAGATAGAAGTACAAATATGTGTGTGTGTGTGTGTGTGTGTGTGTGTGTGTGTGTGTGTGTGTGTGTGTGTGTGTGTGGCTGTGACTGCCTCTGCATCCATTAGACCTTCAACACAGAGACAAATGTATGAGGTGAATCCTGGATGAAACTGAATGTCAGAGTGTGTGTGTGTGTGTGTGTGTGTATATGTGTGTGTGTGTGTGTGTGTGGGAGAGAGATAGAGGGAGAGAACCCACCTTGTCACAGGTGACGGGCTGACAGGTGTGCGTGTGGCATTTCGACTGGCCCAGGTCGCACACACATGTGGTGCAGGCGTTCTTCTGCCACTGCTCGCCATGCTGCCGAGACACACACAGATACACGTTTAGACCATCTCAAAACCACACACACACACACACACACACACACACACACACACACACACACACACACACACACACACACACACAAAGAGTAAATCACAAGCTGTGTGTAGGAAACTCAAAGCTCATTCAAATCCAATGACTGTCTTCTTTTGTGTGTGGGGATTCAGAAGAGGCGGTGTGAACAGCATACAAATACACACACACACACACACACACACACACACACACACACACACACACACACACACACGAACACAAACACACACACAGGGAGAGAGAGTTTATTGTCAGGAGCAAATAGCAGCTGTCAGATGTCAACATAATTCTCCTTGAAACTTTTCAAACAAGAGAGCGCAAAGAAGTGAAAACAGCGAATGTGCACTGCAGTACTGACATCACACTCCACAAGCTAGTGCTGCTTGTAGCAAATTAGTCAGTTAATTAATTAATTAATTAATTAATTAGGCATCGGGAAAGACACTGCTGATAATGATTGTGAAAGTAATCTATCAAATTAAGTTAATTATGTAAATCTTTCATCGCATATAAAGTAACAGGCATGTGTTTGTATATGTTTGAGTATATTTTAGGAATATTCATAAATCGATCAACAGCAAAAATGATTGATTTTAGGGCCCTTATTTGTTTTCAGTTGCTGGATTCAGGTTTATCCAGTTTTGTGTCAAATCCATGAACAAAGCCAATTTTAAAAGCACAATGGCTGACTGGAAACGAGGCCTCAGCAGCAGTGACACTGGGACAGGTGCACACAACAGGTGCTTCTGCGCACATTAAGCATTCTCTTGGTAGTTTCGTGGTTTTGGGGATTTACCTGATTTAATGTGTCAGTTAAACGTTGGTCAAACTTGTTTTTTTTTTTTTTTTTTACTTATTCACTGATGTTTAAGCAGTATTCAAATGTTTAGTTTTCAAATAGAGCCGCTGAGATAACTGTTGAAATAACAGTTATATGAAGTCGACACATCTGCCTCCAACTTTTCCCATTTCAAACAAACTGAGCCCAGTTTTAACCTTGATGTCTGGACGTCTTTTGATCTGAAAATCATAAAAGCGGCGTTAACTGGGCGGTGATGGGATTCAAAAACCCGCAACGTGGCGTCTTTATAAAGTTCTCTGTATCTGGCAGAGAAAAATACTCTGTGGTGCACTCTCTCTCGCCAGGACACCCAGAGGTGAAGCGACGTTGTCCCACAAAGGCTCCATTTCTGATGCGTTTCAGGCCGTAAATAAATAATCGGTTTAAATTTGGAGTCATCCTCCTCTAGTTGTCAGGTTAAATTCAATTTACTCCCTCCTTCAACTTTAACTACTTTGGTTAAATATTGACTGAAGCCTGGAGGATGCAGATTATTTCATTATTTCACTGGCGGACACTTTTCACTGATCTAACATTTATTACAGCCATTTATCGTTGATCAAAACCCTGTATAGCATTTTTTTACATCTCATTAAACATCACTAACCTGTAAGACATGATCCGCTGTAAACGTGAGTTAAAATGAGAGTGATATAATGAACTGCAGCAAAGATCTCTTTAAAGAGAAGTAACACTTTGTTGAAACAGCCTCGTTCTCACCTGAACACACAGAAACTCATCTAAACAGGTGTGAACCATCAATGTGAACGTAGCTTTAATCTTTCAAGACGTTCACTACACACAAGCGCACACCTGTAAATATGAGTACTCACACACTTTTACAAGCAAAGAGAAACAGAAACACCTCGCAACAAAAAGACGCACATTTATACGGCAATATAGCAAAAATAACAACAATAATATTTCACGCATTTAGATTTTACATTACAGTTAGTACACCTCATTGAAAACCATTATCATGTGTCAGATTGGGTTTTCAACTCGCTGTGACTAGGAGTCAGTATAAATCAGTGGTTTGTCAAAGCTTGCACAAACACATGCACACACACACAAAACCAAACACAGTTTTCAAAGAGGTATAAACCTTCAGTTCCACAAAGCACCACACTACAACTACAAAACCACACAAGCGTAACCTTTGAACCCGAGTGATTATTTTCATTTCTGCCTTTTCAAACTCAAATGTTCCATTAAAAATTCAAATAAGTCTGAAGGATGGAAATCATTTCATTATTTCCCAAAGGAGGAGATAGTTATCGCAGAACTTACAGCCGAGTGTTTGATGAATGTGGGTTTCTACATCCACAATTTCTGCACTAAAAACCTGACCGGGTCAAAGCCCAGTGTATGGCTGGAGTGTGTCGTAGGCAAGTTGCATTCAGCCTGGTGTTAGCCGGTTTCAGCTCTTTATCTGTTTCCTCTAAAGGTGAACCAAAAGAAAAGAGACTCAGTTCTTTAAGCGTGCGTCGTGAGGTTCTCAGTTCTATTTCTGGTCCTCTTCAGCCCTCAGTCCTCTCTCTCTGTTCACACTACAGTTCCTCTCCAGCTGTCGGACCTTCTAATTTGTTTGAATTAATACAAGATAGTATATCATAACGTCCACCAGTCTTGTTGTTGTTACCAGCGGCCATGGTTACATCCGTTTGTTTCCGTCTACCACATGTGCTACAATACAGAGGCCGAAGGTGAAGCGAAAACCTGGAGAGCTTTGTGTTCACAACGCACAGGTTAAACAAACTGCAATGCAGCCTTGAAACCAGCTCTCGAGGTGGTCATAGCACATTTGAAGCAAACGGTCTGGTCGGCTTCAAATGCACTATGTTGCCGACGCTTCAGGCTGCAAACACCCCCCTAATAGAAGCCGAAAGTTTCTATTAATTTCTAAGCATTCGGCTGAACAATGGTGGAATTATGATCAGTCACTCACTCACTCACTGACGGACATTTGCAATTATAGGGCTGGCCCTGCCGTAGTGGTCCGGCCAAAATGTTTGAAGCACAAGAACGGACAGTATCTCATCAACCCGTCGTCCACTGATGGTTTACTGGTCAAATCCGTCCGTGCGTGGTATATATCATCATAATCCAAACCAAAAAAATAGTCCAACGTAGACAGGGGGTGGGCAGCTGTGGCTCAGAGCGGGTCGTCAAGATACTTGCCTCTGATAGCTATTCCATCAGTGTGTGTGTGTGTGTGTGTGTGTGTGTGTGTGTGTGTGTGTGTGTGTGAATGGGTGAATATGGCTTGTAGGGTAAGTTATAAACATGCTCATATTTTAGACATAATTCCTAAACGTTCCTTCTTCAACATACTGAAGCGATGTCATTCCAACGTTCACTGGCTTACATGCATTCATCAGCTGAAATGCTGATGTAGTACTTGTGCCCATTCACACACACTCACTACTGTGTGTGTGTGTGTGTGTGTGTGTGTGTGAATGTGTGTACTGTATCAAGACTAAGGTTGTGTATTTGAGACCAGAAGCGTGGGGACATAATTCATTCTCTTTAATAAATCACAAATTGAGACGTCCCTGACACTTCCTGACGCCCTGAGGAGAAAAAAAACACACACACACATCTGAAGCCATGACGACGTAAACATGAATGAGTGTGTGTGCGTGGGCCTGTGTGTGTGTGTGTGTGTGTGTGTGTGTGTGTGTGTGTGTGTCTTAGAAGATTCAAACACACATTAGACAGAATGGGACACTCTTTGATCAAAGGAGGACTTGGCAGTGAGAAAGAGATGGAGGGAGCGGGTATGTGAGTGTATAGTGTAAACACAGCGGGAGGAAGCAAGAGCAGGACAGATGAGGTGATGCAAACTCTGACTGGAGGAGACGATGGAGAGGAAAGGAAAGGAGAGGAGAGGAGAGGAGAGGAGAGGACTCCTTTGACTCCTTTCATCTCAGTATGAAAACACAAACACACATACCTACACATGCACACGTCAAACTCTCCCTGTCATCACAAAAACTATTCTAATAGATTGTGCAGAGAAACACAAAATACTGTACAAAAGGTCACTTAAGTACAGATTTATGAGCTGTCATCAGCTGCCTACGACACACATAAAACTCACACACACACACACACACACACTTTTTATGAACATAGTAATACTCACCCACACAGGCTTTATAAACAGAGAGGATTTACACACAAACCTACACAATAACAGGTGCAAATACACACTTTTTAAACTCAAATGGACACACACACACACACACACACACAAATAGGTTGCCCACCTGGTGTTGTTTCCCAGCAGACAGACAGGGGTTGGACACACACTGAGGACAGCACTGGCCTGGCTGAATCACCAAGTTCTCATGCTGAGAGGAGGGAGGAAAAAAACTGTCAGACCAGGTGTGTGTGTGAGAGAGAGAGAGAGAGAGAGAGAGAGAGAGAGAGAGAGAGAGAGAGAGAGAGAGAGAGAGGAGACAGATGGCCTAGAATAACAAAAGAATAGAAATGTACTTGCTTCTTCTCTGGTATAATATCATTCTATTGAATACAACACTGTAAATATAAGCTGTTACAATACTGTTGGACAGTCTGACATTTTGGCAAAAACAACCTTAGTAAGACTTAGATAAGATCCATATCAGCTTCATCTCCGTGCCTCCAGCACAGAGAAAGGTGTTTGACCTAGCTTAGCACCTCATCTGGAATTGGGGAAATCGCTAGTGTACTGCTGCGAATCACACCTTCCAGCAACTCCAAACCTGTCCTACTCACACAGTATATCTTGTTTATTTAATCTGTGTGGAGGAAAAAAAAAAGCCAAAATACTAAAAAGAGATAAAAAGATGTGAGATATCCCAGACTTTATGGAAGTGCATTTCCAGCTTTGACTCCATCATCAGAAAAGTCAAGCTACATGTGGCTGGAATTAATGATTATCTTTATTTTTGATTACTTTATTACACAATTTGCGACAAAGTTAACTGATTAAAGGTCCCATACAGTTTAAAGGTCTCTGTCCATGTGTAGTGTGATTATAGATCAGGTCTAGGTTCTATATTAATACTGTGAAAGTATCAAAGCCTCAGTCCACAGAGAAATGCACACAGCCTGTATTCACTTTGTGATGTCACAACAAAGTAGTCACCAAGCCCCGCCCACCTGGACCCACCATCCAACACTTGCAGGATTAGGTTTCTCCGAGTTTTTTTTTTACCTGAAATATATATTTTTATTGGATCACTCAGAAAACAGTCAGCCAATCAGAGGAGAGGCTCAGAGCTTCTCTCTCTTCTGATTGGCCCAACGACCTGTTGTTACTAGAGCTCCAGAGAGAAGCCTGAGAGAGGAGATGTAAAACTACACTGAGATGATCTTCTTATGGATCAACACTTCAAAATAAAACACAGGAAAAATGTAAAATATGAGACGTTTAATCATTTATTATATTAAAACATCACAAATAGTGGAAAACAATGCCCCAGACTGAAAGTGATTGTTATATCCAAACAAATGCTCCAATGCCAAAAAAATATTTCATTTACTATTCAACCCCTTGTTGAATGTTGCATATAATCATGTTTGAGAAGCTGGAAAAACAGAAAATATTTGGCCTTTCTGACAATTAATCAATCACCAAAATATTTGCAACTCATCAACTGATCATTGCCATTCTAGTTGGTTAGTTACGGCGCTCCCAAGTGGGTCGTGACAAATAAGAGCTAATTTCTCTCCTGCATGTTGTCCTGTTGAGTGACCCTCCGTGGATTTATGATAATGTGCTTCATTAAAGTATAATATATAACGCTGGGTCAGTATTTATGAAACATTGCTCAGAGCAATCCAGCAGTAAAGCCAGCAATAATGGACGCGGCGGAACAGAAAATAAGGTCATCTTCTCTTCACAGTATTTCGATAATGACGGCCTCTATTCCCATCCTGAGAATGGGTGTTTGAGTGTGAGATAGATTATCAATTATGTATCGGATCAAAGTGATAGTCTCCATCTCTGACGGTGAATTTCAGGGCAAAAAGCAGATTTCACAAAATGTCAGACTGTTCCTTCTAAATTCATAATAAGTTTATTGAATTTGAACAAACTAAGCTGGGGGGGGGGCAGACACACAGTACCATTGTTCTGTAGCAGCCAGTGTGAATACAGAAGATGAAAACTCACCGGTTTGCAGGCCACTTGCTGACACTCTGCCACCGAGCACTGGACTTCCCCATTGCTGCAAACACATCTGGAACAGAGGCTGGGCTTCCACTCCTCACCATCCCTGTACACAACCCCCTGCCAGGAGCAAGACTCTGAGACACACACACACACACACACACACACACACACACACACACACACACACAGACAAACACAGAATGAGTAAAGTCAAAATTGGTGTCAGATAATGAGCTGACTGTTGGAGCATTGTTTGCCCTAACGCTCATTGATTTACAGTCAGGGGTAAAAAAAAAAAAAAGAAGCAGTCGCTAATTAGCTGCTAACCCCTAGGATGCATCATAGCAGGTCCCAGACATCATTAGAGTCTAAATTAACCTTTCAGCTCCGCTCCGGCTGCCCTGTGCACTCTCAAAAACTCAGGGTTTGTCACGACAACATCCTGTCTGATAGAAGACAAGATGCTACACAAAAAAGCGAGGTCTGAGTCCCAACTAGCTGTATTACCACGGTATCATTCATCCTGCATATGTATGAAAAACACACCTGACTAACAACTGCATAAGGAATCTTTGCATTTTTATTGCAGTTCTATGCGGATGGATGCATCTCTGGGCATTAGAATTAGACCTTTGGACTCAATTAAATAAACATGGTTTCATGAAAATGATAAATTACATGTCTTCTTTTGGAAAATAACACATCCAAAACACATAGAAGGAAGCCATTCAGATCTATGATTCACCAGTGCTCCGGTTCACAACCTTGGACCTTCTGTGTCATGACGTGATCACTGCAAAACTGAGTTTGGTGAAAGGGGAATTTCACTAGAAAATCTTTATCAAAAGAAGAAAGACAGAAAAAACAAACTTGTTCTCAAACATAGACGGGAGTGTTTTGACAAAAATGATCGAGGCCAAAGGAAAGATTTTCAGAAAAAAACAAACCCATTTGAGGTTTGAACTACCTGAACTGAGAGCAGGAGCAGAGATGACGGGGAGGAAGAGAGCTAACCTGAGGCAGTGGACTACGGGAGTTTTAAAATCGGGTTGCATCACACACATAAAGAGAAACTTCACACATGCTCTTCTCTCAGATCTCAAACACGCACAAACTACAAGATTTGAAAATAATGGTGCATCACACACACACACACACACACACACACACACACACACACTACAGGATATGATTAAGATTATCATGGCAGGACGAGCAATCAGAGAGTAACGCCCCACCTCACCTGATCTCGTGAGGAAGCAGATCAAAACAAAATGGAGACCGTGGCGCAAGAACTTGTAATGTTAGTAAAACTTTGCCGTAAGAAAGTGAAACAAGTCTGGATGAGAAAATGTTTGGTGAGACGTGGCGAGAACTGGAGGTTAGATCTCAACAGTCAGTTTTAATATCTGTCAATAGCAGCATGCTAGCTAACGTTAGCCTCAAGGGCTAGAGAGTTTACCGTTGCTTGGCAACACCGTCAGCCGTGACAGTACTGATGTATCATCCAGATTTTAACTCACCAACTATCGAGCATGTTTGATATTACCGGGGCAGCCGTGGTGAGCCTGTGAGCAGGCTGGGAGGTTTAACACTGGATCTGTGAACCGCTCACATTAACAGAACTTCGGTACCGATCGAGATTCAGATTTCTCCTGCCCAAAACCCCTGTCGTCTGAGGCCGGCTTTATGCTGTTCGAGGCTTAGTGCGTGTCTATGTGTGCGTCACTGTTTCATATTCATTCTGCACAATATTGTGTATTTGTGAGATTTTTTTTATTTTTTTTTATTTATTTGCACGCCTTTCTTCAAACACCAGCAACCAAGTAACAAGGGAGAACTCCAGCTACAGTAAAACTGCCCGTGTCAAAGACACTGGAATATAACTGACATGAAGCAGCCTGAGGTCTCTCCCACTCTAAATGTGTTGTGCTGTTCATATGATGATGAAGCAGGGCAACACTGACAACTAGTATAGGTTTTTTTATATGCCACTTCCTACGAGTGAAGAAAATATCACAGCAATGACCGTTCTCACTAAAATGCATTTGGACAAACATCTGGTTTCACATCTTCTAGGCAGAGAATTGAAACTTAACTCATCCATGAAAGTGAACGTTCAGACTTAAATAATTGATATTAAAATTTCAAAAATAAAACACCGGCTCATTTGGTTCAATGAAATAAACAGATGTGTATAGTGTATAGTATAGCCCTTTTAAAAGTCCTCACCTCCACTGCGGCCACACTTGGGACAGCATTCCCCGGCTGGGGTGAACGGGCTCTGATCCCCAGGACAGCTGAGAGCGGGGCATGGGCGGGTGCTGCAGGATACACTCCCTCTGGAGCAAATACACACCGAACAGGGCGAGGGACTCCACTCGCCGTCATGCTGTGGGAACCGGAGGAGACAGAGAGACAGGCATTTACACACTATATACACAACTAGAAAAGGGAATAAAAAGAGAGAGAAACAAAGAAGCAGGGAGACATGTGGGATGAGGAAAGCTGTTTTTTTTTTTTTGCTCTCTGTGGACAAGACAATTTTGTAAGCCTAAGCCTGAGTGACAGAGGAGAGAGGAGAGTCACACAGAGAGAGAGGGGGAGAAGGTGGAGGAGAAGGAGAAGAAAACAGATTAAAAATAAGAGGGTGTGTGTGAATGTGAATGAGGAGGCACAGCGTGAGAGGACATTTGAAAGCTGAAGTGCAGATGTCTAATTTCAGTTTGTACTGTAAGTCGTTCCAGCAGAGAAGTTTGCCCCGGTTCAAGCAGGGTTTCCACTGCTGGCTTAGCTGCAATGCCAGCTTGAAGCAAACAGTAAGCTCGTTGGCGATCTTCCTGCATTCCTCTTCCTCGTTTTATTCATATGTGTATAAACTCCTGCCACAGGGTAACAGGTATTATTATAAAACCATGAGGAGGCTTCTACGCGGTGATTGACAGAACTGGATTGATAGAACCCATTCTTGCACAACCCATCTCTGGGGTGTTAATTAGAGTTAGCCATGTCTCTTATACATCCATTTGTGGATGCACTGTGTAGGTTCAGTGTTGTTCTTCCAGTCTAAATGAGATACCAGCATGCAGACGTTGCCTGCAGTCAAACTGATAGAGGTGAGGATCTGACTTCAATCATTCTCTGAGGTGTCAGGCTGTGAAACCTGCATTAAAAAAACCTTTACTGCCCTGCATGAAATATATCATCAGTCTGGGTTTTAATGAAGCATTCATGTAAATGCTTTTTCACCCTGGAAAGATTCTTGTGACATTTAACATTCATGCCGTTTATGATGGAGATTGTGGAGCTGTCTCAGATAACAATTTGATAAACAAAACAAAAAACCTAAAATCACTGGTTAAATCTCTGGTCACATTACTAAAATTCCCTTTGTGACTTGGGACATCTGCAAAAAGAATAAAGCTTCGTTTTTCCAAACAGTTTGTCCTGGGAAAGGAGCAGCAGCGGTGTGATACCAGCCCCGGTCCTTCAGTGAAGATGAAGTAAAACCCTCAAAAAGCCACGACTCCTCTCCAAACTCCTGGTCGCTCAGATCTGTTAAAGTGCCACTTCAGCACAGAAGCAAAGCCCCGGTGGAATCTCCAAACCCAGCCAAGAAAAAGGACTTGTTTCTCTTTAGGACACCCGTATTGTCCAAAATGGCTGCCAAAATGTCCAGCTCATTAAGCGCGAGGACCCTCGATGGAAGATGAACAAGACAGTGATTGTTGTCTTTGTTCGAGGAGAGGCGGGAAGGGGGGCGGGGGGCGCAGGTCTCTGGAACCAATTTTAATTCATGAATGCGTTTTAAACGGTGAATTATCAAATCAAATCAAATGTATTTATAGAGCACATTTAAAAACAGCTTACAGCTGTAGAACATGAAGAAAAATACAATCATCAGAGAGGATCAAAACACCAACAGACAACGAAACAAGCTAGCAGACCAAATGAGGGAGTCAGCTGATTTTGGCTCGAACGCTAATGAGAATAAATCTGTTTTGAGCCGAGATTTGAAAGACTGGATGGACGGGCAGATCTGACGTTGGGCAGGCTGTTAACAGCCCGGGGGCCAAGACTGAGAAAGCGCAGTCACCTGTGCGTTTGAGGTTAGAGCTCGGGACAGTGAGGAGGAAGTATTATGGGTTACATCACCTTGGATTTAATGTTAACGATTAAAGATTTCCCACCAAATGTCATCCAAAGACTTTTTTAAGTAACTATTTGGTATTTAGTTTTCGGTTTCAGGATTTCGTCCCAGTTTTGGAACGATTCAAGAGCAGAAGAGCATTTTGACATTTCAAACATTGATGTTCAGTGATTAGACCTGGCTCAAAGTCGGAAATTTTCAGTTCATCCTAAAGGGCTTAAGGTGTTGAATGGGGCTCAGGTTGGAGCTTTGTCAAGTACTTCCACACCAAACTAGGAAAAACCATTTCTTTCTGAAGCTGGTTCTGTGCAACAGGCTTAAACTGTTGCCACAAACTCAAAAGCACACTATTGTACCACAGATGCTTTTTTAAATAGATCCATATATGCAGCATCTTTGTGTGCGCATAATAACATTTAATATGATGTTTTCACTTACTCCATAGACGACTCCTTCGTGCTGGCAGGAACCCTGGGACGAGGAGACGCACTCCGGGCAGCACTTGTTGGCAGGGATCCTCAAAAGCTCGCCCTATAGAAAAAGATAAAACACACATGAATACACACATACACGCCCCAGCATGAACAAAATACAAACACATATGTAAAAAAAAAAAAGAAAATGGATGTGATTCCCTTTAAGCAGCATGAATACAAACACTTGCCGATTACGGTGTTATTTCCAAGGAAATTAGCCAACATGTGACACAAATAACACGATGGAACTGACAGGGCTGAATATATGAAGACTCTATCAGGCGTGCACAGCGTGTAGAATACAGAGAGAGTCAGCAGAGGTATTACAATACTAAATATTACAACTGATTCACCACGCAGCCATGCTACCTACACGCCCTAATTGAGGCCGAGTGTGCGGCAGGAGAAGTAAATGGGAAAGCAGAGAGGACCGGGCGCCGGGCCGGTGGATAGTTGAGATGTGTAGTTTATTGGAGAATACAAATAGATGTATGGAATAGAAGAAATAAAACAGGAGGGGAGGAATACATTTTGTGAAAGCAGTTTCAGAGAATATCCTGTGTCAATGAATAAAGGTATAAAAATGAGCAGAAATACAATGGATCGGCAGCATGAGACAAACAGGCAGAAGAAAGGCAATTAAATGTACAAGGTGAATAACAAGAGTGGGCAATAAAACAGAGTGAGCTGCACAGCAGGTGGTGGTTGGCCGTGAATAAACAGATAGAGTTTATATTGTTCTTTCAGCTCGTCATTAAGTTTTTGACAGCATGTGGGAAATGTATCTATCACAACAGCCATTCTGTGCTAATAAACGAAGCTCCAATAACACAAACTTTTGAATGTTTTCATATATTTAGGCTCATGTTCTCATGTCTGTTGTCCTGAAAAGTTCATCTTTTCGCTTGCTTCAGTCCCTCTGCTCCTCGCCTCAAATTTAATCACAGAAATATGCCCATAAAAAAACATTTTCAGTCAATTTGAGATTTTATTGCTGCGAATAAAGAGGGATGACAAGGCTCAGAAAGAAAAGAGTTCATTTATCACTGTGAAGTGAAGCTTTCTTTTTTTCTTTCTCTCAACTAGTACGATGCAAGGTTTTCGAATATTGCAGTTGCTTTTGCAGGAAAATAAAAATCATGCAAGTGTGTGGTGCTTCTCTGGAAGACAATCTGAGATCCACTTGCCACTTTCCTGCAAAAATATATGTGAACTAACAGTGAACTCACCTAAAGTCTGACCTTTATATCAAACTGATGAAAGATAAGATAGAGTTTGACATTATTTTATCATTACCTGTAGTTTTTAAGGCTACTGATTGAATCAGTGAGGCTCCTGAATTAGAGCTGCAACAATTAGTCAATGGCCGCCCAATGTCGTTAGATGTTGATATTTGGTTGAATATAGGTTGTGGATGTCAGGTGACCAAAATTCAGCGTTAGGATGATGTCTAATACCGACATTTATTTGACGTAGAAGACTGACGACAACTGATGTTAATATTCTGTTGGTTTTAAATTGCGTTGTTAAGTAACTAAAATCCAAACGTCTTCCAAACGTCTCATTTCGCCGCCAACTTGTCATATAAAATACCCAGGATCTTATCCTTTATCAGTATTCATCAGTATGTGTTACTTAGAATTTGCTGCTTTAAGCGACAGAGATATGAGCCACACTATCCAGACACACAGGTCTGTTGAAAAACGATTAACCCAGAACGTTACAGAAATATTAAGATACTCATGTGAAATTTAGAAATGGATTTGAGAAATGGAGGGAAAAATTTGAGCTTGTAGATAAGGGCAGTGAATTTCAAAAGAAAGCCCTTGACTCAGAGACACGCGGATAATAAAATCCCTGGTAGTTTTTTATCACAGCATAGGTGAGGGGGAGTCACATTTTAAGAGCTTTTTAAATGGAGGGAGCACACGGCTTGGTGAGCATGATGACTAATTTTTAATTAACATTGGATTGCTAGCCAGCAGAGTGGAATTCATTAGACATTGATTGTTGGCTTAGCTCAGGGTTGGGATTGGATTTGATGCCGTGACCACAGGCTTCACGTTTAAATCACATTTAGGAAGAAGCACGGGGAAGAACAGGCGGATAGATGGAGTGAAAAAGAGCTTTGAAAATGTGTCCCTGTGAATTCAAATGAGCCAAAAAAGGTAGGCTGGAACTAACAGCCTCCGAACAGTTGCCATTGTGGCAAATGAAATGGTGCAATCGGTAGACTTGACTGCACAATAGCCTGTCAACTCATTGATTCTTTTTGTAAGGCCAACTCACAAAGACTAGTGATTAAATGGGCCCTTGAAAGGGGATCTGTACTTCAAGGTGAAATAAGGAGAGGGAGATTAAAATATCACAAAAACAAGGTTCCTGAACATTCAAAGCCTTACATTTTAAAGGTCTGCATTCTTAAACAGATAACACACATGCACAATGCAAACTTAAAAAACTTTTTTTTACATTCATCCCATTGAAATTTCAGTCAGTTGAAGGTTTAGTTGTGAAAGTATTTCTTAAAAGCATGAGATGCTTTGGAAGAAAAAATATTCTGTCTTAGTCAACCAAGTTTTGATTCCACAGGAACTGACAGTCAGTCAATCAAATTCATAATTGATCACAAAAAAAAGATCAATTAAAATAAACACTGTGAAAAATCAATAATTTTTTGGCAGGCTTCATAATAAGAGAGCTGTTGGTTCAAATTTATGATAATTTCAGAGGCTGTATTTTGTGGTGCTGGTGAACTATGTTGCCGTTATTTAGCCAAGACTTTAACAATGGTTTCTTTTCCACATCATAAACACTGCAGCCTGGCTGTAGCATTAGCACTGCAGTGTACTGTTAGCCTAGCTTACAGTAAACGCTAACATGACAGTGACGTTTAAATTAGCTAGCTAACAGATAGCAGCTACTAATGTTGAACTAACATTTTTAACTATTTAACATCATAAGGGCCAAGGTTACAAAAAACAGAGAAACTCAATTTTCATTTGTAATTTAAAAAGGCCTCTTTTTTTGTTTAGCTTCTCAGAAACCTTGGCTAGCTGGTTCCTTGTTTAGAATAACAATAGCTTTATCCTTTTTTTTTTATAATTGCTCTGGATATGAATCATCTGCTGTGGTTTCCTATTTTTAAGTCAAAATACATCCAAACCCCTCCTGTAAAGCGTCTTACCCTCTGGAAGTCACACTGTGGGTTGGGGCAGTGGATGGGCTTGCAGATGGCCACGTCGCTGTAGCAGGTACACTCCCGACACAACTGCGGTCTCCATGATGTGTTGTTCTGTCATAACAATAAAAGACATAAAGCATTAGAGAGGGCAACACAAAATCACTCTCTCACGCTCCATTATCATCCTAACTCGCCCACATGTCATCTTTATGTTGACAGCTGGGGCGAATGACAGTAATCATATAACACTGGGCCCCTCTGTGCATGTTAATGTGACTGATTCAAAAGGTCTGTATTTTACTCTCTCCTTCTCTGAAAGTACGTGATAACAACATATAGACATAGAGCAGATATTCAGGGGAACCGTTTCCATTGCAGCAGTCTGTATTACACGCTCTATGAGGTCCGAGATAGCTGGGTAAGGTTTTACTGCTCCATTCTACAAAATGTGAGAACCGCCATAAGAGAACCATTTCATACTTTGAACTCTTATCATCCTCTGTACTTAAAGCTGTAAAACACTGACAGATTTCTGCTGCAGGTGGAGTGAAACTGCTTCACTGTTGATTAAAACCCTAGCACACCATGGCCAACTAGACAATGAGATAGGGCAAAGACAGAAGAAAGGCTCGAGATCACTCGTGCCATTTGGCTGCACCCTTTAGCATTCCTGCTATTTGTCAATAGTTCATAACAGTTAGCTGACAATGTCTTATGGCTAGCTTAAAGCCAAAGTTAAATCAATATTCCAAGGCCTGCATATGCTCAGATATATCACCTTACAGTCCATAAATCTGATTTAGCTGGATGATTAATAACCCGCTCATGACAGGAATATACATGGGGCAGCTGTGCTGAATGGAGTGGACACTTCATGGAGGGTGGTGACTGTCACATGTGGAGGCTTTGGTCCATTTGAGAAGGTAACTGAGGTAGACATCGCTTAATGGATAGGAAACGTCAACCTCAGGTTAACAACCAGACTCCTAATTGTCCCATGTACACTGACACAAGAAGCTATACAGTGGTAGGAGTTACAGAAACCCTAAATTTGCATTTATCTCTTGGGAGCTCAACTAACTATTCTTGCATGTGCAAAGGATAAAGAGAATATATTGTAATTAAATCAGGAAAGCCACAAAAGTAATGGGTACAAACAACATCTCATGTTCATTTTCTATAATGGGTAATGGGTAATAGGTACAAACAACATCTCATGTTCATTTTCTCTTTGTATGTGTAGAACTAGAACTAGGCAACTATTAGTGTTAGTATTAAAAAATTCAAGTAGTATCAGACGTCTAGTAGGGGGGTTTTATGCACATCCAAGGTCAGTGTTAGGCACATGGGGACAATAACATGTTAAACACAGCATTAGATCATGATAGGAATTTTTTCTGGCAGCCCGTTATAATAATGAACAGTGAGAAAATCCACCATAACACATTACAACCTGTTATACATATAACAGGTTGGCATCCTTTGAGACTACAGGGCCTAAAAACAAGCTGTGTATCAGAACTGACTCAATTAGTAGCCACTGTAAAGGTCTGCAAACGCTCACAATACTCCAGATTTATTAAAATGTTGGTCTTATTTTTGTAGTTCTGGTATATCTATCATCAATGGTAACATTTTTTCTCACCACAGTAATTGATCAAATGTGGGAACATGATGACAGGACTACAACAGAAACAAGCGCACGCCTGTAGGAAGCACGGCAGGTCAAAGCTGATGCAAGAAATACATCTGTAAAATGAATGATCAGACTCAGGGTAATAACTTTACTGTTCCTTATGTTTCTCTTCAAATTAATTTGGCTAACCTGATGGATTGTTTGCAACTGTTGGCAAAATTATGAAAATAACACCCAAGTCATCATAAACTCCAATTATCCTTTAATGCTGCTAAAATCCCTGAACAAGCACTTTGAATTTTAGAGAAAAATGAGAGCCAAGCTTAATCTGTGCAACGACTCCTCTTCTTAATTGAATTAAAGTACATAAGAATGTCATGCAGTAAGCATGCAGTGAAATGTAGGAATAGCTATAGGTCATGTTGAAAGACACAGTCAGAAAGGAGAACACCACAGAATGAAAATTTAATTAGCGAAAGCAGCCAGCTGAGGGGAATGGCACTCCTGGAGAGAGAATGTGAGTTGATATGTTCCCTATAGTGTGTGAGCTATTTATGTCTCTGTGAAAGTGTGTTTAATTGCGAGTTTGTGGGTGTGCATCTCTGCACAGCTGTGGCCAGATGTGTAATGAGTTTTATGTAAGGGCGAACGTGTCATAGGCAATCTCTGCACACAACAATAATGCTCTGGCTCAGGGAGGAGAGGGAGGAGCGACGGTCTTTAGTAATAGGATTGTGGGTGTCAGCTGAATGATGAAGTTTTTCCCATAAGGCTTTCGTTCTATGTGACAGAAACTATTTAACAAAGGTTCACACACACAATCTGAGGAACGAAACAAAACTAGATCAGGCACAAACAGATGATACAGGAGATGCAAATTAACCTCTAACTTCTGGTTTTCCCCTTCCAATATACTTATAAATGAATAGTCTGGCATTTTGAGAAATATACTTCTTTATTTTCAAGATTTAGATAAGATTTAGATACCAACTCATGTGTCTGTATGCTACAAAGCCAAAGCCAGCAGCTGCTTAGCTTAGCTGCTAACACAAGTTTCCAGGAAGTCAGCAGCCGAGCCAAAAAAAAGTTCAATTTCCAAAGTTTTGTTGTTTTTGAGCCTGATAGATGCTGATAGGCAGATGTTTGTACATTTGGACAGAACCAGGCTAAGTGTTTCCCCCAACTTCCAGTTTTGTTCTAAGCTAAGCTAGTTGACTGCTGGTTGTTGACTCATATTTCAGCAAGAAAGCGAATATATTTTTCCCAAAATAATGTTAAATGCTTTCTTTCAGTTACCAGAAAAAGTTGCACACGTTATTTTATCCTAATTAAATAAAGTCACTTTAACTGAAATAATCCTTACTCCATAATTTTCAATATTTCAATATGGGTTTATAGCCATCAGAGCATGTAAGAGATTTAGGTTTCCAGGAGCCTTTAAAGTGACTGCAATCCCAAAAGGATCCAGGAGAGTTCCTTGAGGAACTCCTAAAACACGTGGTAATAAGGAAAACAAAAATTGTGCATCTAGCCTTGAGCTTGAGGATTGCCCCTTAAAGTAATGTCACAACAAGAAAAAAATAATGATAAGTAAGTAACCTAGGTTTGAATCAGGTTTATGGACTGCTAGACACAGTGGCACAATTGCTGGCCCACCCCATTTGTTTACATAGACACTAAACCAACCAATCAGTAGCCTGTAGACGTTCATAAATACTGCTTATGGTACATTATGTATAGGGTAGTTACAACCCGTATAACATACATTTAGGTGCAACATCGGACAAAATTCAAAAGGTGAATGCACACAAAGTCAAAGCGGGTGAAAGATGCAAATTCATTCCAGGTAGGCGCAACGATGATGCTTCAGCTTGAGTTGAAAATGTTTCATCTTGAGTAAAGCGAAAGCCCAGAGGCACTTCCAGCACAGGTGCAGGACACAATGGTGATTGCTGTCTCGCTCACAGTAATGGAGACAAATGTGCTGTATTTAAACACGGACACACAACACATCCATCCATTGGCTGAGCATTACCAGTGAGGATGGATTATAGACAAAGCTCCAGATTTGTCGAATTTGAGAGTACAGTGCAGCAAACATTCCTGTTGCATTGCATTAACACACAAGAGCTCCCCACTCGGCTTCTCTGTCTTTGCAGCTGTTGAAAGGTACAAACAGGAGGTTCTAATAAAAGATAAAAACAAACCAGATTCACTGTAACAACAACAGAGTTGCACCCCTCTGTGTATTTACACTATTACAGGAGGGAGAACTATCTCTCAGGTAATGACGTCTGTCTGAAAAAAGCAATTCACAGGGTGGAACGAGATCAGGTGGTCCCATGGAGTATACCAGTCCATGATTGCAGATACCTGCCCATAACCTTTTCTGAACCCCCAGTGACTCCCTACATTCACTTTCAAAGGACCAGAGTGACATCCTCTACAGAAAAACTTCAGCAGGGATCCACCGTACTGACTACAGGTCAGTGATGTTCTCCAAAGTGGTGACAATCTTTCCTTTATCTGAAAGCTTTGCAACAGATTTCACTATGAGAGAAAAGAGGTTCAAAGCAAATCTTATGGATGGAAAATCTTCTGATTGGGCCAGAAAAGCAGAACTCTAGGTTACTCAGTAATTCTCTCCTTTTATGAAATTTAAATTTATGAAAATTTAGAAAGCTTTAAAAAGAAATACAAAAAGCTATCAAATTACAGGGGAAAGTGCAACAACTGTAAAACTAGAATGGTTAGGTGTTAAATTGGTGATATATTGGAAGCAGGTGGTGGTGATTGTCACTTTACAAGAGCTTCGGCAATCGTTGCCTTTGTCATTGTTTGGTGCTGAACTCACAATGTTTCTTCTAGACTGGTAAGTAAACAGCTTGTTAATGCTAACGTTAGCTATGCAGCATTAGAAAAACTTACAATTACCTCCTTTAAATCTGTTTTTACTTCATTTTTAAATTGTCATACTAGCTAAAATATATTTCTCTAGCGATCATAAAGGCCTTCTAATATGTGCATGAGTGTGTGTTGCACTGACTACAGTATGTGTGTTTGGTTGTGTTGAGGTGATGGGAGTGTCAGATCATATTAATAACTCGTATGTGTATATTTGATGTTTGTAAAACAAGAACATCATGTGAAAGATTCGGATTCCTTTGACTTAAAATAGGCAAAGAGAGTCACAGGTTAATAATAAGTGAGTGTGTGTATTTGGGTATGCCAGGAAATAAGTTTCCTGTTATGGGTCTGTGGCTGCCATTCATGCCATTTAGTCTTTCTTAATAGAGCTGGGTAAAATTAGCACAGCAGCCAACTCTATAAGTGGATTCAGGTTTGACCGGACTGTGTGTGTGCTGTGGCTTAAGCGGCAACTCCATTTCAGCCCAGGTCTCGGGGGGGGGGGGGGTCAAGGAGGTTGCAGTCAATTCCAAACTCTCGGCCTGTTTACCTCCTGAAAGGACAACGAGCAGAATGGGATTGACCCCAGGTTCGCTGTGAAAATGGACCTCTTAAAGTGGCGGGGCAAGGGAGCAGAGTTATCCCTCGAAACCTGGACCAGCTATTACCTGACCTCTCCCCTCCCGCTCTGACAAGTCAGAGCCAGGGGAGGTATACAGCAGACAGCAGCCTGAGTGGTAATGGCAGTTCCTCCCCTCCTCCCAATGAGATTGTCCCCTACAGGGACCCATACCTAGGATTCGTTGATTAAACGTCTGAGGAGTTGGGGGCTTTCATTTCACTCTCTGCCTCAGATGTGATTTAGGACCGAACCAGCTCAGCCAGTGCGGCTCCACGTCTCCACTTTCATAAAGAAAAAAATAGATCCATAACTTTCAGACATAGTACATCCTAGTAGAGACTGTTTTATGGGGCAGAGATAAGGCTGAGTTTTGCACTTTGGACCTTTGGATGGTAGGTTGTCGGTTTGAATCTCAGACAAACTGAATAATGTGAAATAAAGTGAATAAATCATCTTTCTAAGCGGTGGTGTATTGATACAAAGAATATCAGTTTCCAGATAGAACTGTGGAAAGCAGCTAATCCTCCTTAAGGGAAATACTGTATTTGGCATTTTTGTTTAATACATTACTTAAAGGATCAAACAACTAATGATACTAACACTAATAATTTAATCAGCTAATTATTTCAGCAGTACACTTAGTAGCTAAGATCTGTTGTTTCCTTGATGTCACTTGCTGAAAACACAAACTCCATTTGAAAGCACCAATAGTTAAAAAAAAAAATGTTGCCTTGATGATTAAAGGCATTATTTGTTAGTGTCATTATTAAGTATTTTCTAGATTAATCAACAAGTTGTTGTGTCAACAAAGATGCCTATTTTGAGTCATGTTTTCAAATTTCCTGTTTTGATCAAAAAATCAATCGTGACGAAGAAAAGCACTAAATTCTTACATTGGAGAAGCTGAAAATATTTCATTCATTTTTCAGTGAATTGACTAATCTATTCATTAATTTATCATTTCAGCTCTACTAAGAACGACTAACTTTTCTGGGATATTGTTCCTGACTTCCTCTCTCATCATACTGTACTCTTATCTCTTAGCATCAAGCCGAAGGAGCACTGGGGACTGCGTGTTCTTGTAACTTAAGTGGGAACTTAAGTGATGAGTAAAGTGCCGCTCTAACCACCATTACTTTGCTCTGCAGTCGACATCAGAAGACTGTGGTCACACTGGGAAGCTCCCAGTGAGGAGGGTGTCTGCCTGAATGAAAATCAAGCAGGATGAAACTGGTAAAAAAAATAATTTAAAAAAAACCCTGCATCCTCCATCAGTTCCCCTTAGATAAATAAAGACGTAGGGGAGGACTCGGTTGCCCCTACGGTGGTTGAAGTAGCAGATTCATTTAAAATCCAACGGGGAACAAAAGGCAGAGTCAAACATTAGCAGGGATCAGTTTAGTTGGACTCTCCCATTCAAGACAGGGGAGCGTGAAGAGAGGCAGCCTGCTAGGCTAGCAAAACGTAATTGGGCTAAAATTGGGCCAGAGCTGATAGAAACTAAAGCTATTACCGAGGCAAATTCAATCAGGAGACGGCCAAAAAAGCTCTGCTGCAGACTGAGAAGCTTCAGACGGCTGCAAAACCACGTGAGCTTCTCCTCCAGGGAAACCTGGTTCTGTCAACACAGCTTTATATTTACAGCTAATCAACCTGATCACACTGAAGCTCTGTGCTACACAGCCGTGTGTACTTCTCTCAACGACTACGTACAAGTGGGTCAGGTTTCAGTAATGTAATAGGGTATCAGCAGAGCTAAATCAAATCAATGTGAGCCGACACATTTACTTTGACAGCAAGAAATTACCAGTAGTTTGTTCAACATGACCTCACATATCTGAGAACAAAAGATGAAGCTCACAAGTCAGATTTGAAATACAGATGACTATCAAAACTGGGTTTTTTAAAAATCTTTTACCACGTTTATATCCACACATTACAAATCACTGAGGGAAATATTTAATATGTATAGTAATTGGGTTACGAGATGCTTGTTTTATGCTCCAGATGGACAGTTGTGGTCACAGTTTTTCCACCACATGGTACCGACTACTGGACTTGACTCGACTTTACTCGCTTTTGGTGCCACGTACTTCGTTTCCACTGCAGATACTACTCCCTAAATGCGTTGTAGTTAATATAACGACGATGGATGAAGCTATCGTTATCTTCAACTCGACACACATATACAGTTAGAGTTAGAGAGTTATTTCTACATCCACGAAAAACAGGAGACATTGTCAACCAGAATGCAGTGTTGCCAAAGGGATTTCAATTAGTGGGAACTTCTCTCTTTCTGCTCTTCATGGCTGGAGGAAGTTTTTTTTTTTTCTTTTACTGTGCTGTTTGCTCCATAAAGAAAATAGGCTAGTAGCAGTGAATTTTAATATTTTATCACAAAACTGAAACAGTGTGAACATCACAGGTGGATCATTTTAAATGAGTCTGAGGTTGTGTGGATACACATTGTGCATTTTAATTTATTTGTATATTTAAACTATAAACCAAGGTCGTTTTTATATTTTTATAGACATAATTTAACATGAGAATTTCAGACCGATGTTGGTTTTAGGTTGCGTGAGTTGGGAAGAACATTAAAAAAGGAAAAGACAAAAAAAGAAAAAATCTTTTCTGTAGTAAAAGCATAAAATAAGTTACTACACATGAAAAAAGACTTGTCATAACTATGAGTTCAAAGGATGCCTGAGGAGAGTAAGGTCTTTGATGTATTCTTGATAACAAAAGAATGGACTTGAGCAGCTCAACTCATGAGAGAAGAAGTACAGCACAGCTTCCTATTTCACTTTTTTTCTTTAGGTGCATTAAAACACTGAGCCTGACAAAGCAGTAACAAGTTGTAGCTTCAAATAGCCCGTCCATTCTCTCTCTCATTATGGCTGCCTGCTCTCAAGCTGCCTCCTCATCATTCTGAATCTTCAGTACAAGCAGGAGTGTTAATATTTCTGTTTTTAGAGGGCAACAGCTGCGCCGCTCCTGTTTTTCCCAAATAAATCCCTGCCGAAATGAATTCAAATGCATTCATTTGCTGCCGTTTAATTGCTTTACCCCACAACGCCCCTCTCTGCCGGCCGAGTGATTATATGCTAATTTTCTTGCGAGGCAAGCTGTGAAAACAAGCAAAGTTATAGCGCTGGCCGGCTGAAGGACACCTAAAACTGTCACAGCCTCTGCCAAAAAAAAAAAAGCCTGATTTAATTGACGCATTGGCAAATATTCAGAGCAGTCAAGGAGAGTAAAGAGGTGACTCCTCAACTTCCGTGGATGTCATGTTATTCATCATCTGACCACCAATGCAAACTATTTAGCAGATGAGGAATCTGCAATGTAAAGCAGGAGGCCGTGCGCTCTGCCATGGGGCTAGCATTGTTATGCTAATAGCTGCGCACATTCATCCGGAGGATAGGCTCAGTTTAAAAGTTGTGCCTTAGCTCATTGATTCAGCTTTCCCACCGTGCCTCCAGTCCAATTAGTGGACCTGCTGGTGAGACATGACAAATGACTGGCTGATCGTTGGCCTCCCAGCGCCCATAAATCCAGCTGTCTACCCCTCGCCCAGCCGTCGCTGCTATCGCTCCTGCAGCCAAGTATCAGCATCGAGCTGGGTAATGGGTTCTGGATCATCAAACAGATGGCCCAAAGAGTCAGGGTCCACCACGGAGAGAGAGATCAGCACTGAAGCCGCACAAGTCATGAAACGGCTGAAGGAAAGCTTGTTTGGTGAGACCAAGCTGCTTCATAAACATGCATATATAATATTTTTTGAACAACTTTATTGGTAACATAACAAAAAACAGGTGCCACATATAGAAATAGGACATAATGCAAAGACATGTAAATGACAACAAGAACAGAAAATTGTTGTGATATACGTGTAAAATAATAGTAGTGATATTATGACAAGATAATATGTATTGTTTACATATATAACATAATAATATTTATAGTATAATAAAGTTATGTAAAATGATGAGTGGCAACAGGGTCTCACCCCCCCAAACAACATGACCATAAATATATTTAAGGAGTGTGCCTGTGATATATTTGAAGAGATGATTCATTCGGCTGCAATTTAGCACAGACACATTTACTTGATAGCAAAGATTTGAGTCTCATCAAACCACTTTTTATACGACGTCGTGCCGTCGAGCCAAACTAAAATAACCTTGAGCCCCGTTCTGCTCAGATTAATCTGGGCGGCAATAACAGCCCCTGACCCATTTAGGCAGGTCAAGAATAGAAATGCACACTCATAGTCTCATCTGTAAAAAAAATTTTTTTTTTTAAACTTTCAAGACAACAAGCAGCAAAAAAAAAAGAAAACATGCAAAGAAGCCATCCACAAAGGGATGTCATGTTACATAAATCATGAGTGAAGTGAGAGAGACGCAGACATAAGAGGGTTTACGACACAGCCAGGTGCGATTTAATGGCAAAGGTGGTTTTTTTTTTTGGGTTCCTGTACGGCGCTGCAATGAAGAGCACACAAACAGAAGCATTTTTTGCTCAATAATTCACCTCCTCTGTCCCAACGCTCATTAGCTCTAATTAAAAATCAATGCCTCGAGTCCGAGCCAAAAGTTTTATCGCCACTCTGACAATTTGTGCTGGTACTTCAGGTTAAGTCTGATTTAGGAATTTCAACAGTGGAAAGATAAGAACGCGAGAAACTATTTTTCTGCAAAGTCTCACGGGGATTTAGTGCGAGGAGCCCAAAAGAACATAGAAGAAAAAATAAAAAATGAGTGAAAGTGACTGAGATGTAGGTGAACATAAAGTACAGAAAGTGGATGACATACTGTATTTCATCTCACAGGCCTGCAGTGATACATAATGCATGCTGCCGGCGTTCAATCTGAGAGACTTGTTTCCTCTCATTGTGCGCCTTTTGGAGGAGCCGACTCATTCATTATCTAGTTTACAGGTTCCTCACTTTTGACAAAGCTCATTTGCATTCATCCACAAAGATTTCGCACCGGGGCCACGTTGCATAATTCAAAATTGGTTTGACAAATCTATGTAATTTGGTCCCATTTCGTCGCTCCCGTCTGCCCACGGCGCTTGGGGCGGCCCTCATATACTTCAGACCCGTCACTGTCCCTCCAGCTCACACATCTCAACCTCCAACGCCAGACGTCTTGGCATGCAACAGTCAGGCAGCTCAGAGAAGAGAACAACAGCTTTTAGGCTAACAAAACAAAAGGTAAATAATTCATATATGTAGATAGCTTTGTGAGGGAAGCCTTTGAAGTCGCTCTCTTATTGTTCTATCCTCTGTATATTCCTGAGCGTGAGGAGGACGATGCACTTACAGGCAGCTCCCACGGCAGGGATTCTCCTGCAGGTCCGCCTCGGCCTTCACATCCATGTGCACATGAGCACGGGTTTTCAATAATCCTCCACTCAGGCGTGGTGAAAGCCATGTTAGGTGATGCAGATAGCAGCCCTCCATCGCCTGGCTGCAGTGCAACCAGGGGATTCGAGGCTGAGCAAGTTTTCTAAATCACTGCCTTCCGCCTCAGAGGAATGTAGAAAATGCAACTTGAGTTAAAAATTAACGCCGAGTGATTTCTGACCCATTTTGACGCCTGTGATTTCTTGCAGGGGAGCTTATGAATCTGTAACCAAATTTTTAATTTGGGGCAGCTGTGAGAAGAGCTGCAACCCCCCCACGCTGCAACACAACTGCAATCCTGCTCGGAGAAATACCAGCTGGATAATGTTTCATGAAACTGCTCCGGTAACTTCAGACCCGTCAGACAGAAGAAAATGGGAAATGCCACAGGATGTCCCGCTGGCAGGATTACACTAGCTGGCACTAAAGCTTACATGCAGCACACTGGCTACTGACCAGTGTCGTGTTGCACATTCCCAGCCAAGGTTTAACTTTAAACACACCGTTAACAGTTAAGCCAGTACTTTGCCCAGTTAGCTGTGTGTGTCATCATCATCATTGTAGTGGAAGAACATCGTGTAACACATAAAAATCCACTGCTCACAGGAGCTGCTTTCAGACATGGAATCTATTACATAGAGAATAATGGTAGAAATAAAGGTATTATAGCTTTTAAACATGGGTCTCTGAATGTCCATGTTAACACTGTTCGAACATAGCACATCTGTTACAAAGCTCTTGTGATGGTTGACAATGCAGGAAGTAAAAGGTCCTATGCTGTATAAAGGTAGATTTCCATTTATCTTTCGATTATAGCTCAGGTCTAGGTTCTATGTTAATGCTGTGAAAGTGTCAAAGCCTCAGTCCACAGAGAAACGCGCGCAGCCTGTATTCAGAAACTGAGACTTAAAACCAGCCGTCAGGAAAACAGATTTCTCTGAGTGTTTCACCTGAAATCTGCCATATTAGCATTTGATCACTGAGAAAAACAGTCAGCCAATCAGAGGAGAGGATCAGAGCCTTCTCTCCTCTGATTGGCTCACCGACCTGTTGTTACTAGAGCTCCAGAGAGAAGCCTGAGAGAGGAGATGTAAAACTACATTGAGATGGTTTTTGGTTCTTAAAACCACAAATATATCGTCTCTTTATGGATATAACTTCGAATAAAACACAGGAAAAGGCACTTCTGCAATCAAGGTGCAGCAAAGTTCATTTCCTAATTCTGGAAAGGATCAAAAATCCCTTAGTTAGAGTTTTACACAAAAAGCGATTAAAAGCTGGATCTGTCATCAAAACAAACGACTGCCTTTGTATCTCTACATTATATTGCGGGTTTCAGTACAGTCAATGTTTTCTCGTACTTCCTCGTTCTTGGTTGGCACTTGCTGTCGCCACACAGAGCTGGACTCCTGTGTGCTGGAGTAGACACCAGTCCTGCTCCTTACACCTCCTGGCGGGTTATAAATGGTAAAAATTTCTTTTCGGGGTGTTAAAGTGCTGCAATCCTTTTAGTGAGTAACGTGTAATAAAAAAAAAATAAAAAAAACTTCCACAGCAGTTACGTACTTCTGCTCTCAGAAATATGATGCAGCGATTTCAAGAAGCAGCAGATGATAAAAATTAAATCTAAAGCTCGTAAAACAAGCGTGGGAGTGGGAAGTTTGCAAATCACTCTTTATGGGGGTAAAAATGACTAGGGAGAGCAGCCACCCATCACACACACACACACACACACACACACGCACACACACACACACACACACACACACCGGAGAGGATGTATGGATTACCAGAGGGGCAACTCTCTGACAGCTTTAGCGGCCAAAGGGAACTTGACACAGGAAACAAGGCGTACTGCTGTCTGAGTGAGAAGAGCAGCAGCTGTGTGTGTGTGTGTGTGTGTGTGTTGTGTTGGTGCCATCATCGAACTGAGCACCGGGCTCTACCCTCTGAGCTGCACAACAAAAATAACATATGCCATTTGGTATGAATATATGAGTGTGTGCAGGGCAGGAGAAGGCAATTAGAGCAGAGTTAAGCTGAGAGTGGCAAACTGCAAACACATGAGCCAGCAGCCACACAATCACACACACACACACACACACACACAACCCGGCAGCCTTGTGCACAGACACACACTCGCCAACACTCCTTATGGGTCAGTGCACTCTCACAGAGATGAAAGTACACTACACTCAAAGACAAAGTACTCTCTCTTCTTCTCTTCCTTTGATTTGTCCCTTTACAGCTGCATCTATTGGCTCATGTGAATAACTATGAATAACTATGGTGTGGTGTATTTTTTCTGAATGCACTGACAAGCCTTTTGGATTATGCAACAACTCTGGTTTACAGCATCACTACAGTACGTACTGCATGTACCAAGAACAGAATAGAAAAGGTATTTCAAAATCTTTAAGAAAAAAAAACACTTCTCAATAAATTTATCTTTGCAAAGCTCATATTAAATATTTTGTTGAGATCTGTAATTTATCTGAAAATTCTAATTCGATATGAACTGATGCTCTGCAGATCGGCGCAAACGACCTTCTGGGTTTTAATCACCTGCTGCAGAGCCTTCCTGTCCTGGGCTGTGCACATCCCAAGCCAGTTTGTGTATGTTTCCAGGCAGGATGCTTTCTACTGCTCCTATTTTCAAGTTAACAAGAACTTAGGTGGAGGATGTGTGATGACCATGACGGGGTCTCTGTAATGGGGATTCCCAGGAGCCTAAAACTACCGCTTCGGTAGTCCAAGTTAGACAAATTGAAGTCGGCATTTTCTACTGTTAATTTGTTTTTAAGTTTAAAATTCACTCTTTTTTACCGATTCAGCTCAACTGCACAAAGAGTCACAAGTTCATGTGTCATTGTTGACTAGAATTGCCACCCAGTTGTCACCCATGTTCGCTTCCTCATTCGGTCTTATCAGTCATGACGTATCCTTCTCTGGATCCTGGGTTTGATGGACAATGCTCCCGGTACTACTATGTTGCCATATTTGCTTTGTGATGACTCCCAATTTATGTTTTCCGCCGCCATGACCACTTCATACTCGTGTTACTTTCAGTAATAGTTCCTACTCTTCAAAGAAAATCTCTTGTCTTAATTTTCATCATTGCTACAACCAAGCATTAAGCCGCAGAGTCAAAAACCTACTTCCTGTTCGCACCAGCTCCAGTGCACGCCCAGTGTACGCGAATGGTCTTGTGATTTGCGTTTTCAGGTGTGTTAGTATGGATGAAGATTATTTATGATAAGGAGCTAAAACCCACGTCTTGATGGAGATAATTTCCATTTCAAAACTGCTTTAAACACGAGTCAGTGTCATTGTACAACTATCTTTTGTGGAGCATCATCATTGAAACATTGCATTTCCTCGCCCCTTACCCTAAAATAAACCTTAATTCTAATTCTAACCCTGCACATGAAGCTGTCGGACCCCGCAACCATAGTTGGCTCCTGAATTTCAGACCCCGTTCCTCTTCTCTGTGTGCTATTAGTGTCTTGATTAGAATAAGTGGAACACGACTACTGTTAAAGGAGCTAAATGAGCCCAAGTGTGCACGTGTTGATGTGTGCGTGTGTGTTGTGCGAGAGTGTGTTTGTGTATAATCCAATCTGCCTTCTCCCTGCTTTATAATTGGGTTTTGTGCTCAGCAGCTCAGACCCAGGCAGGATCTTCCTTTTGGGGAGGTTTTGTCTACTTTTTCTTTTTTCTTTTTCTGACAGTCGGAGCACATTGCAGAATCCTATACACACCCCCTGCCTGCCTCGCTCACAAACCCACACACACACACACATACATACGTATACACACACACACACACACACACACACACACTCCAAACACCCCTTACCACCACTGACAAGATACTTCTGCAGTTTCTACACAGCAAGACATTATGGTACAAGCATCACGCTGTGTACTTGTGTTAACAGGAGTGCTGGCTGACATTATTCTGTGTGTGTGTGTGTGTGTGTGTGTGTGTGTGAGATGCAGCTTTGTCCCCCGGGGGGGACTGATAATCCAAGTAAGTTATCAGCACTGAACATTTCCAGTATTTTGCTGGCAGGGACATCCAGACCCTATTACACACTCACTAGTTTTTGTCCCTTCTGAGGACTTTACATTCACAAACTCTAACCATAACTATAACTAGATGCCTGACCACAACTCTAACCCTGAGTTTACCCTTTAAAACAAGTCCCCAAAATGTGACTGTGCAAACAAATGTGTCCCCACAATGTCATTAAAACAATTTAAGTTTATCAATTGAAAGTGAATAAGAACCACATTTTTATTATCAGTTTATCTATTTGTTTATCAATGAATGAACTGTTCATTTTCTGATATTGAGATAAGAAGAAAACATCAACTGGTTTTAAGGTGAGCTCAACTGCTGACAAAGATTGACTGATATGGTCGATGAGTCGATGAGAAAACAAGTAAGTGGACCTTGAGCTGAGATTGTTTTGTCATCAAATTGATTGTTCAACTAATTGTTTCTGCACTATGCTGAACTAATGAGTCTTTGGGCTCCCAGTATTTTTTATGAAGTTTGAATTGAATGTGACAAAATGGAGTAGAAAATGTTTCCATACCTGTGTCAAATCAAGTCCCAGGAAAACTATTCATTTATTCAGTGTCTGTGGAGCAGCCACAGCATCTGAATAAAAATGAATTTTACTTTAAAGTGGATTTTCTTTTTCACCCCCCCCCCCCCCCCCCCCCAAAAAAAGGGGTGCAACAGGTGAGAGGATTCACCCTCGCTAATTGAAAGCCAGTTGATTTGTCCAATTAAAATTCAGATGTCGACATGGTCACTGGTAGCATTTATTTTTAATTTTAGAGTTTATGTAAAAAAAGTGAAAGAGTCTTTAGAGAATCGAGGGCTGAACCTGTTGAACCTTGTAACTAAGCTGATAAGATCATTAATTTATGGTTTCACTGCAGTATGTTTGCACCAGTTACTGCGTTCACATTCAGTGACTCCATTGGGACTCCGCCTGCTCCTGACTTCACAGTCCAGTTCACCGCAGACAGCAGCAGTCCAACCAAATAATTCAAGAAGACCAAAATCTAGTAAATGGATAAAGATAATGTATTCTCTGTAAATCTAACGGGAAAGTGCAAAGTAATTTTCCAGTTGTGCTCCTGAACCAAACGTAACCACAATGAGTATGAAAATGTCAGAGATGACATCGCATGCATACACGTTTCTAAAATGTCCTAAATGTTGTTGATGATGCAAACAAAAGCTTTATATACTTATAACTTAAATGTTTTCTTATTTCTTGTTTCTGACTTCAAGTACAGCTCTGAGCTTTGTCACATATGACAGAAATACGCTGTGACTGTTTGACGGATTGACTGACAGAGTAACAAATGCTCACCTTTGCACTGATTTATATCGATCCAATGTTCATATGCTTCACGGAGACAGCTCTATTTGTATGCGCATTACATTTACATTGACATTTTGCACTACCTCTATGACTGGTTACACTTACTGCTGTGCAGAAGATTCTGCCTATTCAATTATTTATGCCTCTTGTTTTTCCTTACATCCTTCTGTTGTGTTTTATATGTGGTTCTTACGCTACTCTATCTATCTATCTATCTATCTATCCATCCATTCTTTCTGTACACCAGAATTCACACAGTACAATAACAACCCATTCATTTAAGCTGCTCCTTCTAATAACTATCAACTTTTTCCTTGGATTTAATGTACATTAACACTTCTGCAACACCCTCCATTAATAGAAATGTTTCACCAGTAAAAGCAGTCTCTTGACCACAGCTGTTAAATGACACCTCACACTCGAACAGTCACCCAAGAAGAGTCTTTTTCTACACGTCCTGGAGACAGATACCATCATCTGTAAAGTAATGTTGTAATGTAATGATCATTTCCGTCCTTTTTTTTTTTCCCCCTTTATTGATTATGCTGTCCAAGCTACACCTCTGGATAATGACTCATTTTCCCCTCAGGGATCAATAAAGTTCATCTTATCTGATATCATCATATCATCTCCTCACTCGTCTCCTCTCGTCTTATCTCATCTTATCTGATTTCATCTACAGAAGAAGAGCGAACGGTAAAGAGTGGTCTGAAAAAAAAAAAAAACATTCCTCTGGTTTGAAGTAAGAAACCATCTAATGTAAGATGTTTTACATGCACAGTAAGGAGGACACCCTGGAAACCCAGACGCTTCTCTTAAGATTGTTTTCTTTTTATATCTTGCACTTAAAAAAATGCTACTTAAAATACACTTTCCCCACCTTGAATGAATCATATCACAAATTCTCTTTAAAGCCACAACAAAAGTGAAGTCCCAAAAGATGCACCTCCTCATCCTTCTCTTTTCCACTCACGCTCACAGCTTTTCCAAACTTATTTCTTTCTTTTTATTTTCATTTCAGTCTTTGTGAATCTTATTATTCACGTTGAGTCTGGATGTGAATTCATTTCTCGGCAAAACTCTCCTTTCCTTTTTATTTTTCTTATTTTCTTTTGGATGGATTGCTTCTTCGTTTGGGACAGGGTTTTTTTTTTCCCCCATAAGACCTCTGTGGTTTCTCTGAATCAGCAGAACAAGCAATTTTCTTTTCTCAGTTGGCCTCATTTGCATGTGTAAATAAGCTAAACCTAACGCCTAAACCCATAGATCTTACACCCTCTTATTAAGTGTGATAAGTTTTATGAGTGAGACGGAAACTCTTTCTCTTCTTTTGATTCAGTGTTTCTAAATCCAAACCCTTGTTCTTGCAGTTAATTTAACACACTGCCATATGCATTGATATGTAACTGTCAGAGTAAAGATATGGCAGATTTATTAGGATGTGATGATATAAAAGTCAGGGAATGCTTGCTTTATTCACCCCGCAGGCTAAGAAAAGGTGCAGCTGTAACTCTGTGAGCACAAAGCAGGATTTCTGCAGACCCAAAAATCGCAGTCGGCCGCCGCGCTGCCAACCTTTTAAGTCACAAGGCCTTGCTCCAAAAGTTTTCACGGAGGGAAGCCAGCCAACAAACAGCACTGTGTTGAATGACTTAGCTGAAAAACAAGAGCCAAGAAGTAGTCTGCCGTGTTCTTTCTATCCCCCAAGTGAGCACAGCACCGGGGTAATTATTTGGCAGAAGACATTGTGAAACAGATCAGACAGCTGCAATTAAGATGAGGACGAGGCATGACTGCCGTGTCGGCCCCATAATTTCTGTGCTGTTACGGGCCGCTGTGCCACTACGGATTTGGGTGGAGAGGGAAGGAAGGTTAAGTTTGAGTCCAATCAATTATCTGATCTCTGATCCCGAAGGAAGTGATGGAGCTCAGTTTAAGTGTGAACTCTGAAATGAAATATTTGAAGAAAGAGTGGACTGCATTTGCATGTGTCAGCGCATTTATTAATCTTGCTCTTGACCAAACATTTGGACGAACCAACCAACCAACCAACCAACCAACCGACCAACTGACCAACCATCCAATGAACCAACAAACCAAAGAGCCAACTGACCAACCGACCAACCGACCAACCGACCAACCAACCAACATCAAAAAATCTTTATCAATTTGTGGGAAAACGTCTGTGGAGACTACGATCATAACGGCATTTTCTGGGATTACAACTTTGTTTTACCCTTGCCTCTGAGACAGTAGGTACCAATGTTTGTTAGCAAGCTGAACTAGCTATGCTAGCATAAGCTGACACTATTACTATCAAAATAACCACACTTGAACCACAACATGAGACTTTTTCAGCAATTAACAATCCCCTTCATTGTGCAGGACAAGTATTTACTAGAGTTTACAGCTTGAAATAATTGGTGGCAATGGCTGAGTAATCAACAAGCAATAGTTAATTTTTGATCAATTCTGAAACCACAAACAGCTAATGAGATATCGGAAGAACAATAAATTGGAACAGACTGATGGTCCAACAGTCAACAAGTCCAATAATGTTTAACAAAGCAAACAGTATAATAATCCCACACTGAAAACCATCACTCTGAGTGAACGGAAGAGTGAGAAAGTGTGACCACATATTGCCATTCCTCGAGTCAAGCTGTTAGCATGGCTAATAACACTTGAAATAGGAAAAGTTTAATCATTTAAACAGCCTCTACTGCAGAAAATGTTCCATCTTTGACCTGCAGATGACCTGAGCACACCTCTGTGTTTACCTGTGGGAGTCTCAGCAGAGTTAGAAATGACTGACATGTGGATATGCTGTGTACCAGCCCCTGAAAAAGCTTGTAGAGGAAATCGAGTGTCTGCATCAGTCCAATCACCTTTACCTCTAAAGGTCATCGCCTCCAATCAATACCCCTCAGAGAGCAATTTGCAGTCATCACCTGTCAAGTGAACACAGCATCTGGACCAGAGGGCAAATCAACCGGCGAGGATGACATGACATTACTTTAAGATACTTGTTAAGAAAGTACAAGAGCTTTGAAGAATCTTTAGGGCTTCTTCAGGCTTCAGACCCCAAGAGGGGCAGCAGGATGGATGGAGGGAGTCCCACAAATCTATTTTCATTTTTCCTCAATAATTTCCTAAATCTGAAAAAAAAAAAAGTCATTGTAGTTTTTAACAAATGTCACTCAATCAGGAGTAAATACCGTATTGTTGAGGGACTATTTTCAGCAGCAGATTAATCCACATTTGGTGCTCTAGTGAGTATTTGGGGCAGTAGGACGGTGTGTGTGGGATTAAGTCAAAATAAACTAGAGTGTGTGTTCATGGTGATGAAGGAACACGTCACCCATTACAACAGTGTGAGCTCCATGACAGAGAGGAGCTATGGATAAACAGTAAGTAGAGTCAACTAAATGTTGGTTTTCGTCTTTTCAGAGGATTTACGGACAAATAAAGACTTATCCCATTAATATAGACTTATACACAGTGCAACTGTTTCTCTCTATTTTAGTAAAATCATTGAGTTTATGAATACAATGTTGCCATAAATACTTCATCACAAGCAGACAACCATCCCATTAAAACTTCAAAAATGCCTTCGTCGTTGAATTATTTATACACACAATACGAACTGACACTTTCGTTGTGTCTCAAATCAGATACTTCAGCCAGCACACTCACATGTAGTACACTGTGTACACAGTATACTCACTGGCGCAGTGTGTGAATTTCAACAGGGTAGTGTTTGTCCCAAATGAAACACTGCCATTGTGCGCTCATTGGAAATGATGATCACGACTTGCGACTACGATTTTCGCCCACCTGCCTGCAGCTTTACTCACTTGACTTGAAAAATGAATGAAATTTTACTTTCCTGTGTGTGCCCCCCTGTGTTATTGGACATGGAAATTTGGCTGCCATCAATGCCGACAACGTGTCGGTTTCAAATTTTTGGATTAGCTGTGAGTTAGGTGGAATTAGGTACTGCCAGGATGGCAACAGTGGAGCAGCTCACTCTGAGCTTCAAAACCGCTCTTCAGAAACCTATGGGTGATGTCACAGAGGCTACGTCCCTCTTTATTAAAGTCTATGATTAATATGAATGCACTTATGCACTATAAATAGAAAGTGTGAGTATTGAAATACCTGTATTGAGACATAACATGTAACTCAGGCTCTCTTAACTGTTCAAAGTCAATGCCTCAAGTTTCCCTTCATCTGAAAGATTAGTGGAGAGGCTGCTTGAGAAATCCTCAATGATGTTCTTATGAATTAATGTAAGAGCAGAGGAACAAAACAACTTTAAGGTCTTTGGAATTTGAAGAATCTAATTTAGTTCTTTTATCCCTTTAACACCTTCATTTCAATATAAAGGCTTTTTCAGGTACAAACTAAAGAGAATTTGTTCTTGTGAGTATAAAAAAAACATATCAGACTTTGTTAAAATGCTTTACTTTGACCTGATTAACTACATTTTCAACTTCCTGCAGTGTATTTCACAATTGAAAATATTACCAAGAGTGCTGTGGAAAACTAATGGCCTTTGTCAGTGGCACTGCTCAGTGGGAATCCCTGTTCTTTCAACTTCAGTCAGGTGGAACAGAAAGTCGACGCAATACCTCCTCAGCACATTCGGCCTAAACATGCAATTCCTGAGCAATAGAGAGAATCCTAAATCAGAGAACAACAGCCAGTACACGAGCCAGTCTTTCCATCAATCTTTAACTCCACCTGTAAATGTCAGTGAATTCTGTATATTTTTCGCACCAGTGCCGTTTCATTCCCTACATAGACAAGACACAGAATTGACCATTGGGGGAGAAAAGCTTGTATTAACAATTCAACATCATGCTGTGCATCGTCCTTTTCATTCCATACTGAGATTTTCAAGGCTCTGCCGCGTCTTGAATTTCAAATAATGCTGTACAAATCCACACAAAAGTGCTTACAGTGCTCTAAAAGAAGCTACACCTACTGGCTGGCAAACCTTCAACCACACAAGCATCCAGTTTTCCAGCTTTTGAGGTGATTGACTGGAAGATGCCTCCGCTTCACCAATGTAATTTGTCTGGTTCTGACATGTGTCGCCTCTGTTTTTCTCCGATTGCAGGAGCAGAGACAAAATGAATATAGACCTGAAATATTTTCAACCAACTTCCCACTTTAGATACAGCTTCAGTGGAACTGATATAACATTTCTGTTTGACTGCTATCTTGCAGAGCTACAAGTAGGTCCATCCAACAAAAAGCTAACCTTTTTTCAGTCCCTGACAGCTTTATTGAAAATGCTTGTATAGACACAAAACACAAAATGTCAGGCTGAATTAAGTGTACATACAAGACATCTATAAACCAACATTTCCATCCCATGTAATGGCACAGCAACATAAAAACTTACATCCTGGGTTCAACAATATTCCCTTTAGATTTCCCCCTATAACTGTATGGCATCACATACGCCACATGCTTCACATCATACACTCAACAAAATCAAAGAGACAAAACTCGATGTCATGTGCATCAATTTACTTTAACTGCACTTGAGCAGAGCACAACTTTAAGATGCTTACTTGAAAAAAAAAACAAGAAACAAGACAAAGCTTGTCTGAGAGAGTAACTGATCCTGTCGTGGTTATAACCCAGATGTGATGAGCAGCTAGCACAGGTTCTAAGATCTCCTTTAAACCAAAGACAAACCGTTTGACTGTCAAGCTCCACTTGGAGATAATATTTATATAACGATGGAACAAATGACTATGTGTAAAGTGAAAAGTCCCTCGTACTGACAAGACCACAGAGAATGATCACCAGTTCTGCAGCTCTATAGGGCTCTATTTTTTATTTTTATAGCACTACTGTATAGTTCAGTCTCGGCGCTCACATAAACCTTGACTCCAGCAGCTGTACACCCACTGTACACTAACCTGCCCAGCACCAGACAGACACAGTCAGAGACAGGCGACACATCTCGCAGCTAGAGAGCCAGAGGCAGTGAATATTGGATTTACAATTATCAGGTGGACACGAACACGAATCCAAATCAATGATTATGTTCATCTCTGTCTTCTGGATGTGTAAATAGGCAACTGTTTTCTGACATATTAGCCTTAACAACTTTAAAAGGCAATAATATGTCAGATTAGTGTGTTTTTCAGCTTGTTGTGACGCTCCTCTGCTCCCTAGTGGCCATGAAAAGTCACTTAATGCCGTTTTGAGCAACCAAAATTACCCAGCAGAAACTGAAGCTTAATTTCTAATGAATATACATTTGAATGCGCCCCAGTGGCTCACCTGGTACAGCGCATAACAAAAAAGGCTCAGACCTAACAGCAGCAGCCCGGGTTTGAGTCCGACCCGTGGCATTTTCCTGCAAATCATCATCCTCTCTCTCTCTCTCTCTCTCTCTCTCTCTCTCTCTCTCACTGTGGCTATCGGAATAAAGGCGAAAACATGCCGGAAAGTTACTTTAAAAAAAGACCATAAAGTTGAAAGAGAAAAAAAAAAAAAGTGTAATGGTACCCGACAAATATCTGCACCTACTTTAAAATCAATCAATAGTAAGGAGGGTGTGTGTCAGAGTCACCAGCATTGTGTCCTGACAATAGGTGAAACAGAATACTCCTGTGACCCTGCAGAAAACTATGTATGGAATTAGAAAAGGTAGAAGGGGTATTTTTACTTTTCCCCCAGACAGGAACAAATTAGATCATATCATAGAGCCGGCACAGGAGGAAGAAATGGGAGAAGAGGTGTGCGACTTAGGTGGGATTGAGCGACATGAGGTAATTCTTCCAGAAATGAGATTTTGGGTTACAGGCAGATACAAGAAGTTGCTCTGCTGTACTGAAATGGCTCTGCTGCTGCTGCTGCTGCTCTTTCTTTCATGAAGTTTTCTCATTTCATTCTGCACTTTTCTCTGTCTCGGTCTGACCTATACACTCACTCTTCAACCTGAAAACTTCAAAACAGTAGATTGGTTTTGTTTTTAGAAAAATGTTTTATTTTATCTCCTGTGCATCTCTTCTGTCTTGTCATCATACTGTACTTTGCATTCGTGCTAATGCAGCTAGCTGAACTCATCCCACCGCGGTGGCCTGAGCAGGTGCTCGTGTGAATCTATGACAGCCCCGTCCATATTTAGTAAAGCTCTGTGATGACTCCACATACTGTCCCCTCTGCCTCAACCCAGATTATTTTGGTGGCAAAGACTTTCCAAGCACTGGTGAAAAAAAAAACAGCTGCAGCCGGGCGCCACAAGGAAAACGCGGCAGCTATTTTAGCTGTCGCTTTGAAACTGAATATCAGGGTGAAATAAAGTCAACTGGCTTTGAGTTATTTGGGCAGATAGATGAAAATTTAGATGCAAATATGTCTTGCAAGCGTTGAAATCCGCATGCTCACACAAAAGCTGGTTGAATATCAGTCATCAGTGTTGTGAAACATTCCTGATGCCGATTAGAAAGACGATGGCGGCAGGCAGGCAGCCATTATGAATCAGATGATAGCTGCTTGTGGCGTGGCCTACATCGCAGCAGCAAACATGATACTGCAAGCCAACTATTTGTGGCCTCATAAAGGAAACTGCCAATGTGCCCTACTGTATTTATCCGTCTTGGCTCAAATGTTTTTCCGCCACGGGGAAAGAAGCCATGAAAAGGAGGAGGGAGGAAGACGGTTTAAAATCCTTTCTCAGTCAAAACTGAATATTTGGCACGTGAAGCACTGCAGAATAGAGGCGGGAAGTAGAGTACATTTAATCAAGTACTTGTACTTTTTGAGTATTTTGTTTTTTATATGCATTACATATGCATATACATATGTGAAATAAATTGGCCAGACTTTGCCAGTAGCATCCATTTTCCCCTGTAGCCCCTGGGCAGGTTGGTTGGTTAGTTAAAAGATAGGATCACGAGGAAAAGCAGACACAACAACATCAGTGGACACAGGTATACAACAGGATGCGACAAGAAACCTAATGGATTAAGCATATGAATCATTACTTGAATAAAACACTTGTACTTCTTCCACCACTGCTGTAGAGTTTGTTTCCAAGATATCATCCAAAGTCCGACTCAGCCGAGAATTTCTAGCATGTGCAGAAGTCAGTCCATTCTGTTCCTATGAACTCTAGATGATAGTTCACACCAATCCGTCGTCACATTGGGTGAATTCATCACATGACACATTGTCAGCTCAGCATTTTCTCTTTGCATCCAAGGATTTCTAGCTTGTTTACAATCCGGAGTCAAAGCCGCCGTGCCTGTGTCCAGTTTATATTAACTCAGGATGGTGTTACATCCTCACGTCAGCCAGATGTCATATAGAGTAGACACTGCAGCTATGATGGCGTTAACTGAAGTACAGCTTTAAGCATTTGATGAGTAAACGTCCACACAGTTGATGGAGCAGTTTGAGGTAAATGTAAGAATATTAAAGATCATATTAAAGCACTTTGAGTGTCATTTCTGTTCTTGGGTTTGGATACACTATGCTTCTTTTTATCTCCAGCTTTTATTGAGCTCAAGGGAATTTAAAACCACTGTTCGTATCCATCCAATCTCTCACCTCTCAGCATAAGTACTGCTAGTGAATTCCTGTATTGTCATGTTGCGCAAAAAAACTCCAGTGTCTTTCAGCTGTCTCATTAGTAGAGCACTCGCTGCCGCCTTTTGACAGATGAAAAGAAAGCACAGCGTGATTCGTCTTTGCTGCTTCTTCTGGAGATGAGGCAGCATGGATTTAGAAAGCGTGAAATAAAAAGTGGCAATATCATAAAACATGTAAAATGCAAAGGCCACATCTGTAAAGCATAAAACCAAATGTGGCCCACAAGGAGTCCTGAGGCACTCAAGTGAGAGAAAACATGAGGACAAGATGAAAGCAAAGGTAAATTTTTCACCTTGTCGACTAATTTTACATCAGTGCAGCGACAAAAAAGAGCATATACAAACATTTTAAGCTCTTGCGTTTAACATTAATCTCTGTCCTTCCAAGAAAACATTTCTGGATGGACATGTTCACAAAACACAAGGCTTTGACAGGGGAGGCTACTGTTCCTTTCCCTTTTGAAACCAGTAGTTGCTGTTGTTTCCTTTAAAGGAGCTATATTCAAGTTTTGCTATTGCTACATAGCCAACGTTAGCATTAACAGCTGTTTACCTACCAGTCGTGCCATGAACTTCAGACATTGTTGCATTTACAAGACAAGAAATTATAATTTTGTCCTCTGAGCAACGCTACATCTTCAGGGCAGATTGAACACTACAGTGACTCGGTATCGGAAAGTGTCAAGACAGGCTAACCGGGCTAGAGCTAGCTGGTTGGCATGCTAACTTTAGTAGAAGAAAAGAAATGATAGAAATAGAAGCAAGATAGGAGGGTTGCTCTCCATCACTGGACACAGCTCTTGGTGAAGAATGAAATTTAAGGCTGAATGTTTCTTCAAGACTGGTGAGTAATGAGCTGTTAATGCTAACGTAAGCTATGGAGCAATAGCCAAACAGCTCCTTTAACCGTGACCACAACCATTATTATTGTAACCATGATGACAAAGGCTGAAAGGACAACATCTGCAAGCCAGCACATCCCTGTCATCTTCCTTGAAAGGTTAAAACAATTACACAATTGATAATCAACAGAAAGCAATCTTGACACCTAATTAATTATTTGATGTTTTCATTTCTCTGTTTTTGAGATTGTTTAGCTTTTCTCAGTTTGATATCATTATAAATGGAGCATCTTGGACTTTTCTTAGAATTAGTTGAAGCCCTACATCCTCAGCTGTAACATGTAAATGTATCTTCTGTGTTTCTAAAATGATGATACTGAGAGTTTTACATTTCATCTTTCCAGAGAGCAGTCACCACATACAAACTCTGCACCAGACAGCTGATGAGACCAGAATCAAATCTGGTTGGTGGAGCTCACTGCACAATCATGTAACACACATTCCCCAAATACCACGAGAGGGGAGAGAGCTGACATTTGTCTGCACTTCAGGGACTAACAACAAGGGACATGTCCATCAGCGAGGGATCACAACAAACATGGAGCATTAGATACATCTCATACAGGCTGTATGTTTCATGGCTGTGTGACAGCGACATCTGCAAGGATCACACCAGTGTTTTTTTTCTTTGTCATGTTTTAACTATGAAGTGCATGCAGGCTATTTGCATCTGTCTTCTTGCATGCTATCACAGTGTTATTAGTCATACATTTACAAATAGAAACCATTTTGGACACTCATGCATGGGGGAAAAATAGTTTGTTTTAAGACTTTGTTGCCAGCAAACATATTGGAATTTGGACATGTGCTGCAGGAAAATAAGTTGCCATTTTTGCACCTCAAGTCAATGGGTTTTTTGAATGAGGTTTTGGTTGGATGTCTGAATGAGGTCTGAGGTTAAAATATGGTCAAGACATTTTCATGTTTTAAATAAGTACCCCACTCGTGTTTTTTTTAAGCTTTTACTAGTCTTAAAAAATGCTAACAAGTGGCTACATGACACCCCAGAGGTTTTCAGGGATGTTAAACGTTGTATTTGGCCTTCAAAATCACAAATCACGTTTGTCACAGATTATTTTCTGCAATCATCCAAAAGCCAATGGAAAATTTGTATTTGCTTATTGTCGAGGGAACCCAGGTGATGCTGACGTCTGGGTTAACTTACAAAAATATGTCATCCCTGCAGCAGTCATCAAACTCAGAAGAAAAAGACTAAGAAACTGTATTGCAAAACGTGCTCTTAGGCGGAGTCCTTGAAAGCACCAACAGTGAGAGTTTTTAAGACTCACGACATGCAGCTGAGTTACAACACAGAAATAACCTTGAAAAACTGTAAAGGCAAGAAAAGATTCACCGAGCTGATGTTTCAGGTCCCTGAGTTTACTGAAGTTAACTGACACCAGTGGCTGCCTGCAGAGAAGAAAATTAATCTAAACCCACTGTAAAATGGTCCGCTGTGATGTGAAGTATACGGTACACGATGGTTTGATTGAAATTTGTTTGTTCAGTTGTTTAGAGAAAAATGCTCCAATGGGATTTGGAAGAAGCCAAAACTCAAGAGCATACGTTTTAATGCTGAAAGTTATGTAGACTCTTGTTTCCTCACGCAGCCAAGCACTTTATGTTTTCCTTATTTCTGTTACAGTATTTTATGTAACTTATTATGTTTTATCTTCTACAGTTATATTGTGCTTTTATTCAGCCTTGCTGCAACAAAGTCTTTCGAGCTCAACATTTGGACAACTGCACATTCTGTTGGTTTTGATGAATAAGAAAAGATGATGATTTTAGGGTATCCTCAAACTCTCATAACTTTATTCCCTTAAAATTATTACATTATTCTCAAAATATCACAGTTAATTCTCATATAAAATGTTTTCTCATTTATTTATTTTTTCTAGCATTACAACTTTAACCTTGTAAAAATATGATATGTAAAAAAAAAAAAAAAGTTATACATTTGTTTTCGAAATTTTTACTTTTTATTACAAATTTGCATTTTGTTTTTACAGATTTGAATTTTTTACATTTCTTTTTCTTTTTTTTTTTTTTTACATTTCTGGAGTTTTTTCAAATGTTTTTATAAATTTGTGATTTTTACAAATTACAAAAATGTGTAATTTGAAATCAGATTTTATTCTTATAAGATACTATTACAACTGCTTTCTGAAAATATTTCAACATTAGAACTTACTACTACTCTGTCGTATAGGCTAATGTAGCATCAGACTTTGTCATTTATTCATGCGTTATATAATTGTGTCACATTGCAGTGGTGTGACAAAAATTGCTCACTCATTCACTGTTAAACCATGCAAAATCACTGATATATGGTCCTTTCAAAGTGCTAAATGTCAACAGCACATTTGTCATCAAACTGATGAAGGTTCAAAAGTGGAGGTTGAGAACAAGGTGAGACAAGCCCCCTCCTGTCACACAAACACAGTAACCACAGAGCAGCAACACAGCTCTGTCCACAGCTTGTCAACAAAGAGAAATCTCACTCAGGGACGCAGACAGGCAGGAAGCTGTAATTCTGTTGTGTTATCAAGCAAACGCAGACTGACAGAGCCGCTATTGGATATTTCACCCCCGGTGAGGTATTTTGAGGGGTGCAGCAGGTGCCCCGGACGCACAACAGCACAAGTTATGTGAAATATGTAAACAATTGGCAGGCAGAGTTAGCAGAGTCATGTTGGGCTTTGCTCCTGCAGCCTACAACCGAGGCCAAAAAACTCTCCTTAAGACGCACACAGAGAAAATCGATATGAGATCGTCATCTCCACCGCAAAGACAACATAAATATCCTGAACTCATTTCTAACAGTTTTGCATTCAGGAAGCGTGTTTGCTTTTGCAAAATATTGAAAAACTCCCACGGAGATCAATAAATTAAATGAAATAAAAACCTACATACTAAAATCAATGACTAATAGGGGAGAGAGAAAAGAGATAAGCAGTGAGGAGGTCGAAAGTTCAGTGCTGTTACCAGAGATCAAAACTTTATACGCAGCTGACTGAATACATATATACATATATATATATATATATCTTCTTTCAACACGAGACTCATTATTTTCAAGTGAACAGCAGCTTATCTTAATTTATTTCTAACATCTGACTCAGACCAGCTTCTGCTGCAGCTGTCTAAAGTTTCTGAGGATTTCAGACTGTGAAGAAACTCAGGATTAATCAGGAAATGCTGATGTGTGATACTCAGAAGAACCATTTATCTCCTGAATAGTTGAAAAGAGTTTTTAGTGCATGGTCACATTTTTTAATACCTGACTCTAATCTCTGGTTGTACAGTATTTGGTTATAGGATCCATTGCTCAGTGTTATACTGTTGCTGTTATTTTTGATGCACTGTATCTTTCCCTTTATTACTTTAAAGCAGGATTATGCAACTTTTGGTCAAACAGCGTAACTATTTTTTGGCTGGATATTAAACTAGTCGAGTATAGCCAGACCTTTCTCCACAGTGCTGTGCCAGAGCTGGAGAAAGGTCTGGCTAACACTGTTATCATTCTGCTATACAGGAAACCGCTCTGGCTTATTTGCAGCACTGACATGAAAACACCTCCCAAGACGTACTCCTGTGACTGTGTGATTGCATAATCAAAATTTCATCAGAACTTGCCATTTTCAGCATGATGGCTGCTAGCTTAAAAGTTGTTGTTTCCCATAGCGAAGATGATTTTGAAAACGGTAACAAGCAGGGGGAAGTGGAAAGGAGGGAGAATGCTGCCTGGAATAGGCACCCAATAAGCTTATACCTACAACCTCCATCTGGTGAGTCAGACTAAATCAAACAAACAAGATCTAACATGATAATTAGTGAGGTTTAGAGGTGCTGCTGGGCATGTTTAGTGGTTACCTCGAACCACAGACTGGACTGTGGATGCAAACCCCCGGTCTCTGGGGTGGCCGTTTTGTGCTGTATCCGCCCACCGTCCACCCATAAATGTAGCACTCACGTCCGGCTGGATTATGTTCATTCAAACTGAACATGATTACGTCGCCACCACAGCAGTTTAATATTGTATGAATGTAAACAGTCCAGTCACAAAGGAGCTGCAGTGGTCGGGTCAAACTGCACCGTCAGAGATAAGCAAGAACGCAGTCTTTTTTTCATGCATGAAAGCTGATGCAAAATCTGCACTCAAAGCAAAAAAATATTTCACACACTGCTGATCTCAGATCTGAGCAGATTCCAGTCATGACTGGGTTTTTCTGTCCCTGCCCGGCCTGTTGGCTCAGAGGGATATTGATCTTTAAATTCCAGCTCCTGAGTTTTGGAAAAAACATCATTCAGCATGTGACACATGCAAGCAGCTTCTGATCACCACTCATTTCTCTTGAGACCTGGAGGTACATGACAATTTGCTTTGCGCCTTCTTGTGAGGGAAAAGCACCTGTCCGACCCAGCGTGCACATTTATTCCACAGCAGATTTCTTAAGCATCTCAGACAAAGCCGGCTTCATCATTTTAACCCTCTGCTAAACCACTTTCTCCACATCATTTCTTATAACCTCGCAGCTCTGCATGCGTAGGTGAATGAGATCCAGCTCTTGGAGAAATCCCAGTTCCCGACCCCCAGGCGGGTGTCGCTATAATCAAGCTGACGAGATGAGATTTGTCTTTCTTTCATGAAAACCTCCCCCTCAAAAAAAAAAAGAAAAAAAAAAAAAAAACATACTCCAACATTGGCAAAAAGAGCTCTGAGGGGGGAAAGTCTCTTTCAACTTCTGCTGAGGAATAAATTGGGCCTTTAGATGAGCAGAACAGTCTTGGATTTGAGAAGATGAAGAAAAAAAAAAATCAAAGAGCCGAGTGGAAATGTTCTCCTATGCCAGGATGTATCTATATAACATTTTCTCTGTGCCTCTCTCATTTTCTTTAGTAGAAACGTGTCTCTCCAAATAGTAGCTGACTCGCTCTGATGCAGTTAAAGGTACATGGAGCATCTTTAAACTTCACTAAAGATTAGAACATTGAAGGTTTCGATTGAAGTCACATATTTTCCCTGTGTTTTATTTTGAAGTGTTGATCCATAAGAAGATATATTTGTGGTTTTAAGAACCAAAAACCATCTCAATGTAGTTTTACATCTCCTCTCTCAGGCTTCTCTCTGGAGCTCTAGTAACAACAGGTCGGTGAGCCAATCAGAAGAGAGGTGACTGTGGTCCAAGTGATCGAATAAAAATGTAGCAGATTTCAGGAAAAACACTCAGAGAAACCAAATCCTGCAAGGTTGGATGGTGGGTCAAGGTGGGTTGTGACATCAAAAAGTTACAGGAAGTCCTGACGGCTGGTTTTAAGGCTCAGTTTCTGAATACAGACTGTGTGCATTTCTCTGTGGACTGAGGCTTTGATACTTTCCCAGTATTAATATAGAAGCTAGACCTGATCTATAATCAAACAACACACGGACATCTACCTGTATACAGTATGGGACCTTTAACTACGATTAGGTTGCTAGCATTTCCCAAAATGAATGTGGCAAACAGTTTCTGAAGCAGCCCTCTTCAAAGTTGAATGACGATGAAGGTCGAAGACAAAGTTTGGTTTCGCAGTCCAGAGGTTTACAGACTGATAACAGCTGTGTGTGACAGCTTAGACAGGCCGTTTCAAAATTATCAAGAAGTCTTTTCATCTTCCCCGCCGACCTGCTCGCAGGACTAGTGTCTCTGTACTGACTTTAGGATGGATCTCAATGATGAGTAATTGCAGTCAATGAATAAATTGCAAATTAAAACCATTTGATACTGTAAAATACAATTCAGTGGCAGAATATATCATTTTTTATCTTTTATTTCTGAATTTTTTGTGTATTTGTCTGACAATATTCAGACATTTGATCTTTATCCTCATTAAATGACCCTGATCTAGACATGAAAAATAACTAACTACCACTGATTCACTGAGAGTGTGAATTCTTAAAGCCTGAATTTGATCATTTCTGTCTTTGTGGCATCATTTGGGAGAAAATTAAGATGACAGTCTGCTCAGTTATGTCTCATCTGTTTACTGTAATAACATTAATATCCCAAATGCAATGATTTATCGATGTCAACTCCTGACCCCAGCGTTCCTCCTTCTCGACCTTGCCCTCAGGTTTATCTGAGTAGAGGGACGAGGAGTGAGGGAGAGGAGGAGGACGAGGAGGAGGAGAAGGAGGGTGAGAGGGCTTGAGGGAAGGACGATGATCATCCAGCGCTGATTAAAGTCCGCACGCACGCACGCACGCACACACACACACACACTTCAAACTAATCCTTCACAGAGAAGTGTGTGTGTCGAGAAAGACGAAGGGGGTGTGACACTCACACACTGAGACTGAGTAATCAGGTCTATCACACCTGTGGTTACAGATATATATATACAGAGATACACAGCAGCAGAAGTATTTATCTATGACCACAGCTGGAAAGTAAAGCTACTTCACTGAGTTAATGCAGGGTCTCTGCAGGGGTCAACAACTTCAATTTAAGGCTTTTTTTAGACCTTTTCAATGTTGTAGGAACACCTGTTCACCATCACAACACCCTATGTATGAAAGGCATCAATAAAAACCAGTAGGGGTGATAAGGCCTTAAATTATTTACCAAGTGAATGAAGTTATTGACTATCCCTATCACGCTTTATTGGGTCCTAATTCATAATAATATCTTTAAACTTAATTTGACCAAGCAGCAGAAACGGATAGATTAATTAATATTTCAAAACACGACTTTGAATATTTTACATAAGGGTCAGAGGTCTGGGGCAATAGATTTTCAGAACATTTGTGCTAAAACCACATACAAAAACATTTTATAATTAATGTTAATACTGCCTGCGGCCAGCAAGAAAAATTCTTATTTATAATAATATTAATCACCATTTTATGACTTTTTAACACCTTTGAGGAAACTTAAGTTAATGTTTTTTTTAAGGCTTCGAGACTTACAGATATCGTTCTTGAATATTTTAGTTTTGAGAGAAATTTCAACTTTTTACTGCACAACATTTACCTGCCTGTTGAAGACGCAGGTTTTAGAGAAAGGTCAGCCAACTCACACGAAATGAATGATGTGTGAAGCATTAAGCACAGCAGGGAGTAGGGAGTGACCAAAATAAATTCTTCCTTGAGGGAGAAGTAGACTCAGAGCCTACAGGTGGAGGCGGAGCTTTTTAAATATTGTATGAACAGCAGCAACATACAGCAACAGCAGATATGCAGCAAGAGAATAAGCAGTCAAAAATGGCTTAAATTCACCACCATGATTAAAAGGCTCCTTCATTGTTTCAGTCCCCGGTTTGTACTTTGGAACAACGTCACCGTGTCTCAGAGAAACCCAATCAAAGAATCTTTACTTCACTGTCAGTCCTTTTGATACTCAAGTCGGCTACGTTTCCTGCTAATAACTTTATACTTTTATTTTGAATTTTTAATGCAGTATTTCCCCTCATTTCTACTTTGAATCCAGTCAAATATTTCATCTGTTCTTCCACCACTGCTATACTTTACTACCTGATGCAAGTCACAGCGGTTCAAAATCCAGTATAAGGATGACACATGGAGATTGAAAATCATCCCAGAGGCAGACAGGAACATGAAAGTCAACAACACGCACCATTTCCTGCTGTCGGACAGCGAGGCAGATGTGGCGGATATACACCTGTTGTTCCTCACAGCGGCTTACATTTTCTGTGGCGACAGGAGAGGTGGCTGAAATAGCAGCAGCAGTGACCTCTCTGTGGGAGGAAGGAGCGGCACAGATGGAGAGAAGGAGTGGGAGGAAGCAGCCAAGCGCGGCGGCACAAATCATCTCCACGCCAAAGGCTACATGACAGGTGAGTGCAGCATGTGTCTCAGGCCTCAAGGTCTGCTGGGGGGATAAACGGGCGGTGAGAAGAAGGCAGTGCAGGTGTGACGGACAGACTCGAGGGGCTGGAGTTCAAGTGCCACCTAGGAAAATCTGAACTGCCAAATAAAAATCTTCAACAAAGGCACGTAATCCCAGCAAGTGCGGGGGGGGGGGGCGATCCATCAATAGTTTTTGACCCAAACTATGCTTCCAGATATTTTTTACAAATATGAATAACTATTAAGAGGATTACAGTGCACAGTAACTCCTCACAGAAGGGTTTAAAATCACCTTACCGTTCTCAGTCTGGCCCGAAGTTGAACTTGTTCTTAGAAATGATGCAGACCTGATGTTCGGCTATGTGGTTTGACAAGAGAGGAAAAACAGGACGTGAAATCCTGCTTCTTCTACTGTTTTCATATACTGTATATATATGTGGCATTCCCGCTTAATAATGGTCTACTCTCAATCTGATGGTTTGCAGTCTTTTCCATTTGAAACAATTGTTGTACTGAAGTTTACTTGTTACATGTGAACACAACATAAGAGCTAACAGAAAGAGTAATCAAAAATAAAAACTTTTTTTTATATATATCATGTAGGCTTATGATTACGTACAATTTTACATTTGCTCCAGAGGATGAATTACTGTTTATTTTAAGATATTTCATTTCACAAAACAACCATTTTAAAGTTTTTAGCTATAAACATAGCTTAAATGTTAGCTATAATAGCAATTTAGCTAGCTTACACAGTCTAATTTATAACTCTACTGCAAAACGATAAAACGAACTGCAACTTCTTTAAAAACATAAAGTGGAACACACACCAACCTCGTGTCTCCATCGACCAGGTGTTGAACAAACAAAGATATCAAAATGTCCCTTTAGAAAGTGCCATGTCACCATGTCGGCGTTTCTTTACCGTTTCCCACGCTACTGTCATTGTACTTCAAAATAAAAGCATGACTTTCGCAATAAAACCAGCGGAACAAACAAAAAACCACAGGCTTCAGTAAATATTTATAAAATGATTAAACATAAGGCTAACACATTATGAAATTATGTTTGACGATACTAAAGGTCATTTAAAATAAATAGTATTAGTAATTGAAAAAAAAAATAGTGTTTGTTTCATTTGCTTTTTTCCCTTGGTTGGGTTAAAGGAGACGACTGATACCAATCCCCATGCTGTCCATCAAATATAAGGCTACAGCCAGCAGCCGGTTATCCTAGCTTAGCATAAACACTGAGCTAATTCAAGGTCCACTTCCTATGTTTTCACAAAGCTTTTCACCCATGTATAGAATGACCATCTGTTATCAGCTGTTCTATATTTTATACTTTCTATACAATCTACGGTTAAAGACCATGAGATGTTATTGAAAGCTCTAGAAAAAGCTAGTAAATCAGACCTTGAGAGGTGAGATTATGTTGGTAATTTTGGCCTCTGGTTTGGTCAGTTTCAGGAAGCATGAATACCTACTGGCATTACACATTAGTAGTGTAGCTATGGTTACCCACAATTTAATATGCCTTCTGCACTGATTTACTTCAGCTAAACTATTAATCAGGCCTGTTATTCATTTGAAATGAACACCTGCCAGCCAGTCAGAAACAGCCTGTGGCATTGGCATTAGAGGCACTTACGACTCCTCAGCCCTGAAGCGGACCAGTCTACAGGAATAACTAACCCAAACAGCTTCAGGCGTTTTCATCTTTTCTTATCCACATTTCTGCACTCACTGTTGTCCCTCAAGGAAAAAAACCTCCTCACTGCTCCAGATGGCCGTCCTCTGGGTTGCCAGGTATGACTGTCTGCAACTGACTTGAAGCGTCAGTGTGAAGCAGAGCTTATGTGCTCTGCAAATTTTCTAAGACAAAGGTTAAAAATGTCCTCCATCTGGCAACACTCAGGACAAACTACGGGCATCCCTGCCAAGCGCCGATCTGCTGCCGCAGAGCCTCATCGCATCCACATCAGTGAAGGGCAAAACATCACCGGGAGTTAAACTGTCAGCTAGGGGGGGAACAGCGGCATTTGCAAGACTTTTGGGAGGTAATTAGAGCAGAGAAGGAGCCCACCAGCTGTGTAGAAGTTGAGGATTCAAAGAACTAATTCAGCTCTGTGTGAGGCTTACATGGTTTTCATGCTGTAAAAGCCAAACATATCGACCCACGGTAAGCTGGAAAAAAACGAAAAAACAACCAGAACGTGCTACAAATGGTTGTTTGGACCACAGCCAGACTGATTGTGATGCTCGGCGTCAGTGTCAGAAGGAAAAAGTATTCCACAAAAAGGCAAAAAGAAAAGGTGAAGTTTGATTATAGCTACAGCTCTTGTTGAGAAACATTTGAATAAAAAAATGAAACGTACAATCAGGAGGAGGAAAATGCCTCAGAATCACTGATCCTCGGAGACCTTTTGTTTTCAAGTGAGTTCCACAGATGATGAAAAGTAAAACTGCCATTGCTGGAAAACTCAGAAAGCTTTATGAGTCATCCACACCTAAGCAACAATATTTTTGTGACAGACAGAGATATGCTGAAGGTCGCCAAGTTAAACCCAAACAAGCATGCTTTCCATGCAATATGAAATAACGACAGCACAAAACAGCTGTCCACTAGGAACTTCTGTCTGGAGACTTTTACAGACGGCTACTGAGGTTTTCAGGCAGTCTTTCCTTCATTAATTCATCACTATTGCTACATTAATGGATTTTTCTGGCCATTTGGGGGCACATATCTTTACAGTATGTTCACTGGATAAATCCGAGTCAAATATTCCCTCTCTTTTTAGCTCCGGTTTGGTCTCCACCACCTGGATTTTTAGATACATTTGGTGACAGACAAATGTGTCGTAAAAACCAAAACAATGAGCTAGAAGAAACTATAAATCTCTATAGGGCTCCAGAACTGGTTATAATTCCATCTTGTCACTACAAGCAACCACTTTGTTCAAATAATCAATTATCAACTAATTGTTTAAATCATTTACAAGCAAATATACCAAGCACTCGCCAGGAGGACTGCTAAAATGTGATGATTTGATGCTTTCCCTCTTTCTATATCATTGTAAATGGAATATCCTGCGGGTTTAAACTTTAAACTAAACCTTTGTTCTATTTTTTTGACATATTTATGGACAAAACATTATTTGATTAATTGCAAAAATACAGATAAGTGGCAATTTAAATAGTGATCTGTTTACTAAAAAGTGAAGGATATACTGTACACTGCTTTTCATAGAAATTATACTGTACATGAAGGATTCCAGATTAAAACCTTTTGTATTTTCAATATAAAAAAAACATCAGAGCAAAACCTAATTAACTAAGTACAAGACTGCGGTTCTACAAATAATTATATAACAGCTCGGAGATGTTAATTACTGCCTTATTTAAACTTCCAATTAAGCGTCCTGCTTCCTCTGACATACTGAATCTCTGAAGAGCTCTGCAGCATTCAGCTTCAACTGAAGCACGTCACTAGTTTTATGTATAAAACAACAAAGTCTGGTCAGTGACATCAGCTCAGACATGACGATGTTTGCACAGATCCCCCCCCCCCATGCTGCAAGGAGAAGGTCGGTTGTGGTGGTGGGAGGGTGAGACAACTCCGAAGTGTTGTGGGTGTAAACAACAAAGTGAATTCCTTCTGTCGATCTGTGCAAGTTCAAAGCCTCCTCTCAAAGCCGGAGCCTTGTGGATCAGCCACCCTTGAATTTCATTATGCTGTTGTATGTATGTATGTGTGTGTGTGTGTGTGTGTGTGTGTGTGTGTGTGTGTGTGTGTGTGTGTGTGTGTGTGTGTGTTTGCAGGCAGGGACGGAAGGTGTGTGCAAATATTGCACCCCCCCCCCAAAGGAGCTGCAGGTTGGCTCTAACTTCCAGGAGCAGTCCGACACTGTAAACCTCTTACAGGGACAGCACAGTCACTCTGAAGCCAACTGGGGAACAAATGAGGCTGAACAAAGGCGTATTTTTGGAAGCCGTTCGGTCACTTTGGAAACACTGGGACGACTCCCACAGCACAAAGGCCTCATTCATGCCCTCTGCTCCACGACGGCCAGGTTTTTTGGTCAGAGCTCATCCGTAAACATCCTTTTGTCCTCCCAAGTGTGCAGCGAGTACAAGGAGAAATCAGAGACTGTTTCCTTCGATCATGTCTTCTCTGATGTTGCTAATTCTTTAGAGGGGAAGAGCGGCTGGCGCTCGGATCGGAGACGAACCTGATAATGTTACTGCCACACTGAGGAAAATAAGTGTTAATGACACACAAGGAGGTTTGGACAAGGCTGTTTATTTCCCTGATGAGAGCGACTGTCAGTCTGGCGTCTCTAAGTGGTGGAGGAAGGAAAACCACTTAAGAAAAATATTCCATCAAAAGTTACGTTTTTATTGAGCTATAAGTAAATCATAGCAATTATAAGTTTCCACACAAAGAAGGGAGAAGAAGAGGTGGGAAAGGGAAGAAAAGGAAAGACAGAGGAAGAGAAAGGAAAGAAACCATAAAAGGAAAGAAGGAAACTGAAGGTAAGAGACAAAGGAAAGGAGAGAAGGAAAATTTGATGAAAAGAAAAGGGAAAACAGAAAAGAGAAGTAAAAGAGAAGGAAATAAGGAATGATGAGAAAATGAGGATGAAAACAGAAAAAAGGAAAATGGAGCACAGTAGGAATAAATAAAAAAGGAAAACAAAGGAAACAGGAAGGAAAAGCAACAAGGAGAAACAGAAGAGAAGACATAAAAGAAGGAAGGAAAGCTAAAAGGCCAGAAGAGAAGAAGGAAAAGAAAGGAAATTCTGAGGGAAAGATGGAAGAAGAGACGGACAGAAGGAGGTAAAGAGACATATTGGCTGTTTTAGGATCATATCTCGTGATGAACATGAAATCTGACTCTGCCAAAGTGCCGACCCCACAGATTGAGATTTGCGGCTTCAGTGAGCGATGACTCCTTTGACTCTGAATACATGTGGTTCACGATCTGCCTCCTTCCACTCGGGGCTGAACTTCATTTAACGTTGTCGCTCACAGTTATTTGGGATCATATCTCTGCAGGCTCTCTCTGACTTCTTCCTCCTCCGAAAAGCCGCCTCCTCGCTGACGCAGTGAATGTGTCCGCATCCTCCGAACAGACTAAACGTATATTTCCATCCACTGACTTTCACTGTCAGCGCTCCACCATCCCTCCCTCCCTCCCTCCCTCCCTCCCGTTCCTCTCTGACACTCTATTGATGTACAGCACTAATGGAGCTCCGTTGTTTCAGCCCGCCGTAGTCGGCGAAGGTCACCGTCGAGTTGTTCAAGAGCTCTGACAGTTTTAGCTGCGAGTCCTTGTCAGACAATCGTCAGCCTGCGGAGAGACGGTGGCATTGGGGGAGAGGAAAAGACGAAGCCCTCCGCAGGCCCGTGCAGCCGCGGCGTCCGACACAAGGACTCCAAAGACTGGAAACAAAAACACCTCTTGCTCTGAGCATCAAACTTCAGCGGTGAGACTTTGCGTTCGTCCTCTACGACAGATCAGAGGGAAACATTTTTATCTGACAAGGCCTCAGTTTGCAGATTCTATTTCATATCCAGAACATTGAGATTGGCTTATAAAATATTACTATCGCTTTTCTTTTTGTTCCTTTTTCATTCCCTCCATTTGCTTCCTTCCTTCCTTCTTCTTTCTTTCCTTACTTTACTCTTTCGTTATTGGTCTTCCTTCCTCCTCTTTCCTTCTCCCTCTTTCCCTTCTTCCTCTCCCTAACATCCATCTTCCATTCTTCCTAATTTCCTACTTTCCTTGTTTACTTTCTTTCCTTCCTTCCTTTACTTAAGTCTCCCCTTAATCCCTTTCTTCTTCCCTTCTTTCTCTCCATTACATCCATCTTTCCTCCTTCTCATTCCTTTCACTTCCTTCTTTTATTATTTATCTTGCTCGTTCTGTCCTTCGCCCATTATTTTCCTTCTTTCCCTCCTTTTCTTGACTCGCTTTCTTTCCCCCTTCCTCCCTTCATCTTTGCAGACTTTTCTTCCTCCTTCCTAATTCCCTTCTTTCCTCGTTTATTTATTCTCCTCTCTAGTCTTCTTCTTCTCTTCTTTCCGTCCCGTCCCTCTGTCTTGAAACACTTTGGGATCATTGTGATTGCAGCTCGCAGTGGTGTGGTTCCCTGTGTGATAGGATGTGTCCATCTTCACACCACCGACACAACACAACACAAACTTCACAACAACTCTCTGTGCCGAGGAGCATTTCGAAGAGTGAGAGGCGCCGCCTCCCCGACGTCCTTCGCATACTGTCTCTGTCTCCCGTAATGCCCGCGGGCAGATGCAGGTAGCGGAGAGCGTTTTATGAGTGGGGCGGGCGCCGCGATCGCAGAGTGATCAACAGACCGGCACGCCACCCTCCCCCCCGACGCCTGCTCCCCTCGCACATCGACAAGAAAAAGGACATCATTACAAAAAGGCAATCTCCGGCTACAGATGGAAGAGAAGCACAGTCTTGTCTGATAAGGACAAAAAGGAATGAGGGGGTCTTTCGCTTGGCAGCATCTTCCCTCTCGGCTCCTGTTTTCACAGACAGCTCGAGAGCAGAGCAGAGGAGAGGAGAAGAGAAAAAAAAAAGAAGCTTCTCCTGCCTCATTCACTTGACTTTAGACACACAAAATACAGCTGAAGGACTGAGCTGCAGCAACAACCCCCCCCCCACTTTTACCCTTTCCTCCCTCCCAACGCTCCAATCCAGGTCTCCTGTTGTGGCTCGGGCCTGGTTGACTTCCCTAATCCTTCCCTCCCTGCATGGGGCTTTGGAGAGAGCAGAGAGGAAAGCCAATGAAGTGCTACCTTGCGCTTTAGACACGGTTCAAGTTCACGGCTTGCTCGTTTCCCTCCTTTCTTTTGCTTCCCTCTTTAATTCCATCCTTTTTTCTTTTTTTTTTTTTTGTTTCTTCAACTAATCTGAAAGCACGAAAATCCCCCAAACTGGCTCGCGGTTTTAAACTGGAGTTGCAGTTGGTTTCTTTCATTCGTTATTGGTTTTCACACAATAAGATTCACTATACTACATGTGCTTCTGGTATATGAGTGAATTTTAAAGTAACGATGCAGTCCAGTGTTTTTCACTGTTGTATTCAAACCTTTACTGGACTGGTTTGAGTGCTTCTTCCACCACAGACTGGGGAGGGGGAAAGTGGAGACGTTTCAGGTTTGTGGCTTTCTTGCTTTGTTTCTTCCTTCCTTCATGTCTTTGTTTTTTCATTCTCTACTTCTTTCCTTCCTTCCTTGTTATTTTTCTTCAGCCGATCTGAAACCATGGAGATCACCGGATCTGGAGAAGGTTTCCGAAATGGAAATGGTTACGGGGAGCTATTTCATCACACTAATTTATTTTTATCTTTTTCGTGACTTAGTGGATTGAAAGTTTTTTCTTTTCTCGGTTATTAAGAAATGAAATAATTAAATCGATAGTATTAATAGGTTTTGAGTTGGTGTTGGTTGTAGGGGTTGTGTTGCATATTGTGAGTGTGATGTATGGATGTGTATTGATGTATCTGTTGCCATTGAAGAACTGTTTACAAATTTAAGGAGACCCCGGGAAGAGTAGCCATCGTTACAACACAGCGGCTCATGGGGATCTAACTAACTAAATACATAAATACAAGCATTTCATTCAACACTCTTCTTCACTATGAGTTCATTTACTTTCATATTGCTATGTTTTACTGCACTCGTTTACTTCTGAGTTAAGATTCTGACCACAGGACTTACTTGTAGACCCACTGACGTATCTTTCTTAATCAACACAGCTTTTAAAGTTCAAATTTAACATTTGGGAAATACACTTCTTCACTTTCTCTCTCATCTGGTTCTGTCCAAGTTCAACATTATAGCGACCAACACCGTAGATGCTCCCTATCCATGCATTGTTAGTGAGTTTTTGCATCAACTAACTTTTAGGTATTTTCTGAGGTAGTTACGTTGTGGAGCCGTTTCTAGACCAACAGTGAGATTAGAGCTGTTAGTAGCTGATCTTTAGATCTAATCTTTGGAGAGTGGTGTAAACCGTCTGAAAGAAAGCAAATGAGCGTATTTCCAAAATCAGTAAACCGGTCCTTTTAAGGATATGAAGTTCACTTGCTTTCTTTTATTTACTTGTTGCAGTTTTCCTTCTTTCTTCCTTCTCATTCTTACCTTCCTTCACTGCTTCCTCACCTCTTTGTTTACCCTTGGATGACATTTTCCTGCTATCATTTGTTTACTTTTATTAAAGAAAAAGTCAGACTGCATGACCTTAACCTGTACTGTTGAGAATACTGCACTGCCATATTTTCACTTTCACTCAAGTAAATGATTTGATTTCTGCCTCTGCTGCAGGAGAAAGAAAGAACCAAGCCAATAACATTCTGCCTTTAGATTTAGCCACAGTTTCGTTGCTGCAGGAATAAAGAACCCACAAAAAACAAAACAAAAAGACTTTTTTTTTGTCCTCGTTTCAGAGACTTTTGCATGAGGCTGAGCCCTCGGGCACCTCTGCACGCATTGATGTCCCATCTTCATCAGGCACTGCAGGGCAGGGAGGCTCCGGCTGCTCAGGCCCTCTAAGGCTAATTTACAAGAGAAGTAGCTGCCTCAGGGTCATGAATGACTCATCAGAGCCTGGTCTATACTTTCTGCTTAAAAAGTTCCTGCCCTCCGGTGCTTTGATTCCCATCGGAGCACAGGACTTGGAACCGGTGCTGTGTAATTTAAGAGTTGAAGATAAAATACCCCAAGAGTATCAGCCATCATAAAGTACACGGTGCCTTCTTCATCCTGGTCAGACATGTGAAAACTAATTTAACGGTCGCTCAGAGGACCGATTGATCTTCACAAGAGTACTGTAAAGGGACTATATGCTCAACAGCTTTGTGCAGCTAAAATTAGAGGCTGCTCGAATCTGAATCAAAGTGATATAATATGACTAAAGAGGGGGAAAAAAATCCTTTCACTTAGTCAGTTTTTCAAACTTCTCAGTTTGGACAGAAACATGAATAATTCATAATCAACGTCCTGCATTTCCATATACTGCAGCGCTACAAAGACCAAGCCTTTTCTTGTTTCATCTTTCATATTTACATTTGAGGCATTTAGCTGATAGATACTCGTGTTCAGGGTGACTTGAAGTGGGTGAGCAAAGAGAGCTGCAGCTCAGTATAAACATGTTTTTCCACCGCCACCCATCTCTTTTTAAAGTTGACTTAAGATGACAAATCAAATGGAAATGCTTTTCACATGCATCTGTGTTTAATGTTGTCTTAATACGAACAGACACACAATAACCTCTGCCCTTATACACTGAAATCTATCAGGTTCAAGAGAAAGAATCTGACCATTCAGTGTCAAATACTGAATCTGTGAGGCAAGAAGGACAAGTATTGAGATTTGTATCCGTAGTAATAACATCAATGTTTATATTCATTATTTTTTCTGTTGAAGTGGAAGCCTGCAACAGTGAGCAACAACATATGAATAGTGTCTGCAGTAGAAGAAGCAGAAACAAGCTGCAGCATATTTGATGGCATATTTGAGGTGCCTGATATAACTGGTTCTTAAAGGAGCGATTTGTAAGTTTTTGCTAGTGCTACATAGCTATACGTTAGCTTAGCAGCTGTTTACTTACTAGTATTGAAGAAACGTTGAGTTCAACATTGAACTCCATTCATTAAACTCACCAAGAGCTGTCTCCAGCAGTGGAAAGCAACCCTCTTGTTTTGCTTCTATTTCTATCACTTCTTTTCTTCTACTGAAGTTAGCATGCTAAACAGCTAGCCCCGGCCCCGTGAGACCATCTCGTCACTTTCCGATACCGAGTCACTGAAGCTTCCAGTCTGTCCTGAAGAAGTAGTGCTGCTCAAAAGGCGTAGTACAACTTCTTGTATAGTAAATGCAAAAATGGCTGAAGCTCTCAGCAAGACTGGTGAGTAAACAGCTGTTAATGCTAACACTGGCTACGTAGCAATAGCAAAACTTAGATCCTTTAACAGTTATTCAGATTTAACACACAGGCCCAATTATTTCACAACTGCATTTTGTTAACATTCACGCCAGTAAATAAGATGCATCTGTCAAAATACATTGGCTAGGCTAGTATTAGCTTATTAGCTTATGACAGTTATCTGAGAGTCATGCTTGTCTGTAACAAGAAATTGCAATAAATACATCATATGTCAAAGACTTAGTTCAAATCATTCAGAGGCTGAACGTATTGCTGCAGCAACACTGAAATAAAATCTTATAGGCTTAAAACAATCAATACTGTAAGACTGGATGTTACAATTAAAGCTAAAAATAGACACTTTATGCTCGGTGCGTTGCTGGATGATTGTGTAATTAAAATTTTTTTGCCAGATGACCATGCATTTTTCATTTTGTGAGGGACTTCCATTTTGTCACACAGGGCTGATGTCAATCTGAAAATGGCTTAACATGTGACTGTAATGTGTCTTGGTGAGTCATTATTCTTGTTCACAATCCTTCAACTTTGAATCAAATGAGTCTCTGCCTTAAAAATCCAGTATATCAGGCATAACCAGTTGTGTTTTTGCATCTGTGAGAATATTTTGTGCGTGTTTCGAACCACTTTGTCCCAGATAACAGTTTTCCCTCCACTCAGCTTCACTGACACACTCCAGCACATTCCACTACCACCATTAAGTTCCCGTCATACATCTGCACTGGTTCACACAGACGTAGTGTTTACAGCAACTGCAACCTTTGTTTCTGCAAAGTCAATCCATCGTCGTTGCCTGTTGTAACTACGTCATAAAAGACGACCCCTCCCTCCTGTAAACACAGGCTGCACACACTTGTGTCATGCTTGTGCCACCTGCAAACCCGCTGATCTGCTGATCGAAGATGCAGAGCTTCATGAAGCGAACGGAGCCTCGGACGAAAGTTTCTGTGCAGAGCCTAACTTGTGATGAACTATAGATCGAACATAAAGTTGATTTCAAGCAGAAATATTCTCATCTAAAACACTTTCTCGCAGAAATCCATTCACACACTGGATAATACAAATGAAACAGGTTCATCCCCCTTCAATAATTCATAATAATAATGATGTCTCCAGCTGGAGGAGCTCAACAATCAATATTTGGTGGAATAACAGTGATTCTTTATGACAACTTTGATATGTTCCTGCATACTCCATCAATACCTGATCAATAACTTATTAAAGTCAGACGCACCGCTGATGGAAGTTAACAAACACATGGGACAGATGCAGAGTGGGGAGCACGTTTGGAGACTAACTATGAAAAATGAAAAACACAATATATTCTATAGGGAAGGAGGAGGGGGGAGGGGCTTTTCTCAAAGGCTTTAAGTTTTGTTTTTGTTTTTTCAGGTTTAGATCCAAACTTTTAACAAACTACTGTTTTTAAGAGTCCCCGTGATACGCTATTAAGACGATTATTTTAGTTTTCAGTTAATCGTTATTTGATCAAAAACATGCAGAAGCTTATAGAAATTCACTGAAGCCTTCACTGACGTCTGAAAATTAACAATTTGGTCCCAACACTTCAACATCTTCTGTTTACCATCACATCAAGACAAGCAATTAGTCCTGTTTGGCATTTTTAGGCAAAGCTAGCAGCATCGCTGTATGGATGGAAATGTCAGTCGATCAATCAACTTTACAGATATTTGATGGCTTGCCATGAAATTTGGGTCACACATTCATGCTATGAATTTTTCACGTAGCACTTAATTTATCCAATACCTGCAAAACTCATGACGTTCACATCGCCCTCCACCGTACTTTAGCAAGTTAGCAAGTTAGCACAAAGGACAAACGGTGTGTAAAGCATGAAACATCCAAAAGGGACTTTCACAGGTGTTGGATCAAAAGGATTAAAGTGGAGGTAAGAGTCGGAGCACTGTGCTCATAGCTCCCAGCAATTTGGATAAATCGAAACGTTGCTTTATTATTAAAATTTCCGGGGGCTATTAGCACAGCGGCTCCTTTTTCTGGCACTAAACTTAGCGTAAAAATCAATGAATCTTCTCATCATTTCTGATCTACTCTTCTTAAGAAGTATTGATAAATGTGACGGCCGAGTCTTCTCCACCTCCGTCTCTCACTGACCTGTAACCTCTCTACTTCCTCACTAATTGTCCCAAATTACCTCTGGTACAGCCAAAAAAAAAAAACGTGACAAACCGCCACGCTTTCCTCCCCATTAAGAGGCTTTGGGCTCACAGGTTTGAAATCCTAACAAGACCCCAGCCCCGTGAAAAGAAAACAACAAGTGGCCACCCCTCCTCCTCCTCCTCCTCCTCCTCCTCCTCCTCTCTCTGTCGATGGCTGCACTCAATAAAACCCAAAGCTGCCCCATTTTCACCTGTTCCATTCAACCGGTCTTTTGTGCGAGCCGAACTGTGTCAACGCTGGCCTTTCCAGAGGTCACAGAGGGCACTTTCTTAATGCGAGGGGGGGGGGCTGTGGCTTTAAAAGCCCTAATCGGCGGGTCGGTGATGCGGGGTGGGGGTGGGGGGGCTTTGGTGCACAGCTGAAACTTGCCGCGAGAAACTGAGAGTGAAGTCCATCTCCTGTGAGGAAATCTATCAAGAAGAGCATCTAACCCGTAAGCCAATCACGTGTATGAATTACATTAATGATATTTGCCTCCTGCAATCTTTCTGCTTACTCTTTTCTGCTTAAACTCTAATCCCAAATCTGAATATCTGTGTTGGCTAATGCCCTGTACAAGCACACTGATGCTAATAAGGATAAACCTCATTCGTGGTGAACTTTCCAGGGCAGAGGAATGAAAGGCTTTACAGGCAGCGAAAGAAAACTAATAAGATAAGCAATAAAAAAATTTTTAAAAAATCAGAATTGGATTTTTTTTTTTTTAAATTGATCATCTTTCAGGGATGTGAAGGAATAAAACAGCAGAACGGCTAAAAACACAGCAGAATCTGTCCATAAAGACGAGTTTAACGGTGTGATTTAAAAAGATGATCTCATCCCCCCTTTTCTTTATCTCTTTTCTTTAATTTAGGATCATTACGTCTGAACCCGCTCTCCTTAACTCCCCCGGGAGAAATAAGGACATGAACAAAAGATAAAGTATCTGCATTTGCGGCGCTGGAAAGTCCTGATATGTCTTTTTGTAAAATGGATACACTCCACGGCTGCTGTTAGATGTCTGAGATCTTCCTCCTTAACGATCCATTTGAGACGTATAAAAAAAACAGCGAGAGCATATTAGGAGGAATATGAGAAGCATAATACAGCAGCGAGAGAGAGAGAGAGAGAGAGACAGAGAGAGAGAGAGAGAATCCAAGGGTTTGTTTCTCAGGAGCAGAGAACAGCAACTGGTTGACAAAATTGTTGAACATTTCACAAAGAAGTAAACACGAGACACAGCAAGTCTTATTTGTGATATTACTTTGCATACAGAGCAAATAAAGGAAAAAAGAACAAATCAATCCATATATCTCAGACAGTTGTATAAAATGTAGAACAGAGGAAGGTGCACTATTTCATCACATGCGGAGGTGTGAATACATACGGGACGTTTGGAAAAGGTTGACACGATTCAAGTAGCATACAAAAGTGGTCAAAGGTCAAAATCACAAAATTTGACCTCACAAAACACATTTTTGGCCACAACTCAAGGATTCATACACTAATTATGACACAGCTGAGCTCAAATGTCTATAAGGATAAAATGAAGTCATAACATTTTATATCCAACAGTCACCTTCACCTTCATGTATAAGAAATGTATTCATCAGGAGCATTTCCAGTTTTCTCTCAAACTGTCCTCGTGACATCAGAGGCGTTTTCTGGAGCTCCAGGATCGGCCCCGGGAAAGTCCTTCTGCCCGTGGCGCTTTTCTTTTGTGATCAGGAGCGACGCGCTCCTCACCGCCGTGTTTTATTTTTTTGTGATGTAGATTTTTCACAAAGAGTGTGAAAATTTTCATTTCTGTGCAAGTTATTTTGGATGACAGGAGTAACAGACTCATCACCGCTCGAGGGTCACACTTTATTTTGAAATGCAAATTTGAGTGTGCAGGGTTTCTGTACACGTTTTTTTTTTTTTTTTAAAAAAGGCATATGAAAAATTTGGTACGCAAAAATCACAGAGTCCTCTTGCTTGGTCTTTAATGTGGCGTAAAGCTTCACTGTGGAACCAACAGGCTCGTCATCAGAATCATGAATCAACCAACAGCTTTCTTTCAACTTTCAAACAGAGATCTCTGCATGGCCGTGCCATGAGGATGGATATATGTATATGTGTGTGTGTGTGTGTGTGTGTGTGTGTGTGTGTGTGTGTGTGTGTGTGTGTGTGTGTGTGAAGGCTCAGAATAAGTCCCCGCTGACAGAAAAGCAGCCATGTAAGTGGCTTTCTTCGTCCACTGCCTCAGAAATAATGATCTCCACGAGAAGCTCTTATTTCTCCCATTCATAAGCGGAAACCAAAGTCAAGAGGAGGACACCGCTGCTGCTCTGCAGGCTCTTCATTAGGACCTGAAGCAGCCTGTAAAAGCCCTCTCATTCAGACCGTTATCAGCAGGATCAATAGCTTTCTAGCATTGATCGCAGCTCTCGCAGTGATACACTGAGAAGCGGACATGCAGCAGAAACTCCGGCGTCTTGATTCCCTGTGGTCTACTTGCCCTTGGCCTACCAGTATTTTTATTTTTTTGGTTCCAGCTCCAAATACATTCCCACTTCCTCTAAACAAACGTACCTCTTTCCCACCAGTGTATCAGACGTCTCCCGAGCTCTCCAGGATACTGCCGACCTGTATTTTTACCCACACATGCCAGAGAGATGAATGGCTCCGGCTGACTAATGACAGATAAGCAGAAGCCCATCCCCTTGTCTTTTTTTTCTTTGGGCTGTGCACCTTACCTTGTTTTTATTGCTGTTCTTTACACAAATTACAGTGCGGGCGACTTCAGCCTTGCACAGGTCCAGATGTTGCATGGGAGCATCAGCGCCATGACATTATATCGCTGCAGCACTCTAAACACTAATTGCAACACTGAGAGTTAAAGTGGCTGTTTGCAGAGCAGCTCTCCTGCTGTGAAATACCTGCAGGTACGACTTGAACTCCTCCTCGTACGTGTCCTGTGCTGCTCAGACCCCCCCCCCCCCGTACCTTCTTTGGAAATACTTAAAAAGGCTGATGTTGGAGTTTAGATTGCATGAACAAGCCTTGCGAGTTAAAACAGTCCT